>NW_027649937.1:0-328464 GCF_965287045.1 Carcharhinus amblyrhynchos | reverse complement strand
CAGCGTCTCTGCATCTCTGCTTTTCTGCGTCTCAGAGTCTCTGCTTCTCTGCGTCTCAGAGTCTCTGCGTCACTGCGTCTCAGAGTCTCTGCGTCACTGCGTCTCAGAGTCTCTGCGTCTCACAGTCTCTGCGTCTGTGCGTCTCTGCGACTCAGAGTCTCTGCGTCACTGCGTCTCTGCGTCACTGCGTCTCAGAGTCTGTGTCTCAGAGTCTCTGCGTCTCAGCGTCTCTGCGTCTCTGTGACTCAGAGTCTCTGCGTCACTGCGTCTCAGTGTCTCTGCGTCTCAGAGTCTCTGCGTCTCAGCGTCTGTGCGTCTCTGCGACTCAGAGTCTCTGCGTCACTGCGTCTCTGCGTCTCTGCGTCTCTGCGTCTCAGAGTCTCTGCGTCTCTGCGTCTCAGAGTCTCTGCGTCTCAGAGTCTCTGCGTCTCAGAGTCTCTGCGTCTCAGAGTCTCTGCGTCACTGCGTCTCAGAGTCTCTGCGTCTCTGCGTCTCAGAGTCTCTGCGTCTCTGCGTCTCAGAGTCTCTGCGTCACTGCGTCTCAGAGTCTCTGCTTCTCTGCGTCTCAGAGTCTCTGCGTCACTGCGTCTCAGAGTCTCTGCGTCACTGCGTCTCAGAGTCTCAGAGTCTCTGCGTCACTGCGTCTCAGAGTCTCTGCGTCTCAGAGTCTCAGAGTCTCTGCGTCACTGCGTCTCAGAGTCTCTGCGTCGCTGCGTCTCAGAGACTCTGCTCACTGCGTCACTGCGTCTCAGAGTCTCTGTGTCTCTGCGTCAATGCGTCTCATAGTCTCTGCGTCTCTGCCTCTCTGCGTCTCAGAGTCTCTGCTTCTCAGTGTCTCTCCATCTCAGAGTCACAGAGTCTCTGCGTCTCAGAGTCTCTGTGTCTCTGCGTCAATGCGTCTCATAGTCTCTGCGTCTCTGCCTCTCTGCGTCTCAGAGTCTCTGCGTCTCAGTGTCTCTGCATCTCAGAGTCACAGAGTCTCTGCGTCTCTGCGTCTCTGCGTCTGAGTCTCAGAATCTCAGTGTCTCAGCGCCTCAGAGTCACAGAGTCACAGAGTCTCTGCGTCACTGCGTCTCTGCGTCTCAGAGTCTCTGCGTCTCTGCGTCACTGCGTCACTGCGTCTCATAGTCTCTGCGTCTCTGCGTCACTGCGTCTCAGAGTCTCTGTGTCACTGCATCTCTGCGTCACTGCGTCTCAGAGTGTCTGCGTCACTGCATCTCAGAGTCTCTGTGTCTCTGCGTCTCAGAGTCTCTGCGTCTCAGAGTCTCTGCGTCTCAGAGTCTCTGCGTCACTGCGTCTCAGAGTCTCTGCGTCGCTGCGACTCAGAGTCTCTGCGTCTCTGCGTCTCAGAGTCTCTGTGTCACTGCGTCTCTGCGTCTCTGCGTCTCAGAGTCTCTGCGTCACTGCATCTCAGAGTCTCTGTGTCTCTGCGTCTCAGAGTCTCTGCGTCTCAGAGTCTCTGCGTCACTGCGTCTCAGAGTCTCTGCGTCGCTGCGTCTCATAGTCTCTGCGTCTCTGCGTCTCAGAGTCTCTGCGTCTCTGCGTCTCAGACTCTCAGCGTCTCTGCGTCTCTGCATCTCAGAGTCTCTGATTCTCTGTGTCTCAGCGCCTCAGAGTCACAGAGTCTCTGCGTCTCTGCATCTCTGCTTCTCTGCGTCTCAGAGTCTCTGCGTCATTGCGTCTCAGAGTCTCTGCGTCTCTGCGTCTCAGAGTCTCTGCGTCTCAGAGTCTCTGCGTCACTGCGGCTCAGAGTCTCTGCGTCTCAGAGTCTCTGCGTCTCTGCGTCAATGCGTCTCATAGTCTCTGCGTCACTGCGTCTCAGAGTCTCTGCGTCACTGCGTCTCAGAGTCTCTGCGTCACTGCGTCTCAGAGTCTCTGCGTCACTGCGTCTCAGAGTCTCAGAGTCTCAGAGTCTCAGCGTCACTGCGTCTCAGAGTCTCTGCGTCTCAGAGTCTCTGCGTCACTGCGTCTCAGAGTCTCAGAGTCTCTGCGTCTCAGAGTCTCTGCGTCACTGCGTCTCAGAGTCTCTGCGTCGCTGCGTCTCACATTCTCTGCGTCGCTGCGTCTCAGAGTCTCTGCGTCTCTGCGTCTCAGAGTCTCTGCGTCACTGCGTCTCAGAGTCTCTGCGTCGCTGCGTCTCAGAGTCTCTGCGTCGCTGCGTCTCAGAGTCTCTGCTTCGCGGCGTCTCAGAGTCTCTGCGTCTCTGCGTCTCAGAGTCTCTGCGTCGCTGCGTCTCAGAGTCTCTGCTCACTGCGTCGCTGCGTCTCAGAGTCTCAGAGTCTCAGAGTCTCTGCGTCTCAGTGTCTCTGCATCTCAGAGTCTCTGCGTCTCAGAGTCTCTGCGTCTCAGCGTCTGTGCGTCTCTGCGTCTCAGAGTTTCTGCGTCACTGCATCTCAGAGTCGCTGCGTCTCTGCGTCTCAGAGTCTCTGCGTCACTGCGTCTCTGCGTCTCAGAGTCTCTGCGTCTCTGCGTCACTGCGTCTCATAGTCTCTGCGTCTCAGTGTCTCTGCATCTCAGAGTCTCTGCGTCTCTGCGTCTCTGCCTCTGTGCGTCTCTGCGTCTCAGAGTCTCTGCGTCTCAGTGTCTCTGCATCTCAGAGTCACAGAGTCTCTGCGTCTCAGCGTCTGTGCGTCTCTGCGTCTCAGTGTCTCTGCGTCACTGCGTCTCAGAGTCTCTGCGTCTCAGAGTCTCTGCGTCACTGCGTCTCAGAGTCTCTGCGTCACTGCGTCTCAGAGTCTCTGCGTCTCAGCGTCTGTGCGTCTCTGCGTCTCAGTGTCTCTGCGTCACTGCGTCTCAGAGTCTCTGTGTCTCAGAGTCTCTGCGTCACTGCGTCTCAGAGTCTCTGCGTCACTGCGTCTCAGAGTCTCTGCGTCACTGCGTCTCAGAGTCTCTGCGTCACTGCGTCTCAGAGTCTCTGCGTCACTGCGTCTCAGAGTCTCTGCGTCGCTGCGTCTCAGAGTCTCAGAGTCTCTGCGTCTCTGCGTCACTGCGTCTCAGAGTCTCTGCGTCACTGCGTCTCAGAGTCTCTGCGTCACTGCGTCTCAGAGTTTCTGTGTCACTGCGTCTCAGAGTTTCTGTGTCACTGCGTCTCAGAGTCTCTGCGTCACTGCGTCTCAGAGTCTCTGCGTCACTGCGTCTCAGAGTCTCTGCGTCACTGCGTCTCAGAGTCTCAGAGTCTCTGCGTCGCTGCGTCTCAGAGTCTCTGCGTCACTGCGTCTCAGAGTCTCTGCTCACTGCGTCACTGCGTCTCAGAGTCTCTGCGTCTCTGCGTCTCAGAGTCTCTGCGTCACTGTGTCTCATAGTCTCAGAGTCTCTGCGTCTCAGAGTCTCTGCGTCGCTGCGTCTCAGAGTCTCTGCTCACTGCGTCACTGCGTCTCAGAGTGTCTGTGTCTCTGCGTCAATGCGTCTCATAGTCTCTGCGTCTCAAAGTCTCAGAATCTCAGTGTCTCAGCGCCTCAGAGTCACAGAGTCACAGATTCTCAGCGTCTCTGCGTCTCTGCGTCTCAGAGTCTCTGCGTCACTGCGTCTCAGAGTCTCTGCGTCTCTGCGTCTCATAGTCTCTGCGTCTCTGCGTCTCAGAGTCTCTGCGTCACTGCGTCTCAGAGTCTCTGCGTCACTGCGTCTCATAGTCTCTGCGTCTCAGAGTCTCTGCGTCACTGCGTCTCAGAGTCTCTGCGTCACTGCGTCTCAGAGTCTCTGCGTCACTGCGTCTCAGAGTCTCTGCGTCACTGGGTCTCTGCGTCACTGTGTCTCAGAGTCTCTGCGTCACTGCGTCTCAGAGTCACTGCGTCACTGCGTCTCAGAGTCTCTGCGTCTCTGCGTCTCAGAGTCTCTACGTCACTGCATCTCAGAGTCTCTGTGTCTCTGCGTCTCAGAGTCTCTGCGTCTCAGAGTCTCTGCGTCACTGCGTCTCAGAGTCTCTGCGTCTCAGAGTCTCTGCGTCACTGCGTCTCAGAGTCTCTGTGTCACTGCGTCTCAGAGTCTCTGCGTCTCTGCGTCTCAGAGTTTCTGCGTCTCAGAGTCTCTGCGTCTCAGAGTCTCTGCGTCACTGCGTCTCAGAGTCTCTGTGTCACTGCGTCTCAGAGTCTCTGCGTCTCTGCGTCTCAGAGTCTCTGCGTCTCAGAGTCTCTGCGTCTCAGAGTCTCTGCGTCTCTGCGTCTCAGAGTCTCTGCGTCTCTGCGTCTCAGAGTCTCTGCGTCTCTGCGTCTCAGAGTCTCTGCGTCACTGCGTCTCAGAGTCTCTGCTTCTCTGCGTCTCAGAGTCTCTGCTTCTCTGCGTCTCAGAGTCTCTGCCTCTCTGCGTCTCAGAGTCTCTGCGTCACTGCGTCTCAGAGTCTCTGCGTCACTGCGTCTCAGAGTCTCTGCGTCAATGCATCTCAGAGTCTCTGCTTCTCTGCGTCTCAGAGTCTCTGCGTCACTGCGTCTCAGAGTCTCTGCGTCTCAGAGTCTCAGAGTCTCTGCGTCTCAGAGTCTCTGTGTCTCTGCATCTCAGAGTCACAGAGTCTCTGCGTCTCTGCCTCTCTGCGTCACTGCGTCTCAGAGTCTCTGCGTCTCAGACTCTCAGCGTCTCTGCATCTCAGAGTCTCAGATTCTCAGTGTCTCAGCGCCTCAGAGTCACAGAGTCACAGAGTCACAGAGTCTCAGCGTCTCTGCTTCTCTGCGTCTCAGAGTCTCTGCTTCTCTGCGTCTCAGAGTCTCTGCGTCACTGCGTCTCAGAGTCTCTGCGTCACTGCGTCTCAGAGTCTCTGCGTCTCACAGTCTCTGCGTCTCAGTGTCTCTGCGTCTCAGAGTCTCTGCGTCTCAGCGTCTGTGCGTCTCTGCGACTCAGAGTCTCTGCGTCACTGCGTCACTGCGTCTCTGCGTCACTGCGTCTCAGAGTCACTGTGTCACTGCGTCTCAGAGTCTCTGCGTCTCAGAGTTTCTGCGTCTCAGAGTCTCTGCGTCACTGCGTCTCAGAGTCTCTGCGTCTCTGCGTCTCAGAGTCTCTGCGTCTCTGCGTGTCAGAGTCTCTGCGTCACTGCGTCTCAGAGTCTCTGCTTCTCTGCGTCTCAGAGTCTCTGCTTCACTGCGTCTCAGAGTCTCTGGCTCTCTGCGTCACTGCGTCTCAGAGTCTCTGCGTCTCTGCGTCTCAGAGTCTCTGCGTCACTGCGTCTCAGAGTCTCTGCGTCGCTGCGTCTCAGAGTCTCTGCGTCGCTGCGTCTCAGAGTCTCTGCTTCGCGGCGTCTCAGAGTCTCTGCGTCTCTGCGTCTCAGAGTCTCTGCGTCGCTGCGTCTCAGAGTCTCTGCTCACTGCGTCGCTGCGTCTCAGAGTCTCAGAGTCTCAGAGTCTCTGCGTCTCAGTGTCTCTGCATCTCAGAGTCTCTGAGTCTCTGCGTCTCAGAGTCTCTGCGTCTCAGCGTCTGTGCGTCTCTGCGTCTCAGAGTTTCTGCGTCACTGCATCTCAGAGTCGCTGCGTCTCTGCGTCTCAGAGTCTCTGCGTCACTGCGTCTCAGAGTCTCTGCGTCTCTGCATCACTGCGTCTCATAGTCTCTGCGTCTCAGTGTCTCTGCATCTCAGAGTCTCTGCGTCACTGCGTCTCAGAGTCTCTGCGTCACTGCGTCTCAGAGTTTCTGTGTCACTGCGTCTCAGAGTCTCTGCGTCACTGCGTCTCAGAGTCTCTGCGTCACTGCGTCTCAGAGTCTCTGCGTCACTGCGTCTCAGAGTCTCTGCGTCACTGCGTCTCAGAGTCTCAGAGTCTCTGCGTCGCTGCGTCTCAGAGTCTCTGCGTCACTGCGTCTCAGAGTCTCTGCTCACTGCGTCACTGCGTCTCAGAGTCTCTGCGTCTCTGCGTCTCAGAGTCTCTGCGTCACTGCGTCTCATAGTCTCAGAGTCTCTGCGTCTCAGAGTCTCTGCGTCGCTGCGTCTCAGAGTCTCTGCTCACTGCGTCACTGCGTCTCAGAGTGTCTGTGTCTCTGCGTCAATGCGTCTCATAGTCTCTGCGTCTCAGAGTCTCAGAATCTCAGTGTCTCAGCGCCTCAGAGTCACAGAGTCACAGAGTCTCAGCGTCTCTGCGTCTCTGCTTCTCTGCATCTCAGAGTCTCTGCGTCACTGCGTCTCAGAGTCTCTGCGTCTCAGAGTCTCAGAATCTCAGTGTCTCAGCGCCTCAGAGTCACAGAGTCACAGATTCTCAGCGTCTCTGCGTCTCTGCGTCTCAGAGTCTCTGCGTCACTGCGTCTCAGAGTCTCTGCGTCACTGCGTCTCAGAGTCTCTGCGTCTCAGAGTCTCTGCGTCACTGTGTCTCAGAGTCTCTGCGTCACTGCGTCTCAGAGTCTCTGCGTCACTGCGTCTCAGAGTCTCTGCGTCACTGGGTCTCTGCGTCACTGTGTCTCAGAGTCTCTGCGTCACTGCGTCTCAGAGTCACTGCGTCACTGTGTCTCAGAGTCTCTGCGTCACTGCGTCTCAGAGTCACTGCGTCACTGCGTCTCAGAGTCTCTGCGTCACTGCGTCTCAGAGTCTCTACGTCACTGCATCTCAGAGTCACTGTGTCTCTGCGTCTCAGAGTCTCTGCGTCTCAGAGTCTCTGCGTCACTGCGTCTCAGAGTCTCTGCGTCTCAGAGTCTCTGCGTCACTGCGTCTCAGAGTCTCTGTGTCACTGCGTCTCAGAGTCTCTGCGTCTCTGCGTCTCAGAGTTTCTGCGTCTCAGAGTCTCTGCGTCTTAGAGTCTCTGCGTCACTGCGTCTCAGAGTCTCTGTGTCACTGCGTCTCAGAGTCTCTGCGTCTCTGCGTCTCAGAGTCTCTGCGTCTCAGAGTCTCTGCGTCTCAGAGTCTCTGCGTCACTGCGTCTCAGAGTCTCTGCGTCTCAGAGTCTCTGCGTCACTGCGTCTCAGAGTCTCTGCTTCTCTGCGTCTCAGAGTCTCTGCTTCTCTGCGTCTCAGAGTCTCTGCCTCTCTGCGTCTCAAAGTCTCTGCGTCACTGCGTCTCAGAGTCTCTGCGTCACTGCGTCTCAGAGTCTCTGCGTCAATGCATCTCAGAGTCTCTGCTTCTCTGCGTCTCAGATTCTCTGCGTCACTGCGTCTCAGAGTCTCTGCGTCTCAGAGTCTCAGAGTCTCTGCGTCTCAGAGTCTCTGTGTCTCTGCATCTCAGAGTCACAGAGTCTCTGCGTCTCTGCCTCTCTGCGTCACTGCGTCTCAGAGTCTCTGCGTCTCAGACTCTCAGCGTCTCTGCATCTCAGAGTCTCAGATTCTCAGTGTCTCAGCGCCTCAGAGTCACAGAGTCACAGAGTCACAGAGTCTCAGCGTCTCTGCTTCTCTGCGTCTCAGAGTCTCTGCTTCTCTGCGTCTCAGAGTCTCTGCGTCACTGCGTCTCAGAGTCTCTGCGTCTCACAGTCTCCGCGTCTCAGTGTCTCTGCGTCTCAGAGTCTCTGCGTCTCAGCGTCTGTGCGTCTCTGCGACACAGAGTCTCTGCGTCACTGCGTCTCTGCGTCACTGCGTCTCAGAGTCTCTGCGTCACTGCGTCTCAGAGTCTCTGCGTCTCACAGTCTCCGCGTCTCAGTGTCTCTGCGTCTCAGAGTCTCTGCGTCTCAGCGTCTGTGCGTCTCTGCGACACAGAGTCTCTGCGTCACTGCGTCTCTGCGTCACTGCGTCTCAGAGTCTCTGTGTCACTGCGTCTCAGAGTCTCTGCGTCTCAGAGTTTCTGCGTCTCAGAGTCTCTGCGTCACTGCGTCTCAGAGTCTCTGCGTCTCTGCGTCTCAGAGTCTCTGCGTCTCTGCGTGTCAGAGTCTCTGCGTCACTGCGTCTCAGAGTCTCTGCTTCTCTGCGTCTCAGAGTCTCTGGCTCTCTGCGTCACTGCGTCTCAGAGTCTCTGCGTCTCTGCGTCTCAGAGTCTCTGCGTCACTGCGTCTCAGAGTCTCTGCGTCGCTGCGTCTCAGAGTCTCTGCGTCGCTGCGTCTCAGAGTCTCTGCTTCGCGGCGTCTCAGAGTCTCTGCGTCTCTGCGTCTCAGAGTCTCTGCGTCGCTGCGTCTCAGAGTCTCTGCTCACTGCGTCGCTGCGTCTCAGAGTCTCAGAGTCTCAGAGTCTCTGCGTCTCAGTGTCTCTGCATCTCAGAGTCTCTGCGTCTCTGCGTCTCAGAGTCTCTGCGTCTCTGCGTGTCAGAGTCTCTGCGTCACTGCGTCTCAGAGTCTCTGCTTCTCTGCGTCTCAGAGTCTCTGCTTCACTGCGTCTCAGAGTCTCTGGCTCTCTGCGTCACTGCGTCTCAGAGTCTCTGCGTCTCTGCGTCTCAGAGCCTCTGCGTCACTGCGTCTCAGAGTCTCTGCGTCGCTGCGTCTCAGAGTCTCTGCGTCTCTGCGTCTCTGCGTCTCTGCCTCTCTGCGTCTCTGCGTCTCAGAGTCTCTGCGTCTCAGTGTCTCTGCATCTCAGAGTCACAGAGTCTCTGCGTCTCAGCGTCTGTGCGTCTCTGCGTCTCAGTGTCTCAGTGTCTCTGCGTCACTGCGTCTCAGAGTCTCTGCGTCTCAGAGTCTCTGCGTCACTGCGTCTCAGAGTCTCTGCGTCACTGCGTCTCAGAGTCTCTGCGTCTCAGCGTCTGTGCGTCTCTGCGTCTCAGAGTCTCTGCGTCTCAGAGTCTCTGCGTCACTGCGTCTCAGAGTCTCTGCGTCACTGCGTCTCAGAGTCTCTGCGTCACTGCGTCTCAGAGTCTCTGCGTCACTGCGTCTCAGAGTCTCTGCGTCACTGCGTCTCAGAGTCTCTGCGTCTCAGAGTCTGTGCATCTCAGAGTCTGTGCGTCTCTGCGTCAATGCGTCTCATAGTCTCTGCGTCTCTGCGTCTCAGAGTCTCTGCGTCACTGCGACTCTGCGTCTCAGAGTCTCTGCGTCTCAGAGTCTCAGAGTCTCTGCGTCACTGCGTCTCTGAGTCTCAGAGTCTCTGCGTCGCTGCGTCTCAGAGTCTCTGCGTCACTGCGTCTCAGAGTCTCTGCTCACTGCGTCACTGCGTCTCAGAGTCTCAGAGTCTCTGCGTCTCTGCGTCTCAGAGTCTCTGCGTCACTGCGTCTCATAGTCTCAGAGTCTCTGCGTCTCAGAGTCTCTGCGTCGCTGCGTCTCAGAGTCTCTGCTCACTGCGTCACTGCGTCTCAGAGTGTCTGTGTCTCTGCGTCAATGCGTCTCATAGTCTCTGCGTCTCAGAGTCTCAGAATCTCAGTGTCTCAGCGCCTCAGAGTCACAGAGTCACAGAGTCTCAGCGTCTCTGCGTCTCTGCTTCTCTGCGTCTCAGAGTCTCTGCGTCACTGCGTCTCAGAGTCTCTGCGTCTCAGAGTCTCAGAATCTCAGTGTCTCAGCGCCTCAGAGTCACAGAGTCACAGATTCTCAGCGTCTCTGCGTCTCTGCGTCTCAGAGTCTCTGCGTCACTGCGTCTCAGAATCTCTGCGTCTCTGCGTCTCATAGTCTCTGCGTCTCTGCGTCTCAGAGTCTCTGCGTCACTGCGTCTCAGAGTCTCTGCGTCACTGCGTCTCATAGTCTCTGCGTCTCTGCGTCTCAGAGTCTCTGCGTCACTGCGTCTCAGAGTCTCTGCGTCACTGTGTCTCAGAGTCTCTGCGTCACTGCGTCTCAGAGTCTCTGCGTCACTGCGTCTCAGAGTCTCTGCGTCACTGGGTCTCTGCGTCACTGTGTCTCAGAGTCTCTGCGTCACTGCGTCTCAGAGTCTCTACGTCACTGCGTCTCAGAGTCTCTGCGTCACTGGGTCACTGCGTCACTGCGTCTCAGAGTCTCTGCGTCTCTGCGTCTCAGAGTCTCTACGTCACTGCATCTCAGAGTCTCTGTGTCTCTGCGTCTCAGAGTCTCTGCGTCTCAGAGTCTCTGCGTCACTGCGTCTCAGAGTCTCTGCGTCACTGCATCTCAGAGTCTCTGTGTCACTGCGTCTCAGAGTCTCTGCGTCTCTGCGTCTCAGAGTTTCTGCGTCTCAGAGTCTCTGCGTCTCAGAGTCTCTGCGTCACTGCGTCTCAGAGTCTCTGTGTCACTGCGTCTCAGAGTCTCTGCGTCTCTGCGTCTCAGAGTCTCTGCGTCTCAGAGTCTCTGCGTCTCAGAGTCTCTGCGTCTCAGAGTCTCTGCGTCACTGCGTCTCAGAGTCTCTGCGTCTCTGCGTCTCAGAGTCTCTGCGTCTCTGCGTCTCAGAGTCTCTGCGTCACTGCGTCTCAGAGTCTCTGCTTCTCTGCGTCTCAGAGTCTCTGCTTCTCTGCGTCTCAGAGTCTCTGCCTCTCTGCGTCTCAGAGTCTCTGCGTCACTGCGTCTCAGAGTCTCTGCGTCACTGCGTCTCAGAGTCGCTGCGTCTCTGCGTCTCAGAGTCTCTACGTCACTGCATCTCAGAGTCTCTGTGTCTCTGCGTCTCAGAGTCTCTGCGTCTCAGAGTCTCTGCGTCACTGCGTCTCAGAGTCTCTGCGTCTCACAGTCTCTGCGTCTCAGTGTCTCTGCGTCTCAGAGTCTCTGCGTCTCAGCGTCTGTGCGTCTCTGCGACTCAGAGTCTCTGCGTCACTGCGTCTCTGCGTCACTGCGTCTCAGAGTCACTGTGTCACTGCGTCTCAGAGTCTCTGCGTCTCAGAGTTTCTGCGTCTCAGAGTCTCTGCGTCACTGCGTCTCAGAGTCTCTGCGTCTCTGCGTCTCAGAGTCTCTGCGTCTCTGCGTGTCAGAGTCTCTGCGTCACTGCGTCTCAGAGTCTCTGCTTCTCTGCGTCTCAGAGTCTCTGCTTCACTGCGTCTCAGAGTCTCTGGCTCTCTGCGTCACTGCGTCTCAGAGTCTCTGCGTCTCTGCGTCTCAGAGTCTCTGCGTCACTGCGTCTCAGAGTCTCTGCGTCGCTGCGTCTCAGAGTCTCTGCGTCGCTGCGTCTCAGAGTCTCTGCTTCGCGGCGTCTCAGAGTCTCTGCGTCTCTGCGTCTCAGAGTCTCTGCGTCGCTGCGTCTCAGAGTCTCTGCTCACTGCGTCGCTGCGTCTCAGAGTCTCAGAGTCTCAGAGTCTCTGCGTCTCAGTGTCTCTGCATCTCAGAGTCTCTGAGTCTCTGCGTCTCAGAGTCTCTGCGTCTCAGCGTCTGTGCGTCTCTGCGTCTCAGAGTTTCTGCGTCACTGCATCTCAGAGTCGCTGCGTCTCTGCGTCTCAGAGTCTCTGCGTCTCTGCGTCACTGCGTCTCATAGTCTCTGCGTCTCAGTGTCTCTGCATCTCAGAGTCTCTGCGTCTCTGCGTCTCTGCTTCTGTGCGTCACTGCGTCTCAGAGTCTCTGCGTCACTGCGTCTCAGAGTCTCTGCGTCGCTGCGTCTCAGAGTCTCTGCGTCACTGCGTCTCAGAGTCTCTGCGTCACTGCGTCTCAGAGTCTCTGCGTCACTGCGTCTCAGAGTTTCTGTGTCACTGCGTCTCAGAGTCTCTGCGTCACTGCGTCTCAGAGTCTCTGCGTCACTGCGTCTCAGAGTCTCTGCGTCACTGCGTCTCAGAGTCTCAGAGTCTCTGCGTCGCTGCGTCTCAGAGTCTCTGCGTCACTGCGTCTCAGAGTCTCTGCTCACTGCGTCACTGCGTCTCAGAGTCTCTGCGTCTCTGCGTCTCAGAGTCTCTGCGTCACTGCGTCTCATAGTCTCAGAGTCTCTGCGTCTCAGAGTCTCTGCGTCGCTGCGTCACTGCGTCTCAGAGTGTCTGTGTCTCTGCGTCAATGCGTCTCATAGTCTCTGCGTCTCAGAGTCTCAGAATCTCAGTGTCTCAGCGCCTCAGAGTCACAGAGTCACAGAGTCTCAGCGTCTCTGCGTCTCTGCTTCTCTGCGTCTCAGAGTCTCTGCGTCACTGCGTCTCAGAGTCTCTGCGTCTCAGAGTCTCAGAATCTCAGTGTCTCAGCGCCTCAGAGTCACAGAGTCACAGATTCTCAGCGTCTCTGCGTCTCTGCGTCTCAGAGTCTCTGCGTCACTGCGTCTCAGAGTCTCTGCGTCTCATAGTCTCTGCGTCTCTGCGTCTCAGAGTCTCTGCGTCACTGCGTCTCAGAGTCTCTGCGTCTCAGAGTCTCTGCGTCACTGTGTCTCAGAGTCTCTGCGTCACTGCGTCTCAGAGTCTCTGCGTCACTGCGTCTCAGAGTCTCTGCGTCACTGGGTCTCTGCGTCACTGTGTCTCAGAGTCTCTGCGTCACTGCGTCTCAGAGTCACTGCGTCACTGCGTCTCAGAGTCTCTGCGTCTCTGCGTCTCAGAGTCTCTACGTCACTGCATCTCAGAGTCACTGTGTCTCTGCGTCTCAGAGTCTCTGCGTCACTGCGTCTCAGAGTCTCTGCGTCTCAGAGTCTCTGCGTCACTGCGTCTCAGAGTCTCTGTGTCACTGCGTCTCAGAGTCTCTGCGTCTCTGCGTCTCAGAGTTTCTGCGTCTCAGAGTCTCTGCGTCTTAGAGTCTCTGCGTCACTGCGTCTCAGAGTCTCTGTGTCACTGCGTCTCAGAGTCTCTGCGTCTCTGCGTCTCAGAGTCTCTGCGTCTCAGAGTCTCTGCGTCTCAGAGTCTCTGCGTCACTGCGTCTCAGAGTCTCTGCGTCTCAGAGTCTCTGCGTCACTGCGTCTCAGAGTCTCTGCTTCTCTGCGTCTCAGAGTCTCTGCTTCTCTGCGTCTCAGAGTCTCTGCCTCTCTGCGTCTCAAAGTCTCTGCGTCACTGCGTCTCAGAGTCTCTGCGTCACTGCGTCTCAGAGTCTCTGCGTCAATGCATCTCAGAGTCTCTGCTTCTCTGCGTCTCAGATTCTCTGCGTCACTGCGTCTCAGAGTCTCTGCGTCTCAGAGTCTCAGAGTCTCTGCGTCTCAGAGTCTCTGTGTCTCTGCATCTCAGAGTCACAGAGTCTCTGCGTCTCTGCCTCTCTGCGTCACTGCGTCTCAGAGTCTCTGCGTCTCAGACTCTCAGCGTCTCTGCATCTCAGAGTCTCAGATTCTCAGTGTCTCAGCGCCTCAGAGTCACAGAGTCACAGAGTCACAGAGTCTCAGCGTCTCTGCTTCTCTGCGTCTCAGAGTCTCTGCTTCTCTGCGTCTCAGAGTCTCTGCGTCACTGCGTCTCAGAGTCTCTGCGTCTCACAGTCTCCGCGTCTCAGTGTCTCTGCGTCTCAGAGTCTCTGCGTCTCAGCGTCTGTGCGTCTCTGCGACACAGAGTCTCTGCGTCACTGCGTCTCTGCGTCACTGCGTCTCAGAGTCTCTGCGTCACTGCGTCTCAGAGTCTCTGCGTCTCACAGTCTCCGCGTCTCAGTGTCTCTGCGTCTCAGAGTCTCTGCGTCTCAGCGTCTGTGCGTCTCTGCGACACAGAGTCTCTGCGTCACTGCGTCTCTGCGTCACTGCGTCTCAGAGTCTCTGTGTCACTGCGTCTCAGAGTCTCTGCGTCTCAGAGTTTCTGCGTCTCAGAGTCTCTGCGTCACTGCGTCTCAGAGTCTCTGCGTCTCTGCGTCTCAGAGTCTCTGCGTCTCTGCGTGTCAGAGTCTCTGCGTCACTGCGTCTCAGAGTCTCTGCTTCTCTGCGTCTCAGAGTCTCTGGCTCTCTGCGTCACTGCGTCTCAGAGTCTCTGCGTCTCTGCGTCTCAGAGTCTCTGCGTCTCTGCGTGTCAGAGTCTCTGCGTCACTGCGTCTCAGAGTCTCTGCGTCACTGCGTCTCAGAGTCTCAGAGTCTCTGCGTCACTGCGTCTCAGAGTCTCTGCGTCGCTGCGTCTCAGAGACTCTGCTCACTGCGTCACTGCGTCTCAGAGTCTCTGTGTCTCTGCGTCAATGCGTCTCATAGTCTCTGCGTCTCTGCCTCTCTGCGTCTCAGAGTCTCTGCTTCTCAGTGTCTCTCCATCTCAGAGTCACAGAGTCTCTGCGTCTCAGAGTCTCTGTGTCTCTGCGTCAATGCGTCTCATAGTCTCTGCGTCTCTGCCTCTCTGCGTCTCAGAGTCTCTGCGTCTCAGTGTCTCTGCATCTCAGAGTCACAGAGTCTCTGCGTCTCTGCGTCTCTGCGTCTGAGTCTCAGAATCTCAGTGTCTCAGCGCCTCAGAGTCACAGAGTCACAGAGTCTCTGCGTCACTGCGTCTCTGCGTCTCAGAGTCTCTGCGTCTCTGCGTCACTGCGTCACTGCGTCTCATAGTCTCTGCGTCTCTGCGTCACTGCGTCTCAGAGTCTCTGTGTCACTGCATCTCTGCGTCACTGCGTCTCAGAGTGTCTGCGTCACTGCATCTCAGAGTCTCTGTGTCTCTGCGTCTCAGAGTCTCTGCGTCTCAGAGTCTCTGCGTCTCAGAGTCTCTGCGTCACTGCGTCTCAGAGTCTCTGCGTCGCTGCGACTCAGAGTCTCTGCGTCTCTGCGTCTCAGAGTCTCTGTGTCACTGCGTCTCTGCGTCTCTGCGTCTCAGAGTCTCTGCGTCACTGCATCTCAGAGTCTCTGTGTCTCTGCGTCTCAGAGTCTCTGCGTCTCAGAGTCTCTGCGTCACTGCGTCTCAGAGTCTCTGCGTCGCTGCGTCTCATAGTCTCTGCGTCTCTGCGTCTCAGAGTCTCTGCGTCTCTGCGTCTCAGACTCTCAGCGTCTCTGCGTCTCTGCATCTCAGAGTCTCTGATTCTCTGTGTCTCAGCGCCTCAGAGTCACAGAGTCTCTGCGTCTCTGCATCTCTGCTTCTCTGCGTCTCAGAGTCTCTGCGTCATTGCGTCTCAGAGTCTCTGCGTCTCTGCGTCTCAGAGTCTCTGCGTCTCAGAGTCTCTGCGTCACTGCGGCTCAGAGTCTCTGCGTCTCAGAGTCTCTGCGTCTCTGCGTCAATGCGTCTCATAGTCTCTGCGTCACTGCGTCTCAGAGTCTCTGCGTCACTGCGTCTCAGAGTCTCTGCGTCACTGCGTCTCAGAGTCTCTGCGTCACTGCGTCTCAGAGTCTCAGAGTCTCAGAGTCTCAGCGTCACTGCGTCTCAGAGTCTCTGCGTCTCAGAGTCTCTGCGTCACTGCGTCTCAGAGTCTCAGAGTCTCAGAGTCTCTGCGTCTCAGAGTCTCTGCGTCACTGCGTCTCAGAGTCTCTGCGTCGCTGCGTCTCACATTCTCTGCGTCGCTGCGTCTCAGAGTCTCTGCGTCTCTGCGTCTCAGAGTCTCTGCGTCACTGCGTCTCAGAGTCTCTGCGTCGCTGCGTCTCAGAGTCTCTGCGTCGCTGCGTCTCAGAGTCTCTGCTTCGCGGCGTCTCAGAGTCTCTGCGTCTCTGCGTCTCAGAGTCTCTGCGTCGCTGCGTCTCAGAGTCTCTGCTCACTGCGTCGCTGCGTCTCAGAGTCTCAGAGTCTCAGAGTCTCTGCGTCTCAGTGTCTCTGCATCTCAGAGTCTCTGCGTCTCAGAGTCTCTGCGTCTCAGCGTCTGTGCGTCTCTGCGTCTCAGAGTTTCTGCGTCACTGCATCTCAGAGTCGCTGCGTCTCTGCGTCTCAGAGTCTCTGCGTCACTGCGTCTCTGCGTCTCAGAGTCTCTGCGTCTCTGCGTCACTGCGTCTCATAGTCTCTGCGTCTCAGTGTCTCTGCATCTCAGAGTCTCTGCGTCTCTGCGTCTCTGCCTCTGTGCGTCTCTGCGTCTCAGAGTCTCTGCGTCTCAGTGTCTCTGCATCTCAGAGTCACAGAGTCTCTGCGTCTCAGCGTCTGTGCGTCTCTGCGTCTCAGTGTCTCTGCGTCACTGCGTCTCAGAGTCTCTGCGTCTCAGAGTCTCTGCGTCACTGCGTCTCAGAGTCTCTGCGTCACTGCGTCTCAGAGTCTCTGCGTCTCAGCGTCTGTGCGTCTCTGCGTCTCAGTGTCTCTGCGTCACTGCGTCTCAGAGTCTCTGTGTCTCAGAGTCTCTGCGTCACTGCGTCTCAGAGTCTCTGCGTCACTGCGTCTCAGAGTCTCTGCGTCACTGCGTCTCAGAGTCTCTGCGTCACTGCGTCTCAGAGTCTCTGCGTCACTGCGTCTCAGAGTCTCTGCGTCGCTGCGTCTCAGAGTCTCAGAGTCTCTGCGTCTCTGCGTCACTGCGTCTCAGATTCTCTGCGTCACTGCGTCTCAGAGTCTCTGCGTCACTGCGTCTCAGAGTTTCTGTGTCACTGCGTCTCAGAGTTTCTGTGTCACTGCGTCTCAGAGTCTCTGCGTCACTGCGTCTCAGAGTCTCTGCGTCACTGCGTCTCAGAGTCTCTGCGTCACTGCGTCTCAGAGTCTCAGAGTCTCTGCGTCGCTGCGTCTCAGAGTCTCTGCGTCACTGCGTCTCAGAGTCTCTGCTCACTGCGTCACTGCGTCTCAGAGTCTCTGCGTCTCTGCGTCTCAGAGTCTCTGCGTCACTGCGTCTCATAGTCTCAGAGTCTCTGCGTCTCAGAGTCTCTGCGTCGCTGCGTCTCAGAGTCTCTGCTCACTGCGTCACTGCGTCTCAGAGTGTCTGTGTCTCTGCGTCAATGCGTCTCATAGTCTCTGCGTCTCAAAGTCTCAGAATCTCAGTGTCTCAGCGCCTCAGAGTCACAGAGTCACAGAGTCTCAGCGTCTCTGCGTCTCTGCTTCTCTGCGTCTCAGAGTCTCTGCGTCACTGCGTCTCAGAGTCTCTGCGTCTCAGAGTCTCAGAATCTCAGTGTCTCAGCGCCTCAGAGTCACAGAGTCACAGATTCTCAGCGTCTCTGCGTCTCTGCGTCTCAGAGTCTCTGCGTCACTGCGTCTCAGAGTCTCTGCGTCTCTGCGTCTCATAGTCTCTGCGTCTCTGCGTCTCAGAGTCTCTGCGTCACTGCGTCTCAGAGTCTCTGCGTCACTGCGTCTCATAGTCTCTGCGTCTCAGAGTCTCTGCGTCACTGCGTCTCAGAGTCTCTGCGTCACTGCGTCTCAGAGTCTCTGCGTCACTGCGTCTCAGAGTCTCTGCGTCACTGGGTCTCTGCGTCACTGTGTCTCAGAGTCTCTGCGTCACTGCGTCTCAGAGTCACTGCGTCACTGCGTCTCAGAGTCTCTGCATCTCTGCGTCTCAGAGTCTCTACGTCACTGCATCTCAGAGTCTCTGTGTCTCTGCGTCTCAGAGTCTCTGCGTCTCAGAGTCTCTGCGTCACTGCGTCTCAGAGTCTCTGCGTCTCAGAGTCTCTGCGTCACTGCCTCTCAGAGTCTCTGTGTCACTGCGTCTCAGAGTCTCTGCGTCTCTGCGTCTCAGAGTTTCTGCGTCTCAGAGTCTCTGCGTCTCAGAGTCTCTGCGTCACTGCGTCTCAGAGTCTCTGTGTCACTGCGTCTCAGAGTCTCTGCGTCTCTGCGTCTCAGAGTCTCTGCGTCTCAGAGTCTCTGCGTCTCAGAGTCTCTGCGTCTCTGCGTCTCAGAGTCTCTGCGTCTCTGCGTCTCAGAGTCTCTGCGTCTCTGCGTCTCAGAGTCTCTGCGTCACTGCGTCTCAGAGTCTCTGCTTCTCTGCGTCTCAGAGTCTCTGCTTCTCTGCGTCTCAGAGTCTCTGCCTCTCTGCGTCTCAGAGTCTCTGCGTCACTGCGTCTCAGAGTCTCTGCGTCACTGCGTCTCAGAGTCTCTGCGTCAATGCATCTCAGAGTCTCTGCTTCTCTGCGTCTCAGAGTCTCTGCGTCACTGCGTCTCAGAGTCTCTGCGTCTCAGAGTCTCAGAGTCTCTGCGTCTCAGAGTCTCTGTGTCTCTGCATCTCAGAGTCACAGAGTCTCTGCGTCTCTGCCTCTCTGCGTCACTGCGTCTCAGAGTCTCTGCGTCTCAGACTCTCAGCGTCTCTGCATCTCAGAGTCTCAGATTCTCAGTGTCTCAGCGCCTCAGAGTCACAGAGTCACAGAGTCACAGAGTCTCAGCGTCTCTGCTTCTCTGCGTCTCAGAGTCTCTGCTTCTCTGCGTCTCAGAGTCTCTGCGTCACTGCGTCTCAGAGTCTCTGCGTCACTGCGTCTCAGAGTCTCTGCGTCTCACAGTCTCTGCGTCTCAGTGTCTCTGCGTCTCAGAGTCTCTGCGTCTCAGCGTCTGTGCGTCTCTGCGACTCAGAGTCTCTGCGTCACTGCGTCACTGCGTCTCTGCGTCACTGCGTCTCAGAGTCACTGTGTCACTGCGTCTCAGAGTCTCTGCGTCTCAAAGTTTCTGCGTCTCAGAGTCTCTGCGTCACTGCGTCTCAGAGTCTCTGCGTCTCTGCGTCTCAGAGTCTCTGCGTCTCTGCGTGTCAGAGTCTCTGCGTCACTGCGTCTCAGAGTCTCTGCTTCTCTGCGTCTCAGAGTCTCTGCTTCACTGCGTCTCAGAGTCTCTGGCTCTCTGCGTCACTGCGTCTCAGAGTCTCTGCGTCTCTGCGTCTCAGAGTCTCTGCGTCACTGCGTCTCAGAGTCTCTGCGTCGCTGCGTCTCAGAGTCTCTGCGTCGCTGCGTCTCAGAGTCTCTGCTTCGCGGCGTCTCAGAGTCTCTGCGTCTCTGCGTCTCAGAGTCTCTGCGTCGCTGCGTCTCAGAGTCTCTGCTCACTGCGTCGCTGCGTCTCAGAGTCTCAGAGTCTCAGAGTCTCTGCGTCTCAGTGTCTCTGCATCTCAGAGTCTCTGAGTCTCTGCGTCTCAGAGTCTCTGCGTCTCAGCGTCTGTGCGTCTCTGCGTCTCAGAGTTTCTGCGTCACTGCATCTCAGAGTCGCTGCGTCTCTGCGTCTCAGAGTCTCTGCGTCACTGCGTCTCAGAGTCTCTGCGTCTCTGCATCACTGCGTCTCATAGTCTCTGCGTCTCAGTGTCTCTGCATCTCAGAGTCTCTGCGTCTCTGCGTCTCTGCGTCTCTGCTTCTGTGCGT
The DNA here is from genome assembly GCF_965287045.1 of Carcharhinus amblyrhynchos. Taxonomy (NCBI): domain Eukaryota; kingdom Metazoa; phylum Chordata; class Chondrichthyes; order Carcharhiniformes; family Carcharhinidae; genus Carcharhinus; species Carcharhinus amblyrhynchos. Next base: position 309,801 of record NW_027649937.1, on the reverse strand, counting down.
CACTGCGTCTCAGAGTCTCTGCGTCACTGCGTCTCAGAGTCTCTGCGTCGCTGCGTCTCAGAGTCTCTGCGTCACTGCGTCTCAGAGTCTCTGCGTCACTGCGTCTCAGAGTTTCTGTGTCACTGCGTCTCAGAGTTTCTGTGTCACTGCGTCTCAGAGTCTCTGCGTCACTGCGTCTCAGAGTCTCTGCGTCACTGCGTCTCAGAGTCTCTGCGTCACTGCGTCTCAGAGTCTCAGAGTCTCTGCGTCGCTGCGTCTCAGAGTCTCTGCGTCTCAGAGTCTCTGCTCACTGCGTCACTGCGTCTCAGAGTCTCTGCGTCTCTGCGTCTCAGAGTCTCTGCGTCACTGCGTCTCATAGTCTCAGAGTCTCTGCGTCTCAGAGTCTCTGCGTCGCTGCGTCTCAGAGTCTCTGCTCACTGCGTCACTGCGTCTCAGAGTGTCTGTGTCTCTGCGTCAATGCGTCTCATAGTCTCTGCGTCTCAGAGTCTCAGAATCTCAGTGTCTCAGCGCCTCAGAGTCACAGAGTCACAGAGTCTCAGCGTCTCTGCGTCTCTGCTTCTCTGCGTCTCAGAGTCTCTGCGTCACTGCGTCTCAGAGTCTCTGCGTCTCAGAGTCTCAGAATCTCAGTGTCTCAGCGCCTCAGAGTCACAGAGTCACAGATTCTCAGCGTCTCTGCGTCTCTGCGTCTCAGAGTCTCTGCGTCACTGCGTCTCAGAGTCTCTGCGTCTCATAGTCTCTGCGTCTCTGCGTCTCAGAGTCTCTGCGTCACTGCGTCTCAGAGTCTCTGCGTCTCAGAGTCTCTGCGTCACTGTGTCTCAGAGTCTCTGCGTCACTGCGTCTCAGAGTCTCTGCGTCACTGCGTCTCAGAGTCTCTGCGTCACTGGGTCTCTGCGTCACTGTGTCTCAGAGTCTCTGCGTCACTGCGTCTCAGAGTCACTGCGTCACTGCGTCTCAGAGTCTCTGCGTCTCTGCGTCTCAGAGTCTCTACGTCACTGCATCTCAGAGTCACTGTGTCTCTGCGTCTCAGAGTCTCTGCGTCTCAGAGTCTCTGCGTCACTGCGTCTCAGAGTCTCTGCGTCTCAGAGTCTCTGCGTCACTGCGTCTCAGAGTCTCTGTGTCACTGCGTCTCAGAGTCTCTGCGTCTCTGCGTCTCAGAGTTTCTGCGTCTCAGAGTCTCTGCGTCTTAGAGTCTCTGCGTCACTGCGTCTCAGAGTCTCTGTGTCACTGCGTCTCAGAGTCTCTGCGTCTCTGCGTCTCAGAGTCTCTGCGTCTCAGAGTCTCTGCGTCTCAGAGTCTCTGCGTCACTGCGTCTCAGAGTCTCTGCGTCTCAGAGTCTCTGCGTCACTGCGTCTCAGAGTCTCTGCTTCTCTGCGTCTCAGAGTCTCTGCTTCTCTGCGTCTCAGAGTCTCTGCCTCTCTGCGTCTCAAAGTCTCTGCGTCACTGCGTCTCAGAGTCTCTGCGTCACTGCGTCTCAGAGTCTCTGCGTCAATGCATCTCAGAGTCTCTGCTTCTCTGCGTCTCAGATTCTCTGCGTCACTGCGTCTCAGAGTCTCTGCGTCTCAGAGTCTCAGAGTCTCTGCGTCTCAGAGTCTCTGTGTCTCTGCATCTCAGAGTCACAGAGTCTCTGCGTCTCTGCCTCTCTGCGTCACTGCGTCTCAGAGTCTCTGCGTCTCAGACTCTCAGCGTCTCTGCATCTCAGAGTCTCAGATTCTCAGTGTCTCAGCGCCTCAGAGTCACAGAGTCACAGAGTCACAGAGTCTCAGCGTCTCTGCTTCTCTGCGTCTCAGAGTCTCTGCTTCTCTGCGTCTCAGAGTCTCTGCGTCACTGCGTCTCAGAGTCTCTGCGTCTCACAGTCTCCGCGTCTCAGTGTCTCTGCGTCTCAGAGTCTCTGCGTCTCAGCGTCTGTGCGTCTCTGCGACACAGAGTCTCTGCGTCACTGCGTCTCTGCGTCACTGCGTCTCAGAGTCTCTGCGTCACTGCGTCTCAGAGTCTCTGCGTCTCACAGTCTCCGCGTCTCAGTGTCTCTGCGTCTCAGAGTCTCTGCGTCTCAGCGTCTGTGCGTCTCTGCGACACAGAGTCTCTGCGTCACTGCGTCTCTGCGTCACTGCGTCTCAGAGTCTCTGTGTCACTGCGTCTCAGAGTCTCTGCGTCTCAGAGTTTCTGCGTCTCAGAGTCTCTGCGTCACTGCGTCTCAGAGTCTCTGCGTCTCTGCGTCTCAGAGTCTCTGCGTCTCTGCGTGTCAGAGTCTCTGCGTCACTGCGTCTCAGAGTCTCTGCTTCTCTGCGTCTCAGAGTCTCTGGCTCTCTGCGTCACTGCGTCTCAGAGTCTCTGCGTCTCTGCGTCTCAGAGTCTCTGCGTCACTGCGTCTCAGAGTCTCTGCGTCGCTGCGTCTCAGAGTCTCTGCGTCGCTGCGTCTCAGAGTCTCTGCTTCGCGGCGTCTCAGAGTCTCTGCGTCTCTGCGTCTCAGAGTCTCTGCGTCGCTGCGTCTCAGAGTCTCTGCTCACTGCGTCGCTGCGTCTCAGAGTCTCAGAGTCTCAGAGTCTCTGCGTCTCAGTGTCTCTGCATCTCAGAGTCTCTGCGTCTCTGCGTCTCAGAGTCTCTGCGTCTCTGCGTGTCAGAGTCTCTGCGTCACTGCGTCTCAGAGTCTCTGCTTCTCTGCGTCTCAGAGTCTCTGCTTCACTGCGTCTCAGAGTCTCTGGCTCTCTGCGTCACTGCGTCTCAGAGTCTCTGCGTCTCTGCGTCTCAGAGTCTCTGCGTCACTGCGTCTCAGAGTCTCTGCGTCGCTGCGTCTCAGAGTCTCTGCGTCTCTGCGTCTCTGCGTCTCTGCCTCTGTGCGTCTCTGCGTCTCAGAGTCTCTGCGTCTCAGTGTCTCTGCATCTCAGAGTCACAGAATCTCTGCGTCTCAGCGTCTGTGCGTCTCTGCGTCTCAGTGTCTCTGCGTCACTGCGTCTCAGAGTCTCTGCGTCTCAGAGTCTCTGCGTCACTGCGTCTCAGAGTCTCTGTGTCACTGCGTCTCAGAGTCTCTGCGTCTCTGCGTCTCAGAGTTTCTGCGTCTCAGAGTCTCTGCGTCTTAGAGTCTCTGCGTCACTGCGTCTCAGAGTCTCTGTGTCACTGCGTCTCAGAGTCTCTGCGTCTCTGCGTCTCAGAGTCTCTGCGTCTCAGAGTCTCTGCGTCTCAGAGTCTCTGCGTCACTGCGTCTCAGAGTCTCTGCGTCTCAGAGTCTCTGCGTCACTGCGTCTCAGAGTCTCTGCTTCTCTGCGTCTCAGAGTCTCTGCTTCTCTGCGTCTCAGAGTCTCTGCCTCTCTGCGTCTCAAAGTCTCTGCGTCACTGCGTCTCAGAGTCTCTGCGTCACTGCGTCTCAGAGTCTCTGCGTCAATGCATCTCAGAGTCTCTGCTTCTCTGCGTCTCAGATTCTCTGCGTCACTGCGTCTCAGAGTCTCTGCGTCTCAGAGTCTCAGAGTCTCTGCGTCTCAGAGTCTCTGTGTCTCTGCATCTCAGAGTCACAGAGTCTCTGCGTCTCTGCCTCTCTGCGTCACTGCGTCTCAGAGTCTCTGCGTCTCAGACTCTCAGCGTCTCTGCATCTCAGAGTCTCAGATTCTCAGTGTCTCAGCGCCTCAGAGTCACAGAGTCACAGAGTCACAGAGTCTCAGCGTCTCTGCTTCTCTGCGTCTCAGAGTCTCTGCTTCTCTGCGTCTCAGAGTCTCTGCGTCACTGCGTCTCAGAGTCTCTGCGTCTCACAGTCTCCGCGTCTCAGTGTCTCTGCGTCTCAGAGTCTCTGCGTCTCAGCGTCTGTGCGTCTCTGCGACACAGAGTCTCTGCGTCACTGCGTCTCTGCGTCACTGCGTCTCAGAGTCTCTGCGTCACTGCGTCTCAGAGTCTCTGCGTCTCACAGTCTCCGCGTCTCAGTGTCTCTGCGTCTCAGAGTCTCTGCGTCTCAGCGTCTGTGCGTCTCTGCGACACAGAGTCTCTGCGTCACTGCGTCTCTGTGTCACTGCGTCTCAGAGTCTCTGTGTCACTGCGTCTCAGAGTCTCTGCGTCTCAGAGTTTCTGCGTCTCAGAGTCTCTGCGTCACTGCGTCTCAGAGTCTCTGCGTCTCTGCGTCTCAGAGTCTCTGCGTCTCTGCGTGTCAGAGTCTCTGCGTCACTGCGTCTCAGAGTCTCTGCTTCTCTGCGTCTCAGAGTCTCTGGCTCTCTGCGTCACTGCGTCTCAGAGTCTCTGCGTCTCTGCGTCTCAGAGTCTCTGCGTCACTGCGTCTCAGAGTCTCTGCGTCGCTGCGTCTCAGAGTCTCTGCGTCGCTGCGTCTCAGAGTCTCTGCTTCGCGGCGTCTCAGAGTCTCTGCGTCTCTGCGTCTCAGAGTCTCTGCGTCGCTGCGTCTCAGAGTCTCTGCTCACTGCGTCGCTGCGTCTCAGAGTCTCAGAGTCTCAGAGTCTCTGCGTCTCAGTGTCTCTGCATCTCAGAGTCTCTGCGTCTCTGCGTCTCAGAGTCTCTGCGTCTCTGCGTGTCAGAGTCTCTGCGTCACTGCGTCTCAGAGTCTCTGCTTCTCTGCGTCTCAGAGTCTCTGCTTCACTGCGTCTCAGAGTCTCTGGCTCTCTGCGTCACTGCGTCTCAGAGTCTCTGCGTCTCTGCGTCTCAGAGTCTCTGCGTCACTGCGTCTCAGAGTCTCTGCGTCGCTGCGTCTCAGAGTCTCTGCGTCTCTGCGTCTCTGCGTCTCTGCCTCTGTGCGTCTCTGCGTCTCAGAGTCTCTGCGTCTCAGTGTCTCTGCATCTCAGAGTCACAGAATCTCTGCGTCTCAGCGTCTGTGCGTCTCTGCGTCTCAGTGTCTCTGCGTCACTGCGTCTCAGAGTCTCTGCGTCTCAGAGTCTCTGCGTCACTGCGTCTCAGAGTCTCTGCGTCACTGCGTCTCAGAGTCTCTGCGTCTCAGCGTCTGTGCGTCTCTGCGTCTCAGAGTCTCTGCGTCTCAGAGTCTCTGCGTCACTGCGTCTCAGAGTCTCTGCGTCACTGCGTCTCAGAGTCTCTGCGTCACTGCGTCTCAGAGTCTCTGCGTCACTGCGTCTCAGAGTCTCTGCGTCACTGCGTCTCAGAGTCTGTGCGTCTCAGAGTCTGTGCATCTCAGAGTCTGTGCGTCTCTGCGTCAATGCGTCTCATAGTCTCTGCGTCTCTGCGTCTCTGCGTCTCAGAGTCTCTGCGTCACTGCGACTCTGCGTCTCAGAGTCTCTGCGTCTCAGAGTCTCAGAGTCTCTGCGTCACTGCGTCTCTGAGTCTCAGAGTCTCTGCGTCGCTGCGTCTCAGAGTCTCTGCGTCACTGCGTCTCAGAGTCTCTGCTCACTGCGTCACTGCGTCTCAGAGTCTCAGAGTCTCTGCGTCTCTGCGTCTCAGAGTCTCTGCGTCACTGCGTCTCATAGTCTCAGAGTCTCTGCGTCTCAGAGTCTCTGCGTCGCTGCGTCTCAGAGTCTCTGCTCACTGCGTCACTGCGTCTCAGAGTGTCTGTGTCTCTGCGTCAATGCGTCTCATAGTCTCTGCGTCTCAGAGTCTCAGAATCTCAGTGTCTCAGCGCCTCAGAGTCACAGAGTCACAGAGTCTCAGCGTCTCTGCGTCTCTGCTTCTCTGCGTCTCAGAGTCTCTGCGTCACTGCGTCTCAGAGTCTCTGCGTCTCAGAGTCTCAGAATCTCAGTGTCTCAGCGCCTCAGAGTCACAGAGTCACAGATTCTCAGCGTCTCTGCGTCTCTGCGTCTCAGAGTCTCTGCGTCACTGCGTCTCAGAATCTCTGCGTCTCTGCGTCTCATAGTCTCTGCGTCTCTGCGTCTCAGAGTCTCTGCGTCACTGCGTCTCAGAGTCTCTGCGTCACTGCGTCTCATAGTCTCTGCGTCTCTGCGTCTCAGAGTCTCTGCGTCACTGCGTCTCAGAGTCTCTGCGTCACTGTGTCTCAGAGTCTCTGCGTCACTGCGTCTCAGAGTCTCTGCGTCACTGCGTCTCAGAGTCTCTGCGTGACTGGGTCTCTGCGTCACTGTGTCTCAGAGTCTCTGCGTCACTGCGTCTCAGAGTCTCTACGTCACTGCGTCTCAGAGTCTCTGCGTCACTGGGTCACTGCGTCACTGCGTCTCAGAGTCTCTGCGTCTCTGCGTCTCAGAGTCTCTACGTCACTGCATCTCAGAGTCTCTGTGTCTCTGCGTCTCAGAGTCTCTGCGTCTCAGAGTCTCTGCGTCACTGCGTCTCAGAGTCTCTGCGTCACTGCGTCTCAGAGTCTCTGTGTCACTGTGTCTCAGAGTCTCTGCGTCTCTGCGTCTCAGAGTTTCTGCGTCTCAGAGTCTCTGCGTCTCAGAGTCTCTGCGTCACTGCGTCTCAGAGTCTCTGTGTCACTGCGTCTCAGAGTCTCTGCGTCTCTGCGTCTCAGAGTCTCTGCGTCTCAGAGTCTCTGCGTCTCAGAGTCTCTGCGTCACTGCGTCTCAGAGTCTCTGCGTCTCTGCGTCTCAGGGTCTCTGCGTCTCTGCGTCTCAGAGTCTCTGCGTCACTGCGTCTCAGAGTCTCTGCTTCTCTGCGTCTCAGAGTCTCTGCTTCTCTGCGTCTCAGAGTCTCTGCCTCTCTGCGTCTCAGAGTCTCTGCGTCACTGCGTCTCAGAGTCTCTGCGTCACTGCGTCTCAGAGTCGCTGCGTCTCTGCGTCTCAGAGTCTCTACGTCACTGCATCTCAGAGTCTCTGTGTCTCTGCGTCTCAGAGTCTCTGCGTCTCAGAGTCTCTGCGTCACTGCGTCTCAGAGTCTCTGCGTCTCACAGTCTCTGCGTCTCAGTGTCTCTGCGTCTCAGAGTCTCTGCGTCTCAGCGTCTGTGCGTCTCTGCGACTCAGAGTCTCTGCGTCACTGCGTCTCTGCGTCACTGCGTCTCAGAGTCACTGTGTCACTGCGTCTCAGAGTCTCTGCGTCTCAGAGTTTCTGCGTCTCAGAGTCTCTGCGTCACTGCGTCTCAGAGTCTCTGCGTCTCTGCGTCTCAGAGTCTCTGCGTCTCTGCGTGTCAGAGTCTCTGCGTCACTGCGTCTCAGAGTCTCTGCTTCTCTGCGTCTCAGAGTCTCTGCTTCACTGCGTCTCAGAGTCTCTGGCTCTCTGCGTCACTGCGTCTCAGAGTCTCTGCGTCTCTGCGTCTCAGAGTCTCTGCGTCACTGCGTCTCAGAGTCTCTGCGTCGCTGCGTCTCAGAGTCTCTGCGTCGCTGCGTCTCAGAGTCTCTGCTTCGCGGCGTCTCAGAGTCTCTGCGTCTCTGCGTCTCAGAGTCTCTGCGTCGCTGCGTCTCAGAGTCTCTGCTCACTGCGTCGCTGCGTCTCAGAGTCTCAGAGTCTCAGAGTCTCTGCGTCTCAGTGTCTCTGCATCTCAGAGTCTCTGAGTCTCTGCGTCTCAGAGTCTCTGCGTCTCAGCGTCTGTGCGTCTCTGCGTCTCAGAGTTTCTGCGTCACTGCATCTCAGAGTCGCTGCGTCTCTGCGTCTCAGAGTCTCTGCGTCACTGCGTCTCAGAGTCTCTGCGTCTCTGCGTCACTGCGTCTCATAGTCTCTGCGTCTCAGTGTCTCTGCATCTCAGAGTCTCTGCGTCTCTGCGTCTCTGCGTCTCTGCTTCTGTGCGTCACTGCGTCTCAGAGTCTCTGCGTCACTGCGTCTCAGAGTCTCTGCGTCGCTGCGTCTCAGAGTCTCTGCGTCACTGCGTCTCAGAGTCTCTGCGTCACTGCGTCTCAGAGTTTCTGCGTCACTGCGTCTCAGAGTTTCTGTGTCACTGCGTCTCAGAGTCTCTGCGTCACTGCGTCTCAGAGTCTCTGCGTCACTGCGTCTCAGAGTCTCTGCGTCACTGCGTCTCAGAGTCTCAGAGTCTCTGCGTCGCTGCGTCTCAGAGTCTCTGCGTCACTGCGTCTCAGAGTCTCTGCTCACTGCGTCACTGCGTCTCAGAGTCTCTGCGTCTCTGCGTCTCAGAGTCTCTGCGTCACTGCGTCTCATAGTCTCAGAGTCTCTGCGTCTCAGAGTCTCTGCGTCGCTGCGTCTCAGAGTCTCTGCTCACTGCGTCACTGCGTCTCAGAGTGTCTGTGTCTCTGCGTCAATGCGTCTCATAGTCTCTGCGTCTCAGAGTCTCAGAATCTCAGTGTCTCAGCGCCTCAGAGTCACAGAGTCACAGAGTCTCAGCGTCTCTGCGTCTCTGCTTCTCTGCGTCTCAGAGTCTCTGCGTCACTGCGTCTCAGAGTCTCTGCGTCTCAGAGTCTCAGAATCTCAGTGTCTCAGCGCCTCAGAGTCACAGAGTCACAGATTCTCAGCGTCTCTGCGTCTCTGCGTCTCAGAGTCTCTGCGTCACTGCGTCTCAGAGTCTCTGCGTCTCATAGTCTCTGCGTCTCTGCGTCTCAGAGTCTCTGCGTCACTGCGTCTCAGAGTCTCTGCGTCTCAGAGTCTCTGCGTCACTGTGTCTCAGAGTCTCTGCGTCACTGCGTCTCAGAGTCTCTGCGTCACTGCGTCTCAGAGTCTCTGCGTCACTGGGTCTCTGCGTCACTGTGTCTCAGAGTCTCTGCGTCACTGCGTCTCAGAGTCACTGCGTCACTGCGTCTCAGAGTCTCTGCGTCTCTGCGTCTCAGAGTCTCTACGTCACTGCATCTCAGAGTCACTGTGTCTCTGCGTCTCAGAGTCTCTGCGTCTCAGAGTCTCTGCGTCACTGCGTCTCAGAGTCTCTGCGTCTCAGAGTCTCTGCGTCACTGCGTCTCAGAGTCTCTGCGTCTCTGCGTCTCAGAGTTTCTGCGTCTCAGAGTCTCTGCGTCTTAGAGTCTCTGCGTCACTGCGTCTCAGAGTCTCTGTGTCACTGCGTCTCAGAGTCTCTGCGTCTCTGCGTCTCAGAGTCTCTGCGTCTCAGAGTCTCTGCGTCACTGCGTCTCAGAGTCTCTGCGTCTCAGAGTCTCTGCGTCACTGCGTCTCAGAGTCTCTGCTTCTCTGCGTCTCAGAGTCTCTGCTTCTCTGCGTCTCAGAGTCTCTGCCTCTCTGCGTCTCAAAGTCTCTGCGTCACTGCGTCTCAGAGTCTCTGCGTCACTGCGTCTCAGAGTCTCTGCGTCAATGCATCTCAGAGTCTCTGCTTCTCTGCGTCTCAGATTCTCTGCGTCACTGCGTCTCAGAGTCTCTGCGTCTCAGAGTCTCTGCGTCACTGCGTCTCAGAGTCTCTGCGTCTCAGAGTCTCTGCGTCACTGCGTCTCAGAGTCTCTGCGTCTCTGCGTCTCAGAGTTTCTGCGTCTCAGAGTCTCTGCGTCTTAGAGTCTCTGCGTCACTGCGTCTCAGAGTCTCTGTGTCACTGCGTCTCAGAGTCTCTGCGTCTCTGCGTCTCAGAGTCTCTGCGTCTCAGAGTCTCTGCGTCTCAGAGTCTCTGCGTCACTGCGTCTCAGAGTCTCTGCGTCTCAGAGTCTCTGCGTCACTGCGTCTCAGAGTCTCTGCTTCTCTGCGTCTCAGAGTCTCTGCTTCTCTGCGTCTCAGAGTCTCTGCCTCTCTGCGTCTCAAAGTCTCTGCGTCACTGCGTCTCAGAGTCTCTGCGTCACTGCGTCTCAGAGTCTCTGCGTCAATGCATCTCAGAGTCTCTGCTTCTCTGCGTCTCAGATTCTCTGCGTCACTGCGTCTCAGAGTCTCTGCGTCTCAGAGTCTCAGAGTCTCTGCGTCTCAGAGTCTCTGTGTCTCTGCATCTCAGAGTCACAGAGTCTCTGCGTCTCTGCCTCTCTGCGTCACTGCGTCTCAGAGTCTCTGCGTCTCAGACTCTCAGCGTCTCTGCATCTCAGAGTCTCAGATTCTCAGTGTCTCAGCGCCTCAGAGTCACAGAGTCACAGAGTCACAGAGTCTCAGCGTCTCTGCTTCTCTGCGTCTCAGAGTCTCTGCTTCTCTGCGTCTCAGAGTCTCTGCGTCACTGCGTCTCAGAGTCTCTGCGTCTCACAGTCTCCGCGTCTCAGTGTCTCTGCGTCTCAGAGTCTCTGCGTCTCAGCGTCTGTGCGTCTCTGCGACACAGAGTCTCTGCGTCACTGCGTCTCTGCGTCACTGCGTCTCAGAGTCTCTGCGTCACTGCGTCTCAGAGTCTCTGCGTCTCACAGTCTCCGCGTCTCAGTGTCTCTGCGTCTCAGAGTCTCTGCGTCTCAGCGTCTGTGCGTCTCTGCGACACAGAGTCTCTGCGTCACTGCGTCTCTGCGTCACTGCGTCTCAGAGTCTCTGTGTCACTGCGTCTCAGAGTCTCTGCGTCTCAGAGTTTCTGCGTCTCAGAGTCTCTGCGTCACTGCGTCTCAGAGTCTCTGCGTCTCTGCGTCTCAGAGTCTCTGCGTCTCTGCGTGTCAGAGTCTCTGCGTCACTGCGTCTCAGAGTCTCTGCTTCTCTGCGTCTCAGAGTCTCTGGCTCTCTGCGTCACTGCGTCTCAGAGTCTCTGCGTCTCTGCGTCTCAGAGTCTCTGCGTCACTGCGTCTCAGAGTCTCTGCGTCGCTGCGTCTCAGAGTCTCTGCGTCGCTGCGTCTCAGAGTCTCTGCTTCGCGGCGTCTCAGAGTCTCTGCGTCTCTGCGTCTCAGAGTCTCTGCGTCGCTGCGTCTCAGAGTCTCTGCTCACTGCGTCGCTGCGTCTCAGAGTCTCAGAGTCTCAGAGTCTCTGCGTCTCAGTGTCTCTGCATCTCAGAGTCTCTGCGTCTCTGCGTCTCAGAGTCTCTGCGTCTCTGCGTGTCAGAGTCTCTGCGTCACTGCGTCTCAGAGTCTCTGCTTCTCTGCGTCTCAGAGTCTCTGCTTCACTGCGTCTCAGAGTCTCTGGCTCTCTGCGTCACTGCGTCTCAGAGTCTCTGCGTCTCTGCGTCTCAGAGTCTCTGCGTCACTGCGTCTCAGAGTCTCTGCGTCGCTGCGTCTCAGAGTCTCTGCGTCTCTGCGTCTCTGCGTCTCTGCCTCTGTGCGTCTCTGCGTCTCAGAGTCTCTGCGTCTCAGTGTCTCTGCATCTCAGAGTCACAGAGTCTCTGCGTCTCAGCGTCTGTGCGTCTCTGCGTCTCAGTGTCTCTGCGTCACTGCGCCTCAGAGTCTCTGCGTCTCAGAGTCTCTGCGTCACTGCGTCTCAGAGTCTCTGCGTCACTGCGTCTCAGAGTCTCTGCGTCTCTGCGTCTCAGAGTCTCTGCGTCTCAGAGTCTCTGCGTCACTGCGTCTCAGAGTCTCTGCGTCACTGCGTCTCAGAGTCTCTGCGTCACTGCGTCTCAGAGTCTCTGCGTCACTGCGTCTCAGAGTCTCTGCGTCACTGCTTCTCAGAGTCTCTGCGTCGCTGCGTCTCAGAGTCTCTGCGTCGCTGCGTCTCAGAGTCTCTGCGTCACTGCGTCTCAGAGTCTCTGCGTCTCTGCGTCTCAGAGTTTCTGTGTCACTGCGTCTCAGAGTTTCTGTGTCACTGCGTCTCAGAGTCTCTGCGTCACTGCGTCTCAGAGTCTCTGCGTCACTGCGTCTCAGAGTCTCTGCGTCACTGCGTCTCTGAGTCTCAGAGTCTCTGCGTCGCTGCGTCTCAGAGTCTCTGCGTCACTGCGTCTCAGAGTCTCTGCTCACTGCGTCACTGCGTCTCAGAGTCTCAGAGTCTCTGCGTCTCTGCGTCTCAGAGTCTCTGCGTCACTGCGTCTCATAGTCTCAGAGTCTCTGCGTCTCAGAGTCTCTGCGTCGCTGCGTCTCAGAGTCTCTGCTCACTGCGTCACTGCGTCTCAGAGTGTCTGTGTCTCTGCGTCAATGCGTCTCATAGTCTCTGCGTCTCAGAGTCTCAGAATCTCAGTGTCTCAGCGCCTCAGAGTCACAGAGTCACAGAGTCTCAGCGTCTCTGCGTCTCTGCTTCTCTGCGTCTCAGAGTCTCTGCGTCACTGCGTCTCAGAGTCTCTGCGTCTCAGAGTCTCAGAATCTCAGTGTCTCAGCGCCTCAGAGTCACAGAGTCACAGATTCTCAGCGTCTCTGCGTCTCTGCGTCTCAGAGTCTCTGCGTCACTGCGTCTCAGAATCTCTGCGTCTCTGCGTCTCATAGTCTCTGCGTCTCTGCGTCTCAGAGTCTCTGCGTCACTGCGTCTCAGAGTCTCTGCGTCACTGCGTCTCATAGTCTCTGCGTCTCTGCGTCTCAGAGTCTCTGCGTCACTGCGTCTCAGAGTCTCTGCGTCACTGTGTCTCAGAGTCTCTGCGTCACTGCGTCTCAGAGTCTCTGCGTCACTGCGTCTCAGAGTCTCTGCGTCACTGGGTCTCTGCGTCACTGTGTCTCAGAGTCTCTGCGTCACTGCGTCTCAGAGTCTCTACGTCACTGCGTCTCAGAGTCTCTGCGTCACTGGGTCACTGCGTCACTGCGTCTCAGAGTCTCTGCGTCTCTGCGTCTCAGAGTCTCTACGTCACTGCATCTCAGAGTCTCTGTGTCTCTGCGTCTCAGAGTCTCTGCGTCTCAGAGTCTCTGCGTCACTGCGTCTCAGAGTCTCTGCGTCACTGCGTCTCAGAGTCTCTGTGTCACTGTGTCTCAGAGTCTCTGCGTCTCTGCGTCTCAGAGTTTCTGCGTCTCAGAGTCTCTGCGTCTCAGAGTCTCTGCGTCACTGCGTCTCAGAGTCTCTGTGTCACTGCGTCTCAGAGTCTCTGCGTCTCTGCGTCTCAGAGTCTCTGCGTCTCAGAGTCTCTGCGTCACTGCGTCTCAGAGTCTCTGCGTCTCTGCGTCTCAGAGTCTCTGCGTCTCTGCGTCTCAGAGTCTCTGCGTCACTGCGTCTCAGAGTCTCTGCTTCTCTGCGTCTCAGAGTCTCTGCTTCTCTGCGTCTCAGAGTCTCTGCCTCTCTGCGTCTCAGAGTCTCTGCGTCACTGCGTCTCAGAGTCTCTGCGTCACTGCGTCTCAGAGTCGCTGCGTCTCTGCGTCTCAGAGTCTCTACGTCACTGCATCTCAGAGTCTCTGTGTCTCTGCGTCTCAGAGTCTCTGCGTCTCAGAGTCTCTGCGTCACTGCGTCTCAGAGTCTCTGCGTCTCAGAGTCTCTGCGTCACTGCGTCTCAGAGTCTCTGTGTCACTGCGTCTCAGAGTCTCTGCGTCTCTGCGTCTCAGAGTTTCTGCGTCTCAGAGTCTCTGCGTCTCAGAGTCTCTGCGTCACTGCGTCTCAGAGTCTCTGTGTCACTGCGTCTCAGAGTCTCTGCGTCTCTGCGTCTCAGAGTCTCTGCGTCTCAGAGTCTCTGCGTCTCAGAGTCTCTGCGTCACTGCGTCTCAGAGTCTCTGCGTCTCTGCGTCTCTGCGTCTCAGAGTCTCTGCCTCTCTGCGTCTCAGAGTCTCTGCGTCACTGCGTCTCAGAGTCTCTGCGTCACTGCGTCTCAGAGTCTCTGCGTCAATGCATCTCAGAGTCTCTGCTTCTCTGCGTCTCAGAGTCTCTGCGTCACTGCGTCTCAGAGTCTCTGCGTCTCAGAGTCTCAGAGTCTCTGCGTCTCAGAGTCTCTGTGTCTCTGCATCTCAGAGTCACAGTGTCTCTGCGTCTCTGCCTCTCTGCGTCACTGCGTCTCAGAGTCTCTGCGTCTCAGACTCTCAGCGTCTCTGCATCTCAGAGTCTCAGATTCTCAGTGTCTCAGCGCCTCAGAGTCACAGAGTCACAGAGTCACAGAGTCACAGAGTCTCAGCGTCTCTGCTTCTCTGCGTCTCAGAGTCTCTGCTTCTCTGCGTCTCAGAGTCTCTGCGTCACTGCGTCTCAGAGTCTCTGCGTCTCACAGTCTCTGCGTCTCAGTGTCCCTGCGTCTCAGAGTCTCTGCGTCTCAGCGTCTGTGCGTCTCTGCGACTCAGAGTCTCTGCGTCACTGCGTCTCTGCGTCACTGCGTCTCAGAGTCTCTGTGTCACTGCGTCGCAGAGTCTCTGCGTCTCAGAGTTTCTGCGTCTCAGAGTCTCTGCGTCACTGCGTCTCAGAGACTCTGCGTCTCTGCGTCTCAGAGTCTCTGCGTCTCTGCGTCTCAGAGTCTCTGCGTCACTGCGTCTCAGAGTCTCTGCTTCTCTGCGTGTCAGAGTCTCTGCTTCTCTGCGTCTCAGAGTCTCTGGCTCTCTGCGTCACTGCGTCTCAGAGTCTCTGCGTCACTGCGTCTCAGAGTCTCTGCGTCTCTGCGTCTCAGTGTCTCTGTGTCTCTGCATCTCAGAGTCACAGAGTCTCTGCGTCTCTGCCTCTCTGCGTCACTGCGTCTCAGAGTCTCTGCGTCTCAGACTCTCAGCGTCTCTGCGTCTCTGCATCTCAGAGTCTCAGATTCTCAGAGTCTCTGCTTCTCTGCGTCTCAGAGTCTCTGCGTCACTGCGTCTCAGAGTCTCTGCGTCTCAGAGTCTCTGCGTCTCAGAGTCTCTGCGTCTCAGAGTCTCTGTGTCACTGCGTCTCAGAGTCTCTGCGTCTCTGCGTCTCAGAGTCTCTGCGTCTCTGCGTCTCAGAGTCTCTGCGTCACTGCGTCTCAGAGTCTCTGCTTCTCTGCGTCTCAGAGTCTCTGCTTCTCTGCGTCTCAGAGTCTCTGCCTCTCTGCGTCACTGCGTCTCAGAGTCTCTGCGTCTCAGACTCTCAGCGTCTCTGCGTCTCTGCATCTCAGAGTCTCAGCGTCTCAGAGTCTCTGTGTCTCAGCGCCTCAGAGTCACAGAGTCACAGAGTCTCAGCGTCTCTGCATCTCTGCTTCTCTGCGTCTCAGAGTCTCTGCTTCTCTGCGTCTCAGAGTCTCTGCTTCTCTGCGTCTCAGAGTCTCTGCGTCACTGCGTCTCAGAGTCTCTGCGTCACTGCGTCTCAGAGTCTCTGCGTCACTGCGTCTCAGAGTCTCTGCGTCTCACAGTCTCTGCGTCTCACAGTCTCTGCGTCTCAGTGTCTCTGCGTCTCAGAGTCTCTGCGTCTCAGCGTCTGTGCGTCTCTGCGACTCAGAGTCTCTGCGTCACTGCGTCTCAGAGTCTCTGCGTCTCAGCGTCTGTGCGTCTCTGCGACTCAGAGTCTCTGCGTCACTGCGTCTCAGAGTCTCTGCGTCACAGAGTCTCTGCGACTCAGAGTCTCTGCGTCTCAGAGTCAAAGAGTCTCTGCGTCACTGCGTCTCAGAGTCTCTGCGTCACTGCGTCTCAGAGTCTCTGCGTCACTGCGTCTCAGAGTTTCTGCGTCACTGCGTCTCAGAGTCTCTGCGTCACTGCGTCTCAGAGTCTCTGCGTCACTGCGTCTCAGAGTCTCTGCGTCACTGCGTCTCAGAGTCTCTGCGTCACTGTGTCTCAGAGTCTCTGCGTCTCAGAGTCTCTGCGTCACTGCGTCTCAGAGTCTCTGCGTCACTGCGTCTCAGAGTCTCTGCGTCTCAGAGTCTCTGTGTCTCAGTGTCTCTGCATCTCAGAGTCTCAGCGTCTCTGCGTCTCAGAGTCTCTGCGTCTCAGCGTCTGTGCGTCTCTGCGACTCAGAGTCTCTGCGTCACTGTGTCTCAGAGTCTCTGCGTCACTGCGTCTCAGAGTCTCTGCGTCACTGCGTCTCAGAGTCTCTGCGTCTCAGAGTCTCTGTGTCTCAGTGTCTCTGCGTCTCAGAGTCTCAGCGTCTCTGCGTCTCAGAGTCTCTGCATCTCAGCGTCTGTGCGTCTCTGCGACTCAGAGTCTCTGCGTCACTGTGTCTCAGAGTCTCTGCGTCTTTGCGTCTCAGAGTGTCTGCGTCGCTGCGTCTCAGAGTCTCTGCGTCGCTGCGTCTCAGAGTCTCTGCGTCACTGCGTCTCAGAGTCTCTGCGTCACCGCGTCTCAGAGTCTCTGCGTCACTGCGTCTCAGAGTCTCAGAGTCTCTGCGTTGCTGCGTCACTGCGTCTCAGAGTCTCTGTGTCTCTGCGTCATTGCGTCTCATAGTCTCTGCGTCACTGCGTCTCAGAGTCTCTGTGTCTCTGCGTCAATGCGTCTCATAGTCTCTGCGTCACTGCGTCTCTGCGTCTCAGAGTCTCTGCGTCTCAGTGTCTCTGCATCTCAGAGTCACAGAGTCTCTGCGTCTCAGAGTCTCTGTGTCTCTGCGTCAATGCGTCTCATAGTCTCTGCTTCACTGCGTCTCTGCGTCTCAGAGTCTCTGCGACTCAGAGTCTCTGCGTCTCAGAGTCACAGAGTCTCTGCGTCACTGCGTCTCATAGTCTCTGCGTCTCTGCGTCTCAGAGTCTCTGCGTCACTGCGTCTCAGAGTCTCTGCGTCACTGCGTCTCAGAGTCTCTGCGTCACTGCGTCTCAGAGTCTCTGCGTCACTGCGTCTCTGCGTCTCAGAGTCTCTGCGTCTCATAGTCACAGAGTCTCTGCGTCTCATAGTCTCAGAGTCTCTGCGTCTCTGCGTCTCTGCGTCACTGCGTCTCTGCGTCTCAGAGTCTCTGCGTCTCTGCGTCTCTGCGTCTCAGAGTCTCTGCGTCACTGCGTCTCAGAGTCTCTGCGTCACTGCGTCTCAGAGTCTCTGCGTCACTGCGTCTCAGAGTCTCAGAGTCTCTGCGTCTCTGCGTCTCATAGTCTCTGCGTCTCTGCGTCTCAGAGTCTCTGCGTCACTGCGTCTCTGCGTCTCAGAGTCTCTGCGTCTCATAGTCACAGCGTCTCTGCGTCTCTGCGTCTCAGAGTCTCTGCGTCACTGCGTCTCAGAGTCTCTGCGTCACTGCGTCTCAGAGTCTCTGCGTCACTGCGTCTCAGAGTCTCATAGTCTCTGCGTCTCTGCGTCTCAGAGTCTCTGTGTCTCTGCGTCTCAGAGTCTCTGCGTCACTGCGTCTCAGAGTCTCTGCGTCACTGCGTCTCAGAGTCTCTGCGTCTCTGCGTCTCATAGTCTCTGCGTCTCAGAGTCTCTGCGTCTCTGCGTCTCAGAGTCTCTGCGTCACTGCATCTCAGAGTCTCTGCGTCGCTGCGTCTCAGAGTCTCTGCGTCTCAGATTCTCTGCGTCACTGCGTCTCAGAGTCTCAGAGTCTCAGAGTCTCTGCGTCTCTGCGTCTCAGAGTCTCTGCGTCTCTGCGTCTCAGAGTCTCTGCGTCTCTGCGTCTCAGAGTCTCTGCGTCTCTGCGTCTCAGAGTCTCTGCCTCTCTGCGTCACTGCGTCTCAGAGTCTCTGCGTCACTGCATCTCAGAGTCTCTGCGTCTCAGCGTCTCAGAGTCTCTGCGTCACTGGGTCTCAGAGTCTCTGCGTCACTGCATCTCAGAGTCTCTGCGTCACTGCATCTCAGAGTCTCTGCATCACTGCGTCTCAGAGTCTCTGCGTCACTGCGTCTCAGATTGTCTGCGTCACTGCATCTCAGAGTCTCAGCGTCACTGCGTCTCAGATTCTCTGCGTCACTGCATCTCAGAGTCTCTGCGTCACTGCATCTCAGAGTCTCTGCGTCTCAGAGTCTTTGCGTCACTGCATCTCAGAGTCTCTGCGTCACTGCGTCTCAGATTCTCTGCGTCTCAGAGTCTCTGCTTCTCTGCGTCTCAGAGTCTCTGCTTCTCTGCGTCTCAGATTCTCTGCGTCTCAGAGTCTCTGCTTCTCTGCGTCTCAGAGTCTCTGCGTCTCAGAGTCTCAGAGTCTCTGCTTCTCTGCTTCTCTGCGTCTCAGAGTCTCAGAGTCTCAGAGTCTCTGCTTCTCTGCGTCTCAGAGTCTCTGCGTCTCGAGTCTCTGCGTCACTGCGTCTCAGAGTCTCTGCGTCACTGCGTCTCAGAGTCTCTGCGTCACTGCGTCTCAGAGTCTCTGCGTCACTGCACTCTGCATCTCAGAGTCTCTGCGTCACTGCCACTCAGAGTCTCTGCGTCAGTGTCTCTGCGTCTCAGAGTCTCTGCGTCTCAGAGTCTCTGCTTCTCTGCGTCTCAGAGTCTCTGCGTCTCAGAGTCTCTGCGTCACTGTGTCTCAGAGTCTCAGTGTCTCTGCTTCTCTGCGTCTCAGATTCTCTGCGTCTCAGAGTCTCTGCTTCTCTGCGTCTCAGAGTCTCTGCGTCTCAGAGTCTCAGAGTCTCTGCGTCACTGCGTCTCAGAGTCTCTGTGTCTCAGAGTCTCAGAGTCTCAGAGTCTCTGCTTCTCTGCGTCTCAGAGTCTCTGCGTCTCAGAGTCTCTGCGTCACTGCGTCTCAGAGTCTCTGTGTCTCTGCATCTCAGAGTCACAGAGTCTCTGCGTCTCAGAGTTTCTGCTTCTCTGCGTCTCAGAGTCTCTGCGTCTCAGAGTCTCAGAGTCTCTGCGTCACTGCATCTCAGAGTCTCTGTGTCTCAGAGTCTCAGAGTCTCAGCTTCTCTGCGTCTCAGAGTCTCTGTGTCTCTGCATCCTAGAGTCACAGAGTCTCTGCGTCTCTGCCTCTCTGCGTCACTGCGTCTCAGAGTCTCTGCGTCACTGCACTCTGCGTCTCAGAGTCTCTGCGTCACTGCGTCTCAGAGTCTCTGCGTCACTGCGTCTCAGAGTCTCAGAGTCTCTGCGTCACTGCGTCTCTGCGTCTCAGAGTCTCAGAGTCTCTGCATCTCAGAGTCACAGAGTCTCTGCGTCTCAGAGTCTCTGCTTCTCTGCGTCTCAGAGTCTCTGCCTCTCTGCGTCACTGCGTCTCAGAGTCTCTGCGTCACTGCGTCTCAGAGTCTCTGCGTCACTGCGTCTCAGAGTCTCTGTGTCTCTGCATCTCAGAGTCTCTGCCTCTCTGCTTCTCTGCGTCTCAGAGTCTCTGCCTCTCTGCGTCTCAGAGTCTCTGCGTCACTGCGTCTCAGAGTCTCTGCTTCTCTGCGTCTCAGAGTCTCTGCCTCTCTGCGTCACTGCGTCTCAGAGTCTCTGCGTCACTGCGTCTCAGAGTCTCTGCGTCACTGCGTCTCAGAGTCTCTGTGTCTCTGCATCTCAGAGTCACAGAGTCTCTGCGTCACT
Source organism: Carcharhinus amblyrhynchos (assembly GCF_965287045.1). Taxonomy (NCBI): domain Eukaryota; kingdom Metazoa; phylum Chordata; class Chondrichthyes; order Carcharhiniformes; family Carcharhinidae; genus Carcharhinus; species Carcharhinus amblyrhynchos. Next base: position 291,054 of record NW_027649937.1, on the reverse strand, counting down.
GCGTCTCAGAGTCTCTGCGTCACTGCGTCTCAGAGTCTCTGCGTCACTGCGTCTCAGAGTCTCTGCGTCTCAGTGTCTCTGCATCTCAGAGTCTCTGCGTCTCTGCCTCTCTGCGTCACTGCGTCTCAGAGTCTCTGCGTCTCTGCTCTCAGAGTCTCTGCGTCTCGGCATCTCAGAGTCTCAGAATCTGTGTCTCAGCGCCTCAGAGTCACAGAGTCACAGAGTCTCTGCTTCTCTGCATCTCAGAGTCTCTGCGTCACTGCGTCTCAGAGTCTCTGCGTCTCTGCGTCTCAGAGTCTCTGCGTCACTGCGTCTCAGAGTCTCTGCGTCTCAGAGTCTGTGCGTCTCTGCGTCAATGCGTCTCATAGTCTCTGCGTCTCTGCGTCTCAGAGTCTCTGCGTCACTGCGTCTCTGCGTCACTGCGTCTCTGCGTCTCAGAGTCTCTGCGTCTCAGAGTCTCAGATTCTCAGTGTCTCAGCGCCTCAGAGTCACAGAGTCACAGAGTCTCAGCGTCTCTGCGTCTCAGAGTCACAGAGTCTCTGCGTCACTGCGTCTCAGAGTCTCTGCCTCACTTCGTCTCTGAGTCTCTGCGTCACTGTGTCTCAGAGTCTCTGCGTCACAGCGTCTCAGAGTCTCTGCGTCACTGCGTCTCAGAGTCTCTGCTTCTCTGCGTCTCAGAGTCTCTGCCTCTCTGCGTCACTGCGTCTCAGAGTCTCTGCGTCACTGCATCTCAGAGTCTCTGCGTCTCAGCGTCTCAGAGTCTCTGCGTCACTGGGTCTCAGAGTCTCTGCGTCACTGCATCTCAGAGTCTCTGCGTCACTGCGTCTCAGATTCTCTGCGTCACTGCATCTCAGAGTCTCTGCGTCTCAGAGTCTCTGCGTCACTGCATCTCAGAGTCTCTGCGTCACTGCGTCTCAGGTTCTCTGCGTCACTGCGTCCCAGAGTCTCTGCTTCTCTGCGTCTCAGAGTCTCTGCGTCTCAGAGTCTCTGCTTCTCTGCGTCTCAGATTCTCTGCGTCTCAGAGTCTCTGCTTCTCTGCGTCTCAGAGTCTCTGCGTCTCAGAGTCTCAGAGTCTCTGCTTCTCTGCGTCTCAGAGTCTCTGCGTCTCGAGTCTCTGCGTCACTGCGTCTCAGAGTCTCTGCGTCACTGCGTCTCAGAGTCTCTGCGTCACTGCGTCTCAGAGTCTCTGCGTCACTGCACTCTGCATCTCAGAGTCTCTGCGTCACTGCATCTCAGAGTCTCTGCGTCAGTGTCTCTGCGTCTCAGAGTCTCTGCGTCTCAGAGTCTCTGCTTCTCTGCGTCTCAGAGTCTCTGCGTCTCAGAGTCTCTGCGTCACTGTGTCTCAGAGTCTCAGAGTCTCTGCTTCTCTGCGTCTCAGAGTCTCTGCGTCTCAGAGTCTCTGCGTCACTGCGTCTCAGATTCTCTGCGTCTCAGAGTCTCTGCTTCTCTGCGTCTCAGAGTCTCTGCGTCTCAGAGTCTCAGAGTCTCTGCGTCACTGCGTCTCAGAGTCTCTGTGTCTCAGAGTCTCAGAGTCTCTGCTTCTCTGCGTCTCAGAGTCTCTGCGTCTCAGAGTCTCTGCGTCACTGCGTCTCAGAGTCTCTGTGTCTCTGCATCTCAGAGTCACAGAGTCTCTGCGTCTCAGAGTTTCTGCTTCTCTGCGTCTCAGAGTCTCTGCGTCTCAGAGTCTCAGAGTCTCTGCGTCACTGCATCTCAGAGTCTCTGTGTCTCAGAGTCTCAGAGTCTCAGCTTCTCTGCGTCTCAGAGTCTCTGTGTCTCTGCATCCTAGAGTCACAGAGTCTCTGCGTCTCTGCCTCTCTGCGTCACTGCGTCTCAGAGTCTCTGCGTCACTGCACTCTGCGTCTCAGAGTCTCTGCGTCACTGCGTCTCAGAGTCTCTGCGTCACTGCGTCTCAGAGTCTCTGCGTCACTGCGTCTCAGAGTCTCTGCGTCACTGCGTCTCTGCGTCTCAGAGTCTCAGAGTCTCTGCATCTCAGAGTCACAGAGTCTCTGCGTCTCAGAGTCTCTGCTTCTCTGCGTCTCAGAGTCTCTGCCTCTCTGCGTCACTGCGTCTCAGAGTCTCTGAGTCACTGCGTCTCAGAGTCTCTGCGTCACTGCGTCTCAGAGTCTCTGTGTCTCTGCATCTCAGAGTCACAGAGTCTCTGCGTCACTGCGTCTCAGAGTCTCTGCGTCACTGCGTCTCAGAGTCTCTGCGTCTCAGTGTCTCTGCATCTCAGAGTCTCTGCGTCTCTGCCTCTCTGCGTCACTGCGTCTCAGAGTCTCTGCGTCTCTGCTCTCAGAGTCTCTGCGTCTCGGCATCTCAGAGTCTCAGAATCTGTGTCTCAGCGCCTCAGAGTCACAGAGTCACAGAGTCTCTGCTTCTCTGCATCTCAGAGTCTCTGCGTCACTGCGTCTCAGAGTCTCTGCGTCTCTGCGTCTCAGAGTCTCTGCGTCACTGCGTCTCAGAGTCTCTGCGTCTCAGAGTCTGTGCGTCTCTGCGTCACTGCGTCTCATAGTCTCTGCGTCTCTGCGTCTCAGAGTCTCTGCGTCACTGCGTCTCTGCGTCACTGCGTCTCTGCGTCTCAGAGTCTCTGCGTCTCAGAGTCTCAGATTCTCAGTGTCTCAGCGCCTCAGAGTCACAGAGTCACAGAGTCTCAGCGTCTCTGCGTCTCTGCGTCTCAGAGTCACAGAGTCTCTGCGTCACTGCGTCTCAGAGTCTCTGCCTCACTTCGTCTCTGAGTCTCTGCGTCACTGTGTCTCAGAGTCTCTGCGTCACTGCGTCTCAGAGTCTCTGTGTCACTGCGTCTCAGAGTCTCTGCGTCACTGCGTCTCAGAGTCTCAGCCTCACTGCGTCTATGCGTCTCAGAGTCTCTGCGTCACTGCGTCTCAGAGTCTCTGTGTCACTGCGTCTCAGAGTCTCTGCGTCACTGCGTCTCAGTGTCTCTGCCTCACTGCGTCTCAGAGTCTCTGCGTCACTGCGTCTCAGTGTCTCTTCCTCACTGCGTCTCAGAGTCTCTGCGTCACTGTGTCTCAGAGTTTCTGCGTCACTGCGTCTCAGAGTCTCTGCGTCTCAGAGTCACTGCGTCTCTGCGTCTCAGAGTCTCTGCGTCTCAGCGTCTGTGCGTCTCTGCGTCTCAGAGTTTCTGTGTCACTGCGTCTCAGAGTCATTGCGTCTCAGTGTCTCTGCACCTCAGAGTCTCTGCGTCTCTGCGTCTCAGAGTCTCTGCGTCTCAGCGTCTGTGCGTCTCTGCGTCTCAGAGTTTCTGAGTCACTGCGTCTCAGAGTCTATGCGTCTCAGTGTCTCTGCATCTCAGAGTCTCTGCGTCTCTGCGTCTCAGAGTCTCTGCGTCTCAGCGTCTGTGCGTCTCTGCGTCTCAGAGTCTCTGTGTCTCTGCGTCTCAGAGTCTCTGTGTCTCTGCGTCTCAGAGTCTCTGCGTCACTGCGTCTCAGAGTCTCTGCGTCACTGCGTCTCAGAGTCTCTGCGTCACTGCGTCTCAGAGTCTCTGCGTCACTGCGTCACTGCGTCTCTGCGTCTCATAGTCTCTGCGTCTCAGAGTCTCTGCGTCACTGCGTCTCAGAGTCTCTGTGTCACTGCGTCTCTGCGTCACTGCGTCTCTGCGTCTCTGCGTCTCAGAGTCTCTGCGTCTCAGAGTCTCTGCGTCACTGCGTCTCAGAGCCTCTGCGTCACTGCGTCTCAGAGTCTCTGCGTCTCTGCGTCTCAGAGTCTCTGCGTCACTGCATCTCAGAGTCTCTGCGTCGCTGCGTCTCAGAGTCGCTGCGTCACTGCGTCTCAGAGTCTCAGAGTCTCTGCGTCTCTGCGTCTCAGAGTCTCTGCGTCTCTGCGTCTCAGAGTCACTGCGTCTCAGAGTCTCTGCTTCTCTGCGTCTCAGAGTCTCTGCCTCTCTGCGTCACTGCGTCTCAGAGTCTCTGCGTCACTGCATCTCAGAGTCTCTGCGTCACTGCATCTCAGAGTCTCTGCGTCTCAGCGTCTCAGAGTCTCTGCGTCACTGGGTCTCAGAGTCTCTGCGTCACTGCATCTCAGAGTCACTGCGTCACTGCATCTCAGAGTCTCTGCGTCACTGCATCTCAGAGTCTCTGCGTCTCAGCGTCTCAGAGTCTCTGCGTCACTGGGTCTCAGAGTCTCTGCGTCACTGCATCTCAGAGTCTCTGCGTCACTGCATCTCAGAGTCTCTGCGTCACTGCGTCTCAGATTCTCTGCGTCACTGCATCTCAGAGTCTCTGCGTCTCAGCGTCTCAGAGTCTCTGCGTCACTGGGTCTCAGAGTCTCTGCGTCTCAGCGTCTCAGAGTCTCTGCGTCACTGGGTCTCAGAGTCTCTGCGTCACTGCATCTCAGAGTCTCTGCGTCACTGCGTCTCAGAGTCTCTGCGTCTCAGAGTCTCTGCTTCTCTGCGTCTCAGAGTCTCTGCGTAACAGAGTCTCTGCTTCTCTGCGTCTCAGATTCTCTGCGTCTCAGAGTCTCTGCTTCTCCGCGTCTCAGAGTCTCTGCGTCTCAGAGTCTCTGCGTCTCAGAGTCTCAGAGTCTCTGCTTCTCTGCGTCTCAGAGTCTCTGCGTCTCGAGTCTCTGCGTCACTGCGTCTCAGAGTCTCTGCGTCACTGCGTCTCAGAGTCTCTGCGTCACTGCGTCTCAGAGTCTCTGCGTCACTGCGTCTCAGAGTCTCTGCGTCACTGCACTCTGCATCTCAGAGTCTCTGCGTCACTGCATCTCAGAGTCTCTGCGTCAGTGTCTCTGCGTCTCAGAGTCTCTGCGTCTCAGAGTCTCTGCTTCTCTGTGTCTCAGAGTCTCTGCGTCTCAGAGTCTCTGCGTCACTGTGTCTCAGAGTCTCAGAGTCTCTGCTTCTCTGCGTCTCAGAGTCTCTGCGTCTCAGAGTCTCAGAGTCTCTGCGTCACTGCGTCTCAGAGTCTCTGTGTCTCAGAGTCTCAGAGTCTCTGCTTCTCTGCGTCTCAGAGTCTCTGCGTCTCAGAGTCTCTGCGTCACTGCGTCTCAGAGTCTCTGTGTCTCTGCATCTCAGAGTCACAGAGTCTCTGCGTCTCAGAGTTTCTGCTTCTCTGCGTCTCAGAGTCTCTGCGTCTCAGAGTCTCAGAGTCCCTCCGTCACTGCGTCTCAGATTCTCTGTGTCACTGCGTCTCTGCGTCACTGCGTCTCTGCGTCTCTGCGTCTCAGAGTCTCTGCGTCTCAGAGTCTCTGCGTCTCAGAGTCTCTGCGTCACTGCGTCTCAGAGCCTCTGCGTCACTGCGTCTCAGAGTCTCTGCGTCTCTGCGTCTCAGAGTCTCTGCGTCTCAGAGTCTCTGCGTCGCTGCGTCTCAGAGTCTCTGCGTCTCAGAGTCTCTGCGTCACTGCGTCTCAGAGTCTCAGAGTCTCTGCTTCTCTGCGTCTCAGAGTCTCTGCGTCTCAGAGTCTCTGCGTCACTGCGTCTCAGATTCTCTGCGTCACTGCGTCTCAGAGTCTCTGCTTCTCTGCGTCTCATAGTCTCTGCGTCTCAGGGTCTCTGCGTCAGTGCGTCTCAGAGTCTCTGTGTCTCAGAGTCTCAGAGTCTCAGAGTCTCTGCTTCTCTGCGTCTCAGAGTCTCTGTGTCTCAGAGTCTCAGAGTCTCAGAGTCTCTGCTTCTCTGCGTCTCAGAGTCACTGCGTCTCAGAGTCTCTGTGTCTCTGCATCTCAGAGTCACAGAGTCTCTGCGTCTCAGAGTTTCTGCTTCTCTGCGTCTCAGAGTCTCTGCGTCACTGCATCTCAGAGTCTCTGTGTCTAAGAGTCTCAGAGTCTCTGCTTCTCTGCGTCTCAGAGTCTCAGAGTCTCTGCATCTCAGAGTCACAGAGTCTCTGCGTCTCAGAGTCTCTGCTTCTCTGCGTCTCAGAGTCTCTGCCTCTCTGCGTCACTGCGTCTCAGAGTCTCTGCGTCACTGCGTCTCAGAGTCTCTGCGTCACTGCGTCTCAGAGTCTCTGTGTCTCTGCATCTCAGAGTCACAGAGTCTCTGCGTCACTGCGTCTCAGAGTCTCTGCGTCACTGCGTCTCAGAGTCTCTGCGTCTCAGTGTCTCTGCATCTCAGAGTCTCTGCGTCTCTGCCTCTCTGCGTCACTGCGTCTCAGAGTCTCTGCGTCTCTGCTCTCAGAGTCTCTGCGTCTCGGCATCTCAGAGTCTCAGAATCTGTGTCTCAGCGCCTCAGAGTCACAGAGTCACAGAGTCTCTGCTTCTCTGCATCTCAGAGTCTCTGCGTCACTGCGTCTCAGAGTCTCTGCGTCTCTGCGTCTCAGAGTCTCTGCGTCACTGCGTCTCAGAGTCTCTGCGTCTCAGAGTCTGTGCGTCTCTGCGTCAATGCGTCTCATAGTCTCTGCGTCTCTGCGTCTCAGAGTCTCTGCGTCACTGCGTCTCTGCGTCACTGCGTCTCTGCGTCTCAGAGTCTCTGCGTCTCAGAGTCTCAGATTCTCAGTGTCTCAGCGCCTCAGAGTCACAGAGTCACAGAGTCTCAGCGTCTCTGCGTCTCAGAGTCACAGAGTCTCTGCGTCACTGCGTCTCAGAGTCTCTGCCTCACTTCGTCTCTGAGTCTCTGCGTCACTGTGTCTCAGAGTCTCTGCGTCACTGCGTCTCAGAGTCTCTGCGTCACTGCGTCTCAGAGTCTCTGCTTCTCTGCGTCTCAGAGTCTCTGCCTCTCTGCGTCACTGCGTCTCAGAGTCTCTGCGTCACTGCATCTCAGAGTCTCTGCGTCTCAGCGTCTCAGAGTCTCTGCGTCACTGGGTCTCAGAGTCTCTGCGTCACTGCATCTCAGAGTCTCTGCGTCACTGCGTCTCAGATTCTCTGCGTCACTGCATCTCAGAGTCTCTGCGTCTCAGAGTCTCTGCGTCACTGCATCTCAGAGTCTCTGCGTCACTGCGTCTCAGGTTCTCTGCGTCACTGCGTCCCAGAGTCTCTGCTTCTCTGCGTCTCAGAGTCTCTGCGTCTCAGAGTCTCTGCTTCTCTGCGTCTCAGATTCTCTGCGTCTCAGAGTCTCTGCTTCTCTGCGTCTCAGAGTCTCTGCGTCTCAGAGTCTCAGAGTCTCAGAGTCTCTGCTTCTCTGCGTCTCAGAGTCTCTGCGTCTCGAGTCTCTGCGTCACTGCGTCTCAGAGTCTCTGCGTCACTGCGTCTCAGAGTCTCTGCGTCACTGCGTCTCAGAGTCTCTGCGTCACTGCACTCTGCATCTCAGAGTCTCTGCGTCACTGCATCTCAGAGTCTCTGCGTCAGTGTCTCTGCGTCTCAGAGTCTCTGCGTCTCAGAGTCTCTGCTTCTCTGCGTCTCAGAGTCTCTGCGTCTCAGAGTCTCTGCGTCACTGTGTCTCAGAGTCTCAGAGTCTCTGCTTCTCTGCGTCTCAGAGTCTCTGCGTCTCAGAGTCTCTGCATCACTGCGTCTCAGATTCTCTGCGTCTCAGAGTCTCTGCTTCTCTGCGTCTCAGAGTCTCAGAGTCTCTGCGTCACTGCGTCTCAGAGTCTCTGTGTCTCAGAGTCTCAGAGTCTCAGAGTCTCTGCTTCTCTGCGTCTCAGAGTCTCTGCATCTCAGAGTCTCTGCGTCACTGCGTCTCAGAGTCTCTGTGTCTCTGCATCTCAGAGTCACAGAGTCTCTGCGTCTCAGAGTTTCTGCTTCTCTGCGTCTCAGAGTCTCTGCGTCTCAGAGTCTCAGAGTCTCTGCGTCACTGCATCTCAGAGTCTCTGTGTCTCAGAGTGTCAGAGTCTCAGCTTCTCTGCGTCTCAGAGTCTCTGTGTCTCTGCATCCTAGAGTCACAGAGTCTCTGCGTCTCTGCCTCTCTGCGTCACTGCGTCTCAGAGTCTCTGCGTCACTGCACTCTGCGTCTCAGAGTCTCTGCGTCACTGCGTCTCAGAGTCTCTGCGTCACTGCGTCTCAGAGTCTCAGAGTCTCTGCGTCACTGCGTCTCTGCGTCTCAGAGTCTCAGAGTCTCTGCATCTCAGAGTCACAGAGTCTCTGCGTCTCAGAGTCTCTGCTTCTCTGCGTCTCAGAGTCTCTGCTTCTCTGCGTCTCAGAGTCTCTGCCTCTCTGCGTCACTGCGTCTCAGAGTCTCTGCGTCACTGCGTCTCAGAGTCTCTGCGTCACTGCGTCTCAGAGTCTCTGTGTCTCTGCATCTCAGAGTCACAGAGTCTCTGCGTCACTGCGTCTCAGAGTCTCTGCGTCACTGCGTCTCAGAGTCTCTGCGTCTCAGTGTCTCTGCATCTCAGAGTCTCTGCGTCTCTGCCTCTCTGCGTCACTGCGTCTCAGAGTCTCTGCGTCTCTGCTCTCAGAGTCTCTGCGTCTCGGCATCTCAGAGTCTCAGAATCTGTGTCTCAGCGCCTCAGAGTCACAGAGTCACAGAGTCTCTGCTTCTCTGCATCTCAGAGTCTCTGCGTCACTGCGTCTCAGAGTCTCTGCGTCTCTGCGTCTCAGAGTCTCTGCGTCACTGCGTCTCAGAGTCTCTGCGTCTCAGAGTCTGTGCGTCTCTGCGTCAATGCGTCTCACAGTCTCTGCGTCTCTGCGTCTCAGAGTCTCTGCGTCACTGCGTCTCTGCGTCTCAGAGTCTCTGCGTCTCAGAGTCTCAGATTCTCAGTGTCTCAGCGCCTCAGAGTCACAGAGTCTCAGCGTCTCTGCGTCTCTGCGTCTCAGAGTCACAGAGTCTCTGCGTCACTGCGTCTCAGAGTCTCTGCCTCACTTCGTCTCTGAGTCTCTGCGTCACTGTGTCTCAGAGTCTCTGCGTCACTGCGTCTCAGAGTCTCTGTGTCACTGCGTCTCAGAGTCTCTGCGTCACTGCGTCTCAGAGTCTCAGCCTCACTGCGTCTATGCGTCTCAGAGTCTCTGCGTCACTGCGTCTCAGAGTCTCTGTGTCACTGCGTCTCAGAGTCTCTGCGTCACTGCGTCTCAGTGTCTCTGCCTCACTGCGTCTCAGAGTCTCTGCGTCACTGCGTCTCAGTGTCTCTGCCTCACTGCGTCTCAGAGTCTCTGCGTCACTGTGTCTCAGAGTTTCTGCGTCACTGCGTCTCAGAGTCTCTGCGTCTCAGAGTCACTGCGTCTCTGCGTCTCAGAGTCTCTGCGTCTCAGCGTCTGTGCGTCTCTGCGTCTCAGAGTTTCTGTGTCACTGCGTCTCAGAGTCATTGCGTCTCAGTGTCTCTGCACCTCAGAGTCTCTGCGTCTCTGCGTCTCAGAGTCTCTGCGTCTCAGCGTCTGTGCGTCTCTGCGTCTCAGAGTTTCTGAGTCACTGCGTCTCAGAGTCTATGCGTCTCAGTGTCTCTGCATCTCAGAGTCTCTGCGTCTCTGCGTCTCAGAGTCTCTGCGTCTCAGCGTCTGTGCGTCTCTGCGTCTCAGAGTCTCTGTGTCTCTGCGTCTCAGAGTCTCTGTGTCTCTGCGTCTCAGAGTCTCTGCGTCACTGCGTCTCAGAGTCTCTGCGTCACTGCGTCTCAGAGTCTCTGCGTCACTGCGTCACTGCGTCTCTGCGTCTCATAGTCTCTGCGTCTCAGAGTCTCTGCGTCACTGCGTCTCAGAGTCTCTGTGTCACTGCGTCTCTGCGTCACTGCGTCTCAGAGTCTCTGCGTCACTGCGTCTCAGAGTCTCTGCGTCACTGCGTCTCAGAGTCTCTGCGTCTCTGCGTCACTGCGTCTCTGCGTCTCATAGTCTCTGCGTCTCAGAGTCTCTGCGTCACTGCGTCTCAGAGTCTCTGTGTCACTGCGTCTCTGCGTCACTGCGTCTCAGAGTCTCTGCGTCACTGCGTCACTGCGTCTCTGCGTCTCTGCGTCTCATAGTCTCTGCGTCTCAGAGTCTCTGCGTCACTGCGTCTCAGAGCCTCTGCGTCACTGCGTCTCAGAGTCTCTGCGTCTCTGCGTCTCAGAGTCTCTGCGTCACTGCATCTCAGAGTCTCTGCGTCGCTGCGTCTCAGAGTCGCTGCGTCACTGCGTCTCAGAGTCTCAGAGTCTCTGCGTCTCTGCGTCTCAGAGTCTCTGCGTCTCTGCGTCTCAGAGTCACTGCGTCTCAGAGTCTCTGCTTCTCTGCGTCTCAGAGTCTCTGCCTCTCTGCGTCACTGCGTCTCAGAGTCGCTGCGTCACTGCATCTCAGAGTCTCTGCGTCACTGCATCTCAGAGTCTCTGCGTCTCAGCGTCTCAGAGTCTCTGCGTCACTGGGTCTCAGAGTCTCTGCGTCACTGCATCTCAGAGTCTCTGCGTCACTGCATCTCAGAGTCTCTGCGTCACTGCATCTCAGAGTCTCTGCGTCTCAGCGTCTCAGAGTCTCTGCGTCACTGGGTCTCAGAGTCTCTGCGTCACTGCATCTCAGAGTCTCTGCGTCACTGCATCTCAGAGTCTCTGCGTCACTGCGTCTCAGATTCTCTGCGTCACTGCATCTCAGAGTCTCTGCGTCTCAGCGTCTCAGAGTCTCTGCGTCACTGGGTCTCAGAGTCTCTGCGTCTCAGCGTCTCAGAGTCTCTGCGTCACTGGGTCTCAGAGTCTCTGCGTCACTGCATCTCAGAGTCTCTGCGTCACTGCGTCTCAGAGTCTCTGCGTCTCAGAGTCTCTGCTTCTCTGCGTCTCAGAGTCTCTGCGTAACAGAGTCTCTGCTTCTCTGCGTCTCAGATTCTCTGCGTCTCAGAGTCTCTGCTTCTCTGCGTCTCAGAGTCTCTGCGTCTCAGAGTCTCAGAGTCTCTGCTTCTCTGCGTCTCAGAGTCTCTGCGTCTCGAGTCTCTGCATCACTGCGTCTCAGAGTCTCTGCGTCACTGCGTCTCAGAGTCTCTGCGTCACTGCGTCTCAGAGTCTCTGCGTCACTGCGTCTCAGAGTCTCTGCGTCACTGCACTCTGCATCTCAGAGTCTCTGCGTCACTGCATCTCAGAGTCTCTGCGTCAGTGTCTCTGCGTCTCAGAGTCTCTGCGTCTCAGAGTCTCTGCTTCTCTGTGCCTCAGAGTCTCTGCGTCTCAGAGTCTCTGCGTCACGGTGTCTCAGAGTCTCAGAGTCTCTGCTTCTCTGCGTCTCAGAGTCTCTGCGTCTCAGAGTCTCAGAGTCTCTGCGTCACTGCGTCTCAGAGTCTCTGCGTCTCAGAGTCTCTGCGTCTCAGAGTCTCTGCGTCACTGCGTCTCAGAGTCTCTGCGTCTCAGAGTCTCTGCGTCTCAGAGTCTCTGCGTCACTGCGTCTCAGAGTCTCTGTGTCTCTGCATCTCAGAGTCACAGAGTCTCTGCGTCTCAGAGTTTCTGCTTCTCTGCGTCTCAGAGTCTCTGCGTCTCAGAGTCTCAGAGTCCCTGCGTCACTGCGTCTCAGAGTCTCTGTGTCACTGCGTCTCTGCGTCACTGCGTCTCTGCGTCTCTGCGTCTCAGAGTCTCTGCGTCTCAGAGTCTCTGCGTCTCAGAGTCTCTGCGTCACTGCGTCTCAGAGTCTCTGTGTCACTGCGTCTCTGCGTCACTGCGTCTCTGCGTCTCTGCGTCTCAGAGTCTCTGCGTCTCAGAGTCTCTGCGTCACTGCGTCTCAGAGCCTCTGCGTCACTGCGTCTCAGAGTCTCTGCGTCTCTGCGTCTCAGAGTCTCTGCGTCACTGCATCTCAGAGTCTCTGCGTCGCTGCGTCTCAGAGTCTCTGCGTCTCAGAGTCTCTGCTTCTCTGCGTCTCAGAGTCTCTGCGTCTCAGAGTCTCTGCGTCACTGCGTCTCAGATTCTCTGCGTCACTGCGTCTCAGAGTCTCTGCTTCTCTGCGTCTCAGAGTCTCTGCGTCTCAGAGTCTCTGCGTCACTGCGTCTCAGAGTCTCAGAGTCTCAGAGTCTCTGCTTCTCTGCGTCTCAGAGTCTCTGTGTCTCAGAGTCTCAGAGTCTCTGCTTCTCTGCGTCTCAGAGTCACTGCATCTCAGAGTCTCTGTGTCTCTGCATCTCAGAGTCACAGAGTCTCTGCGTCTCAGAGTTTCTGCTTCTCTGCATCTCAGAGTCTCTGCGTCACTGCATCTCAGAGTCTCTGCGTCGCTGCGTCTCAGAGTCGCTGCGTCACTGCGTCTCAGAGTCTCTGCGTCTCTGCGTCTCAGAGTCTCTGCGTCTCTGCGTCTCAGAGTCACTGCGTCTCAGAGTCTCTGCTTCTCTGCGTCTCAGAGTCTCTGCCTCTCTGCGTCACTGCGTCTCAGAGTCTCTGCGTCACTGCATCTCAGAGTCTCTGCGTCACTGCATCTCAGAGTCTCTGCGTCTCAGCGTCTCAGAGTCTCTGCGTCACTGGGTCTCAGAGTCTCTGCGTCACTGCATCTCAGAGTCACTGCGTCACTGCATCTCAGAGTCTCTGCGTCACTGCATCTCAGAGTCTCTGCGTCTCAGCGTCTCAGAGTCTCTGCGTCACTGGGTCTCAGAGTCTCTGCGTCACTGCATCTCAGAGTCTCTGCGTCACTGCATCTCAGAGTCTCTGCGTCACTGCGTCTCAGATTCTCTGCGTCACTGCATCTCAGAGTCTCTGCGTCTCAGCGTCTCAGAGTCTCTGCGTCACTGGGTCTCAGAGTCTCTGCGTCTCAGCGTCTCAGAGTCTCTGCGTCACTGGGTCTCAGAGTCTCTGCGTCACTGCATCTCAGAGTCTCTGCGTCACTGCGTCTCAGAGTCTCTGCGTCTCAGAGTCTCTGCTTCTCTGCGTCTCAGAGTCTCTGCGTAACAGAGTCTCTGCTTCTCTGCGTCTCAGATTCTCTGCGTCTCAGAGTCTCTGCTTCTCCGCGTCTCAGAGTCTCTGCGTCTCAGAGTCTCTGCGTCTCAGAGTCTCAGAGTCTCTGCTTCTCTGCGTCTCAGAGTCTCTGCGTCTCGAGTCTCTGCGTCACTGCGTCTCAGAGTCTCTGCGTCACTGCGTCTCAGAGTCTCTGCGTCACTGCGTCTCAGAGTCTCTGCGTCACTGCGTCTCAGAGTCTCTGCGTCACTGCACTCTGCATCTCAGAGTCTCTGCGTCACTGCATCTCAGAGTCTCTGCGTCAGTGTCTCTGCGTCTCAGAGTCTCTGCGTCTCAGAGTCTCAGAGTCTCTGCGTCTCAGAGTCTCTGCGTCTCAGAGTCTCTGCGTCACTGTGTCTCAGAGTCTCAGAGTCTCTGCTTCTCTGCGTCTCAGAGTCTCTGCGTCTCAGAGTCTCAGAGTCTCTGCGTCACTGCGTCTCAGAGTCTCTGTGTCTCAGAGTCTCAGAGTCTCTGCTTCTCTGCGTCTCAGAGTCTCTGCGTCTCAGAGTCTCTGCGTCACTGCGTCTCAGAGTCTCTGTGTCTCTGCATCTCAGAGTCACAGAGTCTCTGCGTCTCAGAGTTTCTGCTTCTCTGCGTCTCAGAGTCTCTGCGTCTCAGAGTCTCAGAGTCCCTCCGTCACTGCGTCTCAGATTCTCTGTGTCACTGCGTCTCTGCGTCACTGCGTCTCTGCGTCTCTGCGTCTCAGAGTCTCTGCGTCTCAGAGTCTCTGCGTCTCAGAGTCTCTGCGTCACTGCGTCTCAGAGCCTCTGCGTCACTGCGTCTCAGAGCCTCTGCGTCACTGCGTCTCAGAGTCTCTGCGTCTCTGCGTCTCAGAGTCTCTGCGTCACTGCATCTCAGAGTCTCTGCGTCGCTGCGTCTCAGAGTCTCTGCGTCTCAGAGTCTCTGCGTCACTGCGTCTCAGAGTCTCAGAGTCTCTGCTTCTCTGCGTCTCAGAGTCTCTGCGTCTCAGAGTCTCTGCGTCACTGCGTCTCAGATTCTCTGCGTCACTGCGTCTCAGAGTCTCTGCTTCTCTGCGTCTCATAGTCTCTGCGTCTCAGGGTCTCTGCGTCAGTGCGTCTCAGAGTCTCTGTGTCTCAGAGTCTCAGAGTCTCAGAGTCTCTGCTTCTCTGCGTCTCAGAGTCTCTGTGTCTCAGAGTCTCAGAGTCTCAGAGTCTCTGCTTCTCTGCGTCTCAGAGTCACTGCGTCTCAGAGTCTCTGTGTCTCTGCATCTCAGAGTCTCTGTGTCTAAGAGTCTCAGAGTCTCTGCTTCTCTGCGTCTCAGAGTCTCAGAGTCTCTGCATCTCAGAGTCACAGAGTCTCTGCGTCTCAGAGTCTCTGCTTCTCTGCGTCTCAGAGTCTCTGCCTCTCTGCGTCACTGCGTCTCAGAGTCTCTGTGTCTCTGCATCTCAGAGTCACAGAGTCTCTGCGTCTCAGAGTTTCTGCTTCTCTGCGTCTCAGAGTCTCTGCGTCACTGCATCTCAGAGTCTCTGTGTCTAAGAGTCTCAGAGTCTCTGCTTCTCTGCGTCTCAGAGTCTCAGAGTCTCTGCATCTCAGAGTCACAGAGTCTCTGCGTCTCAGAGTCTCTGCTTCTCTGCGTCTCAGAGTCTCTGCCTCTCTGCGTCACTGCGTCTCAGAGTCTCTGCGTCACTGCGTCTCAGAGTCTCTGCGTCACTGCGTCTCAGAGTCTCTGTGTCTCTGCATCTCAGAGTCACAGAGTCTCTGCGTCACTGCGTCTCAGAGTCTCTGCGTCACTGCGTCTCAGAGTCTCTGCGTCTCAGTGTCTCTGCATCTCAGAGTCTCTGCGTCTCTGCCTCTCTGCGTCACTGCGTCTCAGAGTCTCTGCGTCTCTGCTCTCAGAGTCTCTGCGTCTCGGCATCTCAGAGTCTCAGAATCTGTGTCTCAGCGCCTCAGAGTCACAGAGTCACAGAGTCTCTGCTTCTCTGCATCTCAGAGTCTCTGCGTCACTGCGTCTCAGAGTCTCTGCGTCTCTGCGTCTCAGAGTCTCTGCGTCACTGCGTCTCAGAGTCTCTGCGTCTCAGAGTCTGTGCGTCTCTGCGTCAATGCGTCTCATAGTCTCTGCGTCTCTGCGTCTCAGAGTCTCTGCGTCACTGCGTCTCTGCGTCACTGCGTCTCTGCGTCTCAGAGTCTCTGCGTCTCAGAGTCTCAGATTCTCAGTGTCTCAGCGCCTCAGAGTCACAGAGTCACAGAGTCTCAGCGTCTCTGCGTCTCAGAGTCACAGAGTCTCTGCGTCACTGCGTCTCAGAGTCTCTGCCTCACTTCGTCTCTGAGTCTCTGCGTCACTGTGTCTCAGAGTCTCTGCGTCACTGCGTCTCAGAGTCTCTGCGTCACTGCGTCTCAGAGTCTCTGCTTCTCTGCGTCTCAGAGTCTCTGCCTCTCTGCGTCACTGCGTCTCAGAGTCTCTGCGTCACTGCATCTCAGAGTCTCTGCGTCTCAGCGTCTCAGAGTCTCTGCGTCACTGGGTCTCAGAGTCTCTGCGTCACTGCATCTCAGAGTCTCTGCGTCACTGCGTCTCAGATTCTCTGCGTCACTGCATCTCAGAGTCTCTGCGTCTCAGAGTCTCTGCGTCACTGCATCTCAGAGTCTCTGCGTCACTGCGTCTCAGGTTCTCTGCGTCACTGCGTCCCAGAGTCTCTGCTTCTCTGCGTCTCAGAGTCTCTGCGTCTCAGAGTCTCTGCTTCTCTGCGTCTCAGATTCTCTGCGTCTCAGAGTCTCTGCTTCTCTGCGTCTCAGAGTCTCTGCGTCTCAGAGTCTCAGAGTCTCAGAGTCTCTGCTTCTCTGCGTCTCAGAGTCTCTGCGTCTCGAGTCTCTGCGTCACTGCGTCTCAGAGTCTCTGCGTCACTGCGTCTCAGAGTCTCTGCGTCACTGCGTCTCAGAGTCTCTGCGTCACTGCACTCTGCATCTCAGAGTCTCTGCGTCACTGCATCTCAGAGTCTCTGCGTCAGTGTCTCTGCGTCTCAGAGTCTCTGCGTCTCAGAGTCTCTGCTTCTCTGCGTCTCAGAGTCTCTGCGTCTCAGAGTCTCTGCGTCACTGTGTCTCAGAGTCTCAGAGTCTCTGCTTCTCTGCGTCTCAGAGTCTCTGCGTCTCAGAGTCTCTGCATCACTGCGTCTCAGATTCTCTGCGTCTCAGAGTCTCTGCTTCTCTGCGTCTCAGAGTCTCAGAGTCTCTGCGTCACTGCGTCTCAGAGTCTCTGTGTCTCAGAGTCTCAGAGTCTCAGAGTCTCTGCTTCTCTGCGTCTCAGAGTCTCTGCATCTCAGAGTCTCTGCGTCACTGCGTCTCAGAGTCTCTGTGTCTCTGCATCTCAGAGTCACAGAGTCTCTGCGTCTCAGAGTTTCTGCTTCTCTGCGTCTCAGAGTCTCTGCGTCTCAGAGTCTCAGAGTCTCTGCGTCACTGCATCTCAGAGTCTCTGTGTCTCAGAGTGTCAGAGTCTCAGCTTCTCTGCGTCTCAGAGTCTCTGTGTCTCTGCATCCTAGAGTCACAGAGTCTCTGCGTCTCTGCCTCTCTGCGTCACTGCGTCTCAGAGTCTCTGCGTCACTGCACTCTGCGTCTCAGAGTCTCTGCGTCACTGCGTCTCAGAGTCTCTGCGTCACTGCGTCTCAGAGTCTCTGCGTCACTGCGTCTCAGTGTCTCTGCGTCACTGCGTCTCTGCGTCTCAGAGTCTCAGAGTCTCTGCATCTCAGAGTCACAGAGTCTCTGCGTCTCAGAGTCTCTGCTTCTCTGCGTCTCAGAGTCTCTGCCTCTCTGCGTCACTGCGTCTCAGAGTCTCTGCGTCACTGCGTCTCAGAGTCTCTGCGTCACTGCGTCTCAGAGTCTCTGTGTCTCTGCATCTCAGAGTCACAGAGTCTCTGCGTCACTGCGTCTCAGAGTCTCTGCGTCACTGCGTCTCAGAGTCTCTGCGTCTCAGTGTCTCTGCATCTCAGAGTCTCTGCGTCTCTGCCTCTCTGCGTCACTGCGTCTCAGAGTCTCTGCGTCTCTGCTCTCAGAGTCTCTGCGTCTCGGCATCTCAGAGTCTCAGAATCTGTGTCTCAGCGCCTCAGAGTCACAGAGTCACAGAGTCTCTGCTTCTCTGCATCTCAGAGTCTCTGCGTCACTGCGTCTCAGAGTCTCTGCGTCTCTGCGTCTCAGAGTCTCTGCGTCACTGCGTCTCAGAGTCTCTGCGTCTCAGAGTCTGTGCGTCTCTGCGTCAATGCGTCTCACAGTCTCTGCGTCTCTGCGTCTCAGAGTCTCTGCGTCACTGCGTCTCTGCGTCTCAGAGTCTCTGCGTCTCAGAGTCTCAGATTCTCAGTGTCTCAGCGCCTCAGAGTCACAGAGTCTCAGCGTCTCTGCGTCTCTGCGTCTCAGAGTCACAGAGTCTCTGCGTCACTGCGTCTCAGAGTCTCTGCCTCACTTCGTCTCTGAGTCTCTGCGTCACTGTGTCTCAGAGTCTCTGCGTCACTGCGTCTCAGAGTCTCTGTGTCACTGCGTCTCAGAGTCTCTGCGTCACTGCGTCTCAGAGTCTCAGCCTCACTGCGTCTATGCGTCTCAGAGTCTCTGCGTCACTGCGTCTCAGAGTCTCTGTGTCACTGCGTCTCAGAGTCTCTGCGTCACTGCGTCTCAGTGTCTCTGCCTCACTGCGTCTCAGAGTCTCTGCGTCACTGCGTCTCAGTGTCTCTGCCTCACTGCGTCTCAGAGTCTCTGCGTCACTGTGTCTCAGAGTTTCTGCGTCACTGCGTCTCAGAGTCTCTGCGTCTCAGAGTCACTGCGTCTCTGCGTCTCAGAGTCTCTGCGTCTCAGCGTCTGTGCGTCTCTGCGTCTCAGAGTTTCTGTGTCACTGCGTC
The DNA here is from genome assembly GCF_965287045.1 of Carcharhinus amblyrhynchos. NCBI lineage: Eukaryota > Metazoa > Chordata > Chondrichthyes > Carcharhiniformes > Carcharhinidae > Carcharhinus > Carcharhinus amblyrhynchos. Next base: position 273,566 of record NW_027649937.1, on the reverse strand, counting down.
TCAGAGTCATTGCGTCTCAGTGTCTCTGCACCTCAGAGTCTCTGCGTCTCTGCGTCTCAGAGTCTCTGCGTCTCAGCGTCTGTGCGTCTCTGCGTCTCAGAGTTTCTGAGTCACTGCGTCTCAGAGTCTATGCGTCTCAGTGTCTCTGCATCTCAGAGTCTCTGCGTCTCTGCGTCTCAGAGTCTCTGCGTCTCAGCGTCTGTGCGTCTCTGCGTCTCAGAGTCTCTGTGTCTCTGCGTCTCAGAGTCTCTGTGTCTCTGCGTCTCAGAGTCTCTGCGTCACTGCGTCTCAGAGTCTCTGCGTCACTGCGTCTCAGAGTCTCTGCGTCACTGCGTCTCAGAGTCTCTGCGTCACTGCGTCACTGCGTCTCTGCGTCTCATAGTCTCTGCGTCTCAGAGTCTCTGCGTCACTGCGTCTCAGAGTCTCTGTGTCACTGCGTCTCTGCGTCACTGCGTCTCAGAGTCTCTGCGTCACTGCGTCTCAGAGTCTCTGCGTCACTGCGTCTCAGAGTCTCTGCGTCTCTGCGTCACTGCGTCTCTGCGTCTCATAGTCTCTGCGTCTCAGAGTCTCTGCGTCACTGCGTCTCAGAGTCTCTGTGTCACTGCGTCTCTGCGTCACTGCGTCTCAGAGTCTCTGCGTCACTGCGTCACTGCGTCTCTGCGTCTCATAGTCTCTGCGTCTCAGAGTCTCTGCGTCACTGCGTCTCAGAGCCTCTGCGTCACTGCGTCTCAGAGTCTCTGCGTCTCTGCGTCTCAGAGTCTCTGCGTCACTGCATCTCAGAGTCTCTGCGTCGCTGCGTCTCAGAGTCGCTGCGTCACTGCGTCTCAGAGTCTCAGAGTCTCTGCGTCTCTGCGTCTCAGAGTCTCTGCGTCTCTGCGTCTCAGAGTCACTGCGTCTCAGAGTCTCTGCTTCTCTGCGTCTCAGAGTCTCTGCCTCTCTGCGTCACTGCGTCTCAGAGTCGCTGCGTCACTGCATCTCAGAGTCTCTGCGTCACTGCATCTCAGAGTCTCTGCGTCTCAGCGTCTCAGAGTCTCTGCGTCACTGGGTCTCAGAGTCTCTGCGTCACTGCATCTCAGAGTCTCTGCGTCACTGCATCTCAGAGTCTCTGCGTCACTGCATCTCAGAGTCTCTGCGTCTCAGCGTCTCAGAGTCTCTGCGTCACTGGGTCTCAGAGTCTCTGCGTCACTGCATCTCAGAGTCTCTGCGTCACTGCATCTCAGAGTCTCTGCGTCACTGCGTCTCAGATTCTCTGCGTCACTGCATCTCAGAGTCTCTGCGTCTCAGCGTCTCAGAGTCTCTGCGTCACTGGGTCTCAGAGTCTCTGCGTCTCAGCGTCTCAGAGTCTCTGCGTCACTGGGTCTCAGAGTCTCTGCGTCACTGCATCTCAGAGTCTCTGCGTCACTGCGTCTCAGAGTCTCTGCGTCTCAGAGTCTCTGCTTCTCTGCGTCTCAGAGTCTCTGCGTAACAGAGTCTCTGCTTCTCTGCGTCTCAGATTCTCTGCGTCTCAGAGTCTCTGCTTCTCTGCGTCTCAGAGTCTCTGCGTCTCAGAGTCTCAGAGTCTCTGCTTCTCTGCGTCTCAGAGTCTCTGCGTCTCGAGTCTCTGCATCACTGCGTCTCAGAGTCTCTGCGTCACTGCGTCTCAGAGTCTCTGCGTCACTGCGTCTCAGAGTCTCTGCGTCACTGCGTCTCAGAGTCTCTGCGTCACTGCACTCTGCATCTCAGAGTCTCTGCGTCACTGCATCTCAGAGTCTCTGCGTCAGTGTCTCTGCGTCTCAGAGTCTCTGCGTCTCAGAGTCTCTGCTTCTCTGTGCCTCAGAGTCTCTGCGTCTCAGAGTCTCTGCGTCACGGTGTCTCAGAGTCTCAGAGTCTCTGCTTCTCTGCGTCTCAGAGTCTCTGCGTCTCAGAGTCTCAGAGTCTCTGCGTCACTGCGTCTCAGAGTCTCTGCGTCTCAGAGTCTCTGCGTCTCAGAGTCTCTGCGTCACTGCGTCTCAGAGTCTCTGCGTCTCAGAGTCTCTGCGTCTCAGAGTCTCTGCGTCACTGCGTCTCAGAGTCTCTGTGTCTCTGCATCTCAGAGTCACAGAGTCTCTGCGTCTCAGAGTTTCTGCTTCTCTGCGTCTCAGAGTCTCTGCGTCTCAGAGTCTCAGAGTCCCTGCGTCACTGCGTCTCAGAGTCTCTGTGTCACTGCGTCTCTGCGTCACTGCGTCTCTGCGTCTCTGCGTCTCAGAGTCTCTGCGTCTCAGAGTCTCTGCGTCTCAGAGTCTCTGCGTCACTGCGTCTCAGAGTCTCTGTGTCACTGCGTCTCTGCGTCACTGCGTCTCTGCGTCTCTGCGTCTCAGAGTCTCTGCGTCTCAGAGTCTCTGCGTCACTGCGTCTCAGAGCCTCTGCGTCACTGCGTCTCAGAGTCTCTGCGTCTCTGCGTCTCAGAGTCTCTGCGTCACTGCATCTCAGAGTCTCTGCGTCGCTGCGTCTCAGAGTCTCTGCGTCTCAGAGTCTCTGCTTCTCTGCGTCTCAGAGTCTCTGCGTCTCAGAGTCTCTGCGTCACTGCGTCTCAGATTCTCTGCGTCACTGCGTCTCAGAGTCTCTGCTTCTCTGCGTCTCAGAGTCTCTGCGTCTCAGAGTCTCTGCGTCACTGCGTCTCAGAGTCTCAGAGTCTCAGAGTCTCTGCTTCTCTGCGTCTCAGAGTCTCTGTGTCTCAGAGTCTCAGAGTCTCTGCTTCTCTGCGTCTCAGAGTCACTGCATCTCAGAGTCTCTGTGTCTCTGCATCTCAGAGTCACAGAGTCTCTGCGTCTCAGAGTTTCTGCTTCTCTGCATCTCAGAGTCTCTGCGTCACTGCATCTCAGAGTCTCTGTGTCTAAGAGTCTCAGAGTCTCTGCTTCTCTGCGTCTCAGAGTCTCTGTGTCTCTGCATCCCAGAGTCACAGAGTCTCTGCGTCTCTGCCTCTCTGCATCACTGCGTCTCAGAGTCTCTGCGTCACTGCACTCTGCGTCTCAGGTTCTCTGCGTCACTGCGTCCCAGAGTCTCTGCTTCTCTGCGTCTCAGAGTCTCTGCGTCTCAGAGTCTCTGCTTCTCTGCGTCTCAGATTCTCTGCGTCTCAGAGTCTCTGCTTCTCTGCGTCTCAGAGTCTCTGCGTCTCAGAGTCTCAGAGTCTCAGAGTCTCTGCTTCTCTGCGTCTCAGAGTCTCTGCGTCTCGAGTCTCTGCGTCACTGCGTCTCAGAGTCTCTGCGTCACTGCATCTCAGAGTCTCTGCGTCACTGCGTCTCAGAGTCTCTGCGTCACTGCACTCTGCATCTCAGAGTCTCTGCGTCACTGCATCTCAGAGTCTCTGCGTCAGTGTCTCTGCGTCTCAGAGTCTCTGCGTCTCAGAGTCTCTGCTTCTCTGCGTCTCAGAGTCTCTGCGTCTCAGAGTCTCTGCGTCACTGTGTCTCAGAGTCTCAGAGTCTCTGCTTCTCTGCGTCTCAGAGTCTCTGCGTCTCAGAGTCTCTGCATCACTGCGTCTCAGATTCTCTGCGTCTCAGAGTCTCTGCTTCTCTGCGTCTCAGAGTCTCTGCGTCTCAGAGTCTCAGAGTCTCTGCGTCACTGCGTCTCAGAGTCTCTGTGTCTCAGAGTCTCAGAGTCTCAGAGTCTCTGCTTCTCTGCGTCTCAGAGTCTCTGCGTCTCAGAGTCTCTGCGTCACTGCGTCTCAGAGTCTCTGTGTCTCTGCATCTCAGAGTCACAGAGTCTCTGCGTCTCAGAGTTTCTGCTTCTCTGCGTCTCAGAGTCTCTGCGTCTCAGAGTCTCAGAGTCTCTGCGTCACTGCATCTCAGAGTCTCTGTGTCTCAGAGTGTCAGAGTCTCAGCTTCTCTGCGTCTCAGAGTCTCTGTGTCTCTGCATCCTAGAGTCACAGAGTCTCTGCGTCTCTGCCTCTCTGCGTCACTGCGTCTCAGAGTCTCTGCGTCACTGCACTCTGCGTCTCAGAGTCTCTGCGTCACTGCGTCTCAGAGTCTCTGCGTCACTGCGTCTCAGAGTCTCTGCGTCACTGCGTCTCAGAGTCTCTGCGTCACTGCGTCTCTGCGTCTCAGAGTCTCAGAGTCTCTGCATCTCAGAGTCACAGAGTCTCTGCGTCTCAGAGTCTCTGCTTCTCTGCGTCTCAGAGTCTCTGCCTCTCTGCATCACTGCGTCTCAGAGTCTCTGCGTCACTGCGTCTCAGAGTCTCTGCGTCACTGCGTCTCAGAGTCTCTGTGTCTCTGCATCTCAGAGTCACAGAGTCTCTGCGTCACTGCGTCTCAGAGTCTCTGCGTCACTGCGTCTCAGAGTCTCTGCGTCTCAGTGTCTCTGCATCTCAGAGTCTCTGCGTCTCTGCCTCTCTGCGTCACTGCGTCTCAGAGTCTCTGCGTCTCTGCTCTCAGAGTCTCTGCGTCTCGGCATCTCAGAGTCTCAGAATCTGTGTCTCAGCGCCTCAGAGTCACAGAGTCACAGAGTCTCTGCTTCTCTGCATCTCAGAGTCTCTGCGTCACTGCGTCTCAGAGTCTCTGCGTCTCTGCGTCTCAGAGTCTCTGCGTCACTGCGTCTCAGAGTCTCTGCGTCTCAGAGTCTGTGCGTCTCTGCGTCAATGCGTCTCATAGTCTCTGCGTCTCTGCGTCTCAGAGTCTCTGCGTCACTGCGTCTCTGCGTCACTGCGTCTCTGCGTCTCAGAGTCTCTGCGTCTCAGAGTCTCAGATTCTCAGTGTCTCAGCGCCTCAGAGTCACAGAGTCTCAGCGTCTCTGCGTCTCTGCGTCTCAGAGTCACAGAGTCTCTGCGTCACTGCGTCTCAGAGTCTCTGCCTCACTTCGTCTCTGAGTCTCTGCGTCACTGTGTCTCAGAGTCTCTGCGTCACTGCGTCTCAGAGTCTCTGTGTCACTGCGTCTCAGAGTCTCTGCGTCACTGCGTCTCAGAGTCTCAGCCTCACTGCGTCTATGCGTCTCAGAGTCTCTGCGTCACTGCGTCTCAGAGTCTCTGTGTCACTGCGTCTCAGAGTCTCTGCGTCACTGCGTCTCAGTGTCTCTGCCTCACTGCGTCTCAGAGTCTCTGCGTCACTGCGTCTCAGTGTCTCTGCCTCACTGCGTCTCAGAGTCTCTGCGTCACTGTGTCTCAGAGTTTCTGCGTCACTGCGTCTCAGAGTCTCTGCGTCTCAGAGTCACTGCGTCTCTGCGTCTCAGAGTCTCTGCGTCTCAGCGTCTGTGCGTCTCTGCGTCTCAGAGTTTCTGTGTCACTGCGTCTCAGAGTCATTGCGTCTCAGTGTCTCTGCACCTCAGAGTCTCTGCGTCTCAGAGTCTCTGCGTCTCAGCGTCTGTGCGTCTCTGCGTCTCAGAGTTTCTGAGTCACTGCGTCTCAGAGTCTATGCGTCTCAGTGTTTCTGCATCTCAGAGTCTCTGCGTCTCTGCGTCTCAGAGTCTCTGCGTCTCAGCGTCTGTGCGTCTCTGCGTCTCAGAGTCTCTGTGTCTCTGCGTCTCAGAGTCTCTGTGTCTCTGCGTCTCAGAGTCTCTGCGTCACTGCGTCTCAGAGTCTCTGCGTCACTGCGTCGCAGAGTCTCTGCGTCACTGCGTCTCAGAGTCTCTGCGTCACTGCGTCACTGCGTCTCTGCGTCTCATAGTCTCTGCGTCTCAGAGTCTCTGCGTCACTGCGTCTCAGAGTCTCTGTGTCACTGCGTCTCTGCGTCACTGCGTCTCTGCGTCATTGCGTCTCAGAGTCTCTGCGTCTCAGAGTCTCTGCGTCACTGCGTCTCAGAGCCTCTGCGTCACTGCGTCTCAGAGTCTCTGCGTCTCTGCGTCTCAGAGTCTCTGCGTCACTGCATCTCAGAGTCTCTGCGTCGCTGCGTCTCAGAGTCGCTGCGTCACTGCGTCTCAGAGTCTCAGAGTCTCTGCGTCTCTGCGTCTCAGAGTCTCTGCGTCTCTGCGTCTCAGAGTCACTGCGTCTCAGAGTCTCTGCTTCTCTGCGTCTCAGAGTCTCTGCCTCTCTGCGTCACTGCGTCTCAGAGTCGCTGCGTCACTGCATCTCAGAGTCTCTGCGTCACTGCATCTCAGAGTCTCTGCGTCTCAGCGTCTCAGAGTCTCTGCGTCACTGGGTCTCAGAGTCTCTGCGTCACTGCATCTCAGAGTCTCTGCGTCACTGCATCTCAGAGTCTCTGCGTCACTGCATCTCAGAGTCTCTGCGTCTCAGCGTCTCAGAGTCTCTGCGTCACTGGGTCTCAGAGTCTCTGCGTCACTGCATCTCAGAGTCTCTGCGTCACTGCATCTCAGAGTCTCTGCGTCACTGCGTCTCAGATTCTCTGCGTCACTGCATCTCAGAGTCTCTGCGTCTCAGCGTCTCAGAGTCTCTGCGTCACTGGGTCTCAGAGTCTCTGCGTCTCAGCGTCTCAGAGTTTCTGTGTCACTGCGTCTCAGAGTCATTGCGTCTCAGTGTCTCTGCACCTCAGAGTCTCTGCGTCTCTGCGTCTCAGAGTCTCTGCGTCTCAGCGTCTGTGCGTCTCTGCGTCTCAGAGTTTCTGAGTCACTGCGTCTCAGAGTCTATGCGTCTCAGTGTCTCTGTATCTCAGAGTCTCTGCGTCTCTGCGTCTCAGAGTCTCTGCGTCTCAGCGTCTGTGCGTCTCTGCGTCTCAGAGTCTCTGTGTCTCTGCGTCTCAGAGTCTCTGTGTCTCAGAGTCTCTGCGTCACTGCGTCTCAGAGTCTCTGCGTCACTGCATCTCAGAGTCTCTGCGTCACTGCGTCTCAGAGTCTCTGCGTCACTGCGTCTCTGCGTCTCATAGTCTCTGCGTCTCAGAGTCTCTGCGTCACTGCGTCTCAGAGTCTCTGTGTCACTGCGTCTCTGCGTCACTGCGTCTCTGCGTCTCTGCGTCTCAGAGTCTCTGCGTCTCAGAGTCTCTGCGTCACTGCGTCTCAGAGCCTCTGCGTCACTGCGTCTCAGAGTCTCTGCGTCTCTGCGTCTCAGAGTCTCTGCGTCACTGCATCTCAGAGTCTCTGCGTCGCTGCGTCTCAGAGTCGCTGCGTCACTGCGTCTCAGAGTCTCAGAGTCTCTGCGTCTCTGCGTCTCAGAGTCTCTGCGTCTCTGCGTCTCAGAGTCACTGCGTCTCAGAGTCTCTGCTTCTCTGCTTCTCTGCGTCTCAGAGTCTCTGCCTCTCTGCGTCACTGCGTCTCAGAGTCTCTGCGTCACTGCATCTCAGAGTCTCTGCGTCACTGCATCTCAGAGTCTCTGCGTCTCAGCGTCTCAGAGTCTCTGCGTCACTGGGTCTCAGAGTCTCTGCGTCACTGCATCTCAGAGTCTCTGCGTCACTGCATCTCAGAGTCTCTGCGTCACTGCATCTCAGAGTCTCTGCGTCTCAGCGTCTCAGAGTCTCTGCGTCACTGGGTCACAGAGTCTCTGCGTCACTGCATCTCAGAGTCTCTGCGTCACTGCGTCTCAGATTCTCTGCGTCACTGCATCTCAGAGTCTCTGCGTCTCAGCGTCTCAGAGTCTCTGCGTCACTGGGTCTCAGAGTCTCTGCGTCTCAGCGTCTCAGAGTCTCTGCGTCACTGCATCTCAGAGTCTCTGCGTCAGTGTCTCTGCGTCTCAGAGTCTCTGCGTCTCAGAGTCTCTGCTTCTCTGTGCCTCAGAGTCTCTGCGTCTCAGAGTCTCTGCGTCACGGTGTCTCAGAGTCTCAGAGTCTCTGCTTCTCTGCGTCTCAGAGTCTCTGCGTCTCAGAGTCTCAGAGTCTCTGCGTCACTGCGTCTCAGAGTCTCTGCGTCTCAGAGTCTCTGCGTCTCAGAGTCTCTGCGTCACTGCGTCTCAGAGTCTCTGCGTCTCAGAGTCTCTGCGTCTCAGAGTCTCTGCGTCACTGCGTCTCAGAGTCTCTGTGTCTCTGCATCTCAGAGTCACAGAGTCTCTGCGTCTCAGAGTTTCTGCTTCTCTGCGTCTCAGAGTCTCTGCGTCTCAGAGTCTCAGAGTCCCTGCGTCACTGCGTCTCAGAGTCTCTGCGTCACTGCGTCTCAGAGTCTCTGTGTCACTGCGTCTCTGCGTCACTGCGTCTCTGCGTCTCTGCGTCTCAGAGTCTCTGCGTCTCAGAGTCTCTGCGTCACTGCGTCTCAGAGCCTCTGCGTCACTGCGTCTCAGAGTCTCTGCGTCTCTGCGTCTCAGAGTCTCTGCGTCACTGCATCTCAGAGTCTCTGCGTCGCTGCGTCTCAGAGTCTCTGCGTCTCAGAGTCTCTGCTTCTCTGCGTCTCAGAGTCTCTGCGTCTCAGAGTCTCTGCGTCACTGCGTCTCAGATTCTCTGCGTCACTGCGTCTCAGAGTCTCTGCTTCTCTGCGTCTCAGAGTCTCTGCGTCTCAGAGTCTCAGAGTCTCAGAGTCTCAGAGTCTCTGCTTCTCTGCGTCTCAGAGTCTCTGTGTCTCAGAGTCTCAGAGTCTCTGCTTCTCTGCGTCTCAGAGTCACTGCATCTCAGAGTCTCTGTGTCTCTGCATCTCAGAGTCACAGAGTCTCTGCGTCTCAGAGTTTCTGCTTCTCTGCATCTCAGAGTCTCTGCGTCACTGCATCTCAGAGTCTCTGTGTCTAAGAGTCTCAGAGTCTCTGCTTCTCTGCGTCTCAGAGTCTCTGTGTCTCTGCATCCCAGAGTCACAGAGTCTCTGCGTCTCTGCCTCTCTGCATCACTGCGTCTCAGAGTCTCTGCGTCACTGCACTCTGCGTCTCAGGTTCTCTGCGTCACTGCGTCCCAGAGTCTCTGCTTCTCTGCGTCTCAGAGTCTCTGCGTCTCAGAGTCTCTGCTTCTCTGCGTCTCAGATTCTCTGCGTCTCAGAGTCTCTGCTTCTCTGCGTCTCAGAGTCTCTGCGTCTCAGAGTCTCAGAGTCTCAGAGTCTCTGCTTCTCTGCGTCTCAGAGTCTCTGCGTCTCGAGTCTCTGCGTCACTGCGTCTCAGAGTCTCTGCGTCACTGCATCTCAGAGTCTCTGCGTCACTGCGTCTCAGAGTCTCTGCGTCACTGCATCTCAGAGTCTCTGCGTCACTGCGTCTCAGAGTCTCTGCGTCACTGCACTCTGCATCTCAGAGTCTCTGCGTCACTGCATCTCAGAGTCTCTGCGTCAGTGTCTCTGCGTCTCAGAGTCTCTGCGTCTCAGAGTCTCTGCTTCTCTGCGTCTCAGAGTCTCTGCGTCTCAGAGTCTCTGCGTCACTGTGTCTCAGAGTCTCAGAGTCTCTGCTTCTCTGCGTCTCAGAGTCTCTGCGTCTCAGAGTCTCTGCATCACTGCGTCTCAGATTCTCTGCGTCTCAGAGTCTCTGCTTCTCTGCGTCTCAGAGTCTCTGCGTCTCAGAGTCTCAGAGTCTCTGCGTCACTGCGTCTCAGAGTCTCTGTGTCTCAGAGTCTCAGAGTCTCTGCTTCTCTGCGTCTCAGAGTCTCTGCGTCTCAGAGTCTCTGCGTCACTGCGTCTCAGAGTCTCTGTGTCTCTGCATCTCAGAGTCACAGAGTCTCTGCGTCTCAGAGTTTCTGCTTCTCTGCGTCTCAGAGTCTCTGCGTCTCAGAGTCTCAGAGTCTCTGCGTCACTGCATCTCAGAGTCTCTGTGTCTCAGAGTGTCAGAGTCTCAGCTTCTCTGCGTCTCAGAGTCTCTGTGTCTCTGCATCCTAGAGTCACAGAGTCTCTGCGTCTCTGCCTCTCTGCGTCACTGCGTCTCAGAGTCTCTGCGTCACTGCACTCTGCGTCTCAGAGTCTCTGCGTCACTGCGTCTCAGAGTCTCTGCGTCACTGCGTCTCAGAGTCTCTGCGTCACTGCGTCTCAGAGTCTCTGCGTCACTGCGTCTCTGCGTCTCAGAGTCTCAGAGTCTCTGCATCTCAGAGTCACAGAGTCTCTGCGTCTCAGAGTCTCTGCTTCTCTGCGTCTCAGAGTCTCTGCCTCTCTGCATCACTGCGTCTCAGAGTCTCTGCGTCACTGCGTCTCAGAGTCTCTGCGTCACTGCGTCTCAGAGTCTCTGTGTCTCTGCATCTCAGAGTCACAGAGTCTCTGCGTCACTGCGTCTCAGAGTCTCTGCGTCACTGCGTCTCAGAGTCTCTGCGTCTCAGTGTCTCTGCATCTCAGAGTCTCTGCGTCTCTGCCTCTCTGCGTCACTGCGTCTCAGAGTCTCTGCGTCTCTGCTCTCAGAGTCTCTGCGTCTCGGCATCTCAGAGTCTCAGAATCTGTGTCTCAGCGCCTCAGAGTCACAGAGTCACAGAGTCTCTGCTTCTCTGCATCTCAGAGTCTCTGCGTCACTGCGTCTCAGAGTCTCTGCGTCTCTGCGTCTCTGCGTCTCAGAGTCTCTGCGTCACTGCGTCTCAGAGTCTCTGCGTCTCAGAGTCTGTGCGTCTCTGCGTCAATGCGTCTCATAGTCTCTGCGTCTCTGCGTCTCAGAGTCTCTGCGTCACTGCGTCTCTGCGTCACTGCGTCTCTGCGTCTCAGAGTCTCTGCGTCTCAGAGTCTCAGATTCTCAGTGTCTCAGCGCCTCAGAGTCACAGAGTCTCAGCGTCTCTGCGTCTCTGCGTCTCAGAGTCACAGAGTCTCTGCGTCACTGCGTCTCAGAGTCTCTGCCTCACTTCGTCTCTGAGTCTCTGCGTCACTGTGTCTCAGAGTCTCTGCGTCACTGCGTCTCAGAGTCTCTGTGTCACTGCGTCACAGAGTCTCTGCGTCACTGCGTCTCAGAGTCTCAGCCTCACTGCGTCTATGCGTCTCAGAGTCTCTGCGTCACTGCGTCTCAGAGTCTCTGTGTCACTGCGTCTCAGAGTCTCTGCGTCACTGCGTCTCAGTGTCTCTGCCTCACTGCGTCTCAGAGTCTCTGCGTCACTGCGTCTCAGTGTCTCTGCCTCACTGCGTCTCAGAGTCTCTGCGTCACTGTGTCTCAGAGTTTCTGCGTCACTGCGTCTCAGAGTCTCTGCGTCTCAGAGTCACTGCGTCTCTGCGTCTCAGAGTCTCTGCGTCTCAGCGTCTGTGCGTCTCTGCGTCTCAGAGTTTCTGTGTCACTGCGTCTCAGAGTCATTGCGTCTCAGTGTCTCTGCACCTCAGAGTCTCTGCGTCTCAGAGTCTCTGCGTCTCAGCGTCTGTGCGTCTCTGCGTCTCAGAGTTTCTGAGTCACTGCGTCTCAGAGTCTATGCGTCTCAGTGTCTCTGCATCTCAGAGTCTCTGCGTCTCTGCGTCTCAGAGTCTCTGCGTCTCAGCGTCTGTGCGTCTCTGCGTCTCAGAGTCTCTGTGTCTCTGCGTCTCAGAGTCTCTGTGTCTCTGCGTCTCAGAGTCTCTGCGTCACTGCGTCTCAGAGTCTCTGCGTCACTGCGTCTCAGAGTCTCTGCGTCACTGCGTCTCAGAGTCTCTGCGTCACTGCGTCACTGCGTCTCTGCGTCTCATAGTCTCTGCGTCTCAGAGTCTCTGCGTCACTGCGTCTCAGAGTCTCTGTGTCACTGCGTCTCTGCGTCACTGCGTCTCTGCGTCATTGCGTCTCAGAGTCTCTGCGTCTCAGAGTCTCTGCGTCACTGCGTCTCAGAGCCTCTGCGTCACTGCGTCTCAGAGTCTCTGCGTCTCTGCGTCTCAGAGTCTCTGCGTCACTGCATCTCAGAGTCTCTGCGTCGCTGCGTCTCAGAGTCGCTGCGTCACTGCGTCTCAGAGTCTCAGAGTCTCTGCGTCTCTGCGTCTCAGAGTCTCTGCGTCTCTGCGTCTCAGAGTCACTGCGTCTCAGAGTCTCTGCTTCTCTGCGTCTCAGAGTCTCTGCCTCTCTGCGTCACTGCGTCTCAGAGTCGCTGCGTCACTGCATCTCAGAGTCTCTGCGTCACTGCATCTCAGAGTCTCTGCGTCTCAGCGTCTCAGAGTCTCTGCGTCACTGGGTCTCAGAGTCTCTGCGTCACTGCATCTCAGAGTCTCTGCGTCACTGCATCTCAGAGTCTCTGCGTCACTGCATCTCAGAGTCTCTGCGTCTCAGCGTCTCAGAGTCTCTGCGTCACTGGGTCTCAGAGTCTCTGCGTCACTGCATCTCAGAGTCTCTGCGTCACTGCATCTCAGAGTCTCTGCGTCACTGCGTCTCAGATTCTCTGCGTCACTGCATCTCAGAGTCTCTGCGTCTCAGCGTCTCAGAGTCTCTGCGTCACTGGGTCTCAGAGTCTCTGCGTCTCAGCGTCTCAGAGTTTCTGTGTCACTGCGTCTCAGAGTCATTGCGTCTCAGTGTCTCTGCACCTCAGAGTCTCTGCGTCTCTGCGTCTCAGAGTCTCTGCGTCTCAGCGTCTGTGCGTCTCAGAGTTTCTGAGTCACTGCGTCTCAGAGTCTTTGCGTCTCAGTGTCTCTGCATCTCAGAGTCTCTGCGTCTCTGCGTCTCAGAGTCTCTGCGTCTCAGCGTCTGTGCGTCTCTGCGTCTCAGAGTCTCTGTGTCTCTGCGTCTCAGAGTCTCTGTGTCTCAGAGTCTCTGCGTCACTGCGTCTCAGAGTCTCTGCGCCACTGCGTCTCAGAGTCTCTGCGTCACTGCGTCTCAGAGTCTCTGCGTCACTGCGTCTCTGCGTCTCATAGTCTCTGCGTCTCAGAGTCTCTGCGTCACTGCGTCTCAGAGTCTCTGTGTCACTGCGTCTCTGCGTCACTGCGTCTCTGCGTCTCTGCGTCTCAGAGTCTCTGCGTCTCAGAGTCTCTGCGTCACTGCGTCTCAGAGCCTCTGCGTCACTGCGTCTCAGAGTCTCTGCGTCTCTGCGTCTCAGAGTCTCTGCGTCACTGCATCTCAGAGTCTCTGCGTCGCTGCGTCTCAGAGTCGCTGCGTCACTGCGTCTCAGAGTCTCAGAGTCTCTGCGTCTCTGCTTCTCAGAGTCTCTGCGTCTCTGCGTCTCAGAGTCACTGCGTCTCAGAGTCTCTGCTTCTCTGCTTCTCTGCGTCTCAGAGTCTCTGCCTCTCTGCGTCACTGCGTCTCAGAGTCTCTGCGTCACTGCATCTCAGAGTCTCTGCGTCACTGCATCTCAGAGTCTCTGTGTCTCAGCGTCTCAGAGTCTCTGCGTCACTGGGTCTCAGAGTCTCTGCGTCACTGCATCTCAGAGTCTCTGCGTCACTGCATCTCAGAGTCTCTGCGTCACTGCATCTCAGAGTCTCTGCGTCTCAGCGTCTCAGAGTCTCTGCGTCACTGGGTCACAGAGTCTCTGCGTCACTGCATCTCAGAGTCTCTGCGTCACTGCGTCTCAGATTCTCTGCGTCACTGCATCTCAGAGTCTCTGCGTCTCAGCGTCTCAGAGTCTCTGCGTCACTGGGTCTCAGAGTCTCTGCGTCTCAGCGTCTCAGAGTCTCTGCGTCACTGGGTCTCAGAGTCTCTGCGTCACTGCATCTCAGAGTCTCTGCGTCACTGCGTCTCAGAGTCTCTGCGTCTCAGAGTCTCTGCTTCTCTGCGTCTCAGAGTCTCTGCGTAACAGAGTCTCTGCTTCTCTGCGTCTCAGATTCTCTGCGTCTCAGAGTCTCTGCTTCTCTGCGTCTCAGAGTCTCTGCGTCTCGAGTCTCTGCGTCACTGCGTCTCAGAGTCTCTGCGTCACTGCGTCTCAGAGTCTCTGCGTCACTGCGTCTCAGAGTCTCTGCGTCACTGCGTCTCAGAGTCTCTGCGTCACTGCACTCTGCATCTCAGAGTCTCTGCGTCACTGCATCTCAGAGTCTCTGCGTCAGTGTCTCTGCGTCTCAGAGTCTCTGCGTCTCAGAGTCTCTGCTTCTCTGTGTCTCAGAGTCTCTGCGTCTCAGAGTCTCTGCGTCTCAGAGTCTCTGCGTCACTGTGTCTCAGAGTCTCAGAGTCTCTGCTTCTCTGCGTCTCAGAGTCTCTGCGTCTCAGAGTCTCAGAGTCTCTGCGTCACTGCGTCTCAGAGTCTCTGCGTCACTGCGTCTCAGAGTCTCTGCGTCACTGCGTCTCAGAGTCTCTGCGTCACTGCACTCTGCATCTCAGAGTCTCTTCATCACTGCATCTCAGAGTCTCTGCGTCAGTGTCTCTGCGTCTCAGAGTCTCTGCGTCTCAGAGTCTCTGCTTCTCTGTGTCTCAGAGTCTCTGCGTCTCAGAGTCTCTGCGTCTCAGAGTCTCTGCGTCACTGTGTCTCAGAGTCTCAGAGTCTCTGCTTCTCTGCGTCTCAGAGTCTCTGCGTCTCAGAGTCTCAGAGTCTCTGCGTCACTGTGTCTCAGAGTCTCTGTGTCTCAGAGTCTCAGAGTCTCAGAGTCTCTGCTTCTCTGCGTCTCAGAGTCTCTGCGTCTCAGAGTCTCTGCGTCTCAGAGTCTCAGAGTCCCTGCGTCACTGCGTCTCAGAGTCTCTGTGTCACTGCGTCACTGCGTCTCTGCGTCTCTGCGTCTCAGAGTCTCTGCGTCTCAGAGTCTCTGCGTCTCAGAGTCTCTGCGTCACTGCGTCTCAGAGCCTCTGCGTCACTGCGTCTCAGAGTCTCTACGTCTCTGCGTCTCAGAGTCTCTGCGTCACTGCATCTCAGAGTCTCTGCGTCGCTGCGTCTCAGAGTCTCTGCGTCTCAGAGTCTCTGCGTCACTGCGTCTCAGAGTCTCAGAGTCTCTGCTTCTCTGCGTCTCAGAGTCTCTGCGTCTCAGAGTCTCTGCGTCACTGCGTCTCAGATTCTCTGCGTCACTGCGTCTCAGAGTCTCTGCTTCTCTGCGTCTCAGAGTCTCTGCGTCTCAGAGTCTCTGCGTCACTGCGTCTCAGAGTCTCTGTGTCTCAGAGTCTCAGAGTCTCAGAGTCTCTGCTTCTCTGCGTCTCAGAGTCTCTGCGTCACTGCGTCTCAGAGTCTCTGTGTCTCAGAGTCTCAGAGTCTCAGAGTCTCTGCTTCTCTGCGTCTCAGAGTCTCTGTGTCTCAGAGTCTCAGAGTCTCTGCTTCTCTGCGTCTCAGAGTCACTGCGTCTCAGAGTCTCTGTGTCTCTGCATCTCAGAGTCACAGAGTCTCTGCGTCTCAGAGTTTCTGCTTCTCTGCATCTCAGAGTCTCTGCGTCACTGCATCTCAGAGTCTCTGTGTCTAAGAGTCTCAGAGTCTCTGCTTCTCTGCGTCTCAGAGTCTCTGTGTCTCTGCATCCCAGAGTCACAGAGTCTCTGCGTCTCTGCCTCTCTGCATCACTGCGTCTCAGAGTCTCTGCGTCACTGCACTCTGCGTCTCAGAGTCTCTGCGTCACTGCGTCTCAGAGTCTCTGCGTCACTGCGTCTCAGAGTCTCTGCGTCACTGCGTCTCAGAGTCTCTGCGTCACTACGTCACTGCGTCTCTGCGTCTCAGAGTCTCAGAGTCTCTGCATCTCAGAGTCACAGAGTCTCTGCGTCTCAGAGTCTCTGCTTCTCTGCGTCTCAGAGTCTCTGCCTCTCTGCGTCACTGCGTCTCAGAGTCTCTGCGTCACTGCGTCTCAGAGTCTCTGCGTCACTGCGTCTCAGAGTCTCTGTGTCTCTGCATCTCAGAGTCTCTGCCTCTCTGCTTCTCTGCGTCTCAGAGTCTCTGCCTCTCTGCGTCTCTGCGTCTCTACGTCTCTGCGACTCAGAGTCTCTGCGTCTCTGCGTCTCAGAGTCACAGAGTCTCTGCGTCACTGCGTCTCAGAGTCTCTGCGTCTCAGTGTCTCTGCATCTCAGAGTCTCTGCGTCTCTGCCTCTCTGCGTCACTGCGTCTCAGAGTCTCTGCGTCTCTGCTCTCAGAGTCTCTGCGTCTCGGCATCTCAGAGTCTCAGAATCTGTGTCTCAGCGCCTCAGAGTCACAGAGTCACAGAGTCTCTGCTTCTCTGCATCTCAGAGTCTCTGCGTCACTGCGTCTCAGAGTCTCTGCGTCACTGCGTCTCAGAGTCTCTGCGTCACTGCGTCTCAGAGTCTCTGCGTCACTGCGTCTCAGAGTCTCTGCGTCACTGCGTCTCAGAGTCTGTCCGTCTCAGAGTCTGTGCGTCTCTGCGTCAATGCGTCTCATAGTCTCTGCGTCACTGCGTCTCAGAGTCTCTGCGTCACTGCGTCTCAGAGTCTGTGCGTCTCAGAGTCTGTGCGTCTCTGCGTCAATGCGTCTCATAGTCTCTGCGTCACTGCGTCTCAGAGTCTCTGCGTCTCAGAGTCTCTGCATCTCAGAGTCTCAGATTCTCAGTGTCTCAGCGCCTCAGAGTCACAGAGTCACAGAGTCTCAGCGTCTCTGCGTCTCTGCGTCTCAGAGTCTCTGCGTCACTGCGTCTCAGAGTCTCTGTGTCACTGCGTCTCAGAGTCTCTGCGTCACTGTGTCTCAGAGTTTCTGCGTCACTGCGTCTCAGAGTCTCTGCGTCTCAGAGTCTCTGCGTCGCTGCGTCTCAGAGTCTCAGAGTCTCAGAGTCTCTGCGTCACTGCGTCTCAGAGTCTCTGCGTCTCAGTGTCTCTGCATCTCAGAGTCACTGCGTCTCTGCGTCTCAGAGTCTCTGCGTCTCAGCGTCTGTGCGTCTCTGCGTCTCAGAGTTTCTGAGTCACTGCGTCTCAGAGTCTTTGCGTCTCAGTGTCTCTGCATCTCAGAGTCTCTGCGTCTCTGCGTCTCAGAGTCTCTGCGTCTCAGCGTCTGTGCGTCTCTGCGTCTCAGTGTCTCTGCGTCACTGCGTCTCAGAGTCTCTGCGTCTCAGAGTATCTGCGTCACTGCGTCTCAGAGTCTCTGCGTCACTGCGTCTCAGAGTCTCAGAGTCTCTGCGTCGCTGCGTCTCAGAGTCTCTGCGTCTCTGCGTCTCAGTGTCTCTGTGTCTCTGCGTCTCAGAGTCTCTGCGTCACTGCGTCTCAGAGTCTCTGCGTCTCAGAGTATCTGCGTCACTGCGTCTCAGAGTCTCTGCGTCTCAGAGTCTCTGCGTCACTGCGTCTCAGAGTCTCAGAGTCTCTGCGTCTCTGCGTCTCAGAGTCTCTGCGTCTCTGCGTCTCAGAGTCTCTGCGTCACTGCGTCTCAGAGTCTCTGCTTCTCTGCGTCTCAGAGTCTCTGCCTCTCTGCGTCACTGCGTCTCAGAGTCTCTGCGTCACTGCATCTCAGAGTCTCTGCGTCTCAGCGTCTCAGAGTCTCTGCGTCACTGGGTCTCAGAGTCTCTGCGTCACTGCATCTCAGAGTCTCTGCGTCACTGCATCTCAGAGTCTCTGCGTCTCTGCGTCTCAGAGTCTCTGCGTCACTGGGTCTCAGAGTCTCTGCGTCACTGCATCTCAGAGTCTCTGCGTCACTGCATCTCAGAGTCTCTGCGTCACTGCGTCTCAGAGTCTCTGCGTCTCAGAGTCTCTGCTTCTCTGCGTCTCAGAGTCTCTGCGTCTCAGAGTCTCTGCTTCTCTGCGTCTCAGATTCTCTGCGTCTCAGAGTCTCTGCTTCTCTGCGTCTCAGAGTCTCTGCGTCACTGCGTCTCAGAGTCTCTGCGTCACTGCACTCTGCATCTCAGAGTCTCTGCGTCACTGCATCTCAGAGTCTCTGCGTCAGTGTCTCTGCGTCTCAGAGTCTCTGCGTCTCAGAGTCTCTGCTTCTCTGCGTCTCAGAGTCTCTGCGTCTCAGAGTCTATGCGTCACTGTGTCTCAGAGTCTCAGAGTCTCAGAGTCTCTGCTTCTCTGCGTCTCAGAGTCTCTGCGTCACTGCGTCTCAGATTCTCTGCGTCTCAGAGTCTCTGCGTCTCAGAGTCTCAGAGTCTCTGCGTCACTGCGTCTCAGAGTCTCTGTGTCTCAGAGTCTCAGAGTCTCAGAGTCTCTGCTTCTCTGCGTCTCAGAGTCTCTGCGTCTCAGAGTCTCTGCGTCACTGCGTCTCAGAGTCTCTGTGTCACTGCGTCTCAGAGTCTCTGCGTCTCAGTGTCTCTGCATCTCAGAGTCACAGAGTCTCTGCGTCTCAGAGTCTCTGTGTCTCTGCATCTCAGAGTCACAGAGTCTCTGCGTCACTGCGTCTCAGAGTCTCTGCGTCACTGCGTCTCAGAGTCTCTGCGTCTCAGTGTCTCTGCATCTCAGAGTCTCTGCGTCTCTGCCTCTCTGCGTCACTGTGTCTCAGAGTCTCTGCGTCTCTGCTCTCAGAGTCTCTGCGTCTCGGCATCTCAGAGTCTCAGAATCTGTGTCTCAGCGCCTCAGAGTCACAGAGTCACAGAGTCTCTGCTTCTCTGCATCTCAGAGTCTCTGCGTCACTGCGTCTCAGAGTCTCTGCGTCTCTGCGTCTCAGAGTCTCTGCGTCACTGCGTCTCAGAGTCTCTGCGTCTCAGAGTCTGTGCGTCTCTGCGTCAATGCGTCTCATAGTCTCTGCGTCTCTGCGTCTCAGAGTCTCTGCGTCACTGCGTCTCTGCGTCTCTGCGTTTCAGAGTCTCTGCGTCACTGCGTCACTGCGTCTCTGCGTCTCAGAGTCTCTGCGTCTCAGAGTCTCTGCGTCTCTGCGTCTCAGAGTCTCTGCGTCACTGCGTCTCAGAGTCTCTGCGTCACTGCGTCTCAGAGTCTCTGCGTCACTGCGTCTCAGAGTCTCTGCGTCACTGCGTCTCAGAGTCTCTGCGTCACTGCGTCTCAGAGTCTCTGCGTCACTGCGTCTCAGAGTCTCTGCGTCACTGCGTCTCAGAGTCTCTGCGTCACTGCGTCTCAGAGTCTCTGCGTCACTGCGTCTCAGAGTCTCTGCGTCACTGCGTCTCAGAGTCTCTGCGTCTCTGCGTCTCAGAGTCTCTGCGTCACTGCGTCTCAGAGTCTCTGCGTCACTGCATCTCAGAGTCTCTGCGTCACTGCATCTCAGAGTCTCTGCGTCACTGCATCTCAGAGTCTCTGCATCACTGCATCTCAGAGTCTCTGCGTCACTGCGTCTCAGAGTCTCTGCGTCTCAGAGTCTCTGCGTCACTGCGTCTCAGATTCTCTGCGTCACTGCATCTCAGAGTCTCTGCGTCACTGCGTCTCAGGTTCTCTGCGTCACTGCGTCTCAGAGTCTCTGCGTCTCAGAGTCTCTGCTTCTCTGCGTCTCAGAGTCTCTGCGTCTCAGAGTCTCTGCTTCTCTGCGTCTCAGAGTCTCTGCTTCTCTGCGTCTCAGAGTCTCTGCGTCTCAGAGTCTCTGCTTCTCTGCGTCTCAGAGTCTCTGCGTCTCAGAGTCTCTGCTTCTCTGCGTCTCAGAGTCTCTGCGTCTCAGAGTCTCTGCGTCACTGCGTCTCAGAGTCTCTGTGTCTCAGAGTCTCAGAGTCTCAGAGTCTCTGCTTCTCTGCGTCTCAGAGTCTCTGCGTCTCAGAGTCTCTGCGTCACTGCGTCTCAGAGTCTCTGTGTCTCTGCATCTCAGAATCACAGAGTCTCTGCGTCTCAGAGTTTCTGCTTCTCTGCGTCTCAGAGTCTCTGCGTCTCAGAGTCTCAGAGTCTCTGCGTCACTGCATCTCAGAGTCTCTGTGTCTCAGAGTCTCTGTGTCTCTGCATCCTAGAGTCACAGAGTCTCTGCGTCTCTGCCTCTCTGCGTCACTGCGTCTCAGAGTCTCTGCGTCACTGCACTCTGCGTCTCAGAGTCTCTGCGTCACTGCGTCTCAGAGTCTCTGCGTCACTGCGTCTCAGAGTCTCTGCGTCACTGCGTCTCAGAGTCTCTGCGTCACTGCGTCTCAGAGTCTCTGCGTCACTGCGTCTCTGCGTCTCAGAGTCTCTGCGTCACTGCGTCTCAGAGTCTCTGCGTCACTGCGTCTCAGAGTCTCTGCGTCACTGCGTCTCAGAGTCTCTGCGTCACTGCGTCTCTGCGTCTCAGAGTCTCTGCGTCACTGCGTCTCAGAGTCTCTGCGTCACTGCGTCTCTGCGTCTCAGAGTCTCTGCGTCTCTGCGTCTCAGAGTCTCTGCGTCACTGCGTCACTGCGTCTCATAGTCTCAGAGTCTCTGCGTCACTGCGTCTCAGAGTCTCTGCGTCACTGCGTCTCAGAGTCTCTGCGTCACTGCGTCTCAGAGTCTCTGCGTCTCTGCGTCTCAGAGTCTCTGCGTCTCTGCGTCTCAGAGTCTCTGCGTCACTGCGTCACTGCGTCTCTGAGTCTCAGAGTCTCTGCGTCTCTGCGTCTCAGAGTGTCTGCGTCACTGCGTCTCAGAGTCTCTGCGTCACTGCGTCTCAGAGTCTCTGCGTCACTGCGTCTCAGAGTCTCTGCGTCACTGCGTCTCAGAGTCTCTGCGTCTCATAGTCTCATAGTCTCTGCGTCTCTGCGTCTCAGAGTCTCTGTGTCTCTGCGTCTCAGAGTCTCTGCGTCTCAGAGTCTCAGAGTCTCTGTGTCTCTGCGTCTCAGAGTCTCTGCGTCTCAGAGTCTCTGCGTCACTGCGTCTCAGAGTCTCTGCGTCTCTGCGTCTCATAGTCTCTGCGTCTCAGAGTCTCTGCGTCTCTGCGTGTCAGAGTCTCTGCGTCACTGCATCTCAGAGTCTCTGCGTCGCTGCGTCTCAGAGTCTCTGCGTCTCAGAGTCTCTGCGTCACTGCGTCTCAGAGTCTCAGAGTCTCTGCGTCTCTGCGTCTCGGAGTCTCTGCGTCTCTGCGTCTCAGAGTCTCTGCGTCTCTGCGTCTCTGCGTCTCAGAGTCTCTGCTTCTCTGCGTCTCAGAGTCTCTGCCTCTCTGCGTCACTGCGTCTCAGAGTCTCTGCGTCACTGCATCTCAGAGTCTCTGCGTCTCAGCGTCTCAGAGTCTCTGCGTCACTGCGTCTCAGAGTCTCTGCGTCACTGCATCTCAGAGTCTCTGCGTCTCAGCGTCTCAGAGTCTCTGCTTCTCTGCGTCTCAGAGTCTCTGCGTCTCAGAGTCTCAGAGTCTCTGCGTCACTGCGTCTCAGAGTCTCTGTGTCTCAGAGTCTCAGAGTCTCAGAGTCTCTGCTTCTCTGCGTCTCAGAGTCTCTGCGTCTCAGAGTCTCTGCGTCACTGCGTCTCAGAGTCTCTGTGTCTCTGCATCTCAGAGTCACAGAGTCTCTGCGTCTCAGAGTTTCTGCTTCTCTGCATCTCAGAGTCTCTGCGTCTCAGAGTCTCAGAGTCTCTGCGTCACTGCATCTCAGAGTCTCTGTGTCTCAGAGTCTCAGAGTCTCAGCTTCTCTGCGTCTCAGAGTCTCTGTGTCTCTGCATCCTAGAGTCACAGAGTCTCTGCGTCTCTGCCTCTCTGCGTCACTGCGTCTCAGAGTCTCTGCGTCACTGCACTCTGCGTCTCAGAGTCTCTGCGTCACTGCGTCTCAGAGTCTCTGCGTCACTGCGTCTCAGAGTCTCTGCGTCACTGCGTCTCAGAGTCTCTGCGTCACTGCGTCTCAGAGTCTCTGCGTCACTGCGTCTCAGAGTCTCTGCGTCACTGCGTCTCAGAGTCTCTGCGTCACTGCGTCTCAGAGTCTCTGCGTCACTGCGTCTCAGAGTCTCTGCGTCACTGCGTCTCAGAGTCTCTGCGTCACTGCGTCTCAGAGTCTCTGCGTCACTGCGTCTCAGAGTCTCTGCGTCACTGCGTCTCAGAGTCTCTGCGTCACTGCGTCTCAGAGTCTCTGCGTCACTGCGTCTCAGAGTCTCTGCGTCACTGCGTCTCAGAGTCTCTGCGTCTCTGCGTCTCTGCGTCTCAGAGTCTCAGAGTCTCAGAGTCTCTGCATCTCAGAGTCACAGAGTCTCTGCCTCTCAGAGTCTCTGCTTCTCTGCATCTCAGAGTCTCTGCCTCTCTGCGTCACTGCGTCTCAGAGTCTCTGCGTCACTGCGTCTCAGAGTCTCTGCGTCACTGCGTCTCAGAGTCTCTGTGTCTCTGCATCTCAGAGTCACAGAGTCTCTGCGTCACTGCGTCTCGGAGTCTCTGCGTCACTGCGTCTCAGAGTCTCTGCGTCTCAGTGTCTCTGCATCTCAGAGTCTCTGCGTCTCTGCCTCTCTGCGTCACTGCGTCTCAGAGTCTCTGCGTCTCTGCTCTCAGAGTCTCTGCGTCTCGGCATCTCAGAGTCTCAGAATCTGTGTCTCAGCGCCTCAGAGTCACAGAGTCACAGAGTCTCTGCTTCTCTGCATCTCAGAGTCTCTGCTTCTCTGCATCTCAGAGTCTCTGCGTCACTGCGTCTCAGAGTCTCTGCGTCTCTGCGTCTCAGAGTCTCTGCGTCACTGCGTCTCAGAGTCTCGGCGTCACTGCGTCACTGCGTCTCTGCGTCTCATAGTCTCTGCGTCTCAGAGTCTCTGCGTCACTGCATCTCAGAGTCTCTGCGTCACTGCGTCTCAGAGTCTCTGCGTCACTGCGTCTCAGAGTCTCTGCGTCACTGCGTCTCTGCGTCTCATAGTCTCAGAGTCTCTGCGTCTCTGCGTTTCAGAGTCTCAGCGTCACTGCGTCACTGCGTCTCTGCGTCTCAGCGTCTCAGAGTCTCTGCGTCTCAGAGTCTCTGCGTCTCTGCGTCTCAGAGTCTCTGCGTCACTGCGTCTCAGAGTCTATGCGTCACTGCGTCTCAGAGTCTCTGCGTCACTGCGTCTCAGAGTCTCTGCGTCACTGCGTCTCAGAGTCTCTGCGACACTGCGTCTCAGAGTCTCTGCGTCACTGCGTCTCAGAGTCTCTGCGTCACTGCGTCTCAGAGTCTCTGCGTCACTGCGTCTCAGAGTCTCTGCGTCACTGCGTCTCAGAGTCTCTGCGTCACTGCGTCTCAGAGTCTCTGCGTCACTGCGTCTCAGAGTCTCTGCGTCACTGGGTCTCAGAGTCTCTGCGTCACTGCATCTCAGAGTCTCTGCATCACTGCATCTCAGAGTCTCTGCGTCACTGCGTCTCAGAGTCTCTGCGTCTCAGAGTCTCTGCGTCACTGCGTCTCAGAGTCTCTGCGTCACTGCATCTCAGAGTCTCTGCGTCACTGCGTCTCAGATTCTCTGCGTCACTGCATCTCAGAGTCTCTGCGTCTCAGAGTCTCTGCGTCACTGCATCTCAGAGTCTCTGCGTCACTGCGTCTCAGGTTCTCTGCGTCACTGCGTCTCAGAGTCTCTGCATCTCAGAGTCTCTGCTTCTCTGCGTCTCAGAGTCTCTGCGTCTCAGAGTCTCTGCTTCTCTGCGTCTCAGAGTCTCTGCGTCTCAGAGTCTCTGCTTCTCTGCGTCTCAGAGTCTCTGCTTCTCTGCGTCTCAGAGTCTCTGCGTCTCAGAGTCTCTGCGTCTCAGAGTCTCTGCTTCTCTGTGTCTCAGAGTCTCTGCGTCTCAGAGTCTCTGCTTCTCTGCGTCTCAGAGTCTCTCCGTCTCAGAGTCTCTGCGTCACTGCGTCTCAGAGTCTCTGTGTCTCAGAGTCTCAGAGTCTCAGAGTCTCTGCTTCTCTGCGTCTCAGAGTCTCTGCGTCTCAGAGTCTCTGCGTCACTGCGTCTCAGAGTCTCTGTGTCTCTGCATCCTAGAGTCACAGAGTCTCTGCGTCTCTGCCTCTCTGCGTCACTGCGTCTCAGAGTCTCTGCGTCACTGCACTCTGCGTCTCAGAGTCTCTGCGTCACTGCGTCTCAGAGTCTCTGCGTCACTGCGTCTCAGAGTCTCTGCGTCACTGCGTCTCAGAGTCTCTGCGTCACTGCGTCTCAGAGTCTCAGAGTCTCTGCGTCACTGCGTCTCTGCGTCTCAGAGTCTCTGCGTCACTGCGTCTCAGAGTCTCTGCGTCACTGCGTCTCAGAGTCTCTGCGTCACTGCGTCTCAGAGTCTCAGAGTCTCTGCGTCACTGCGTCTCAGAGTCTCTGCGTCACTGCGTCTCAGAGTCTCTGCGTCACTGCGTCTCAGAGTCTCTGCGTCACTGCGTCTCTGCTTCTCAGAGTCTCTGCGTCACTGCGTCTCAGAGTCTCTGCGTCACTGCGTCTCAGAGTTTCTGCGTCACTGCGTCTCTGCGTCTCAGAGTCTCTGCGTCTCTGCGTCTCAGAGTCTCTGCGTCACTGCGTCACTGCGTCTCATAGTCTCAGAGTCTCTGCGTCACTGCGTCTCAGAGTCTCTGCGTCACTGCGTCTCAGAGTCTCTGCGTCACTGCGTCTCAGAGTCTCTGCGTCTCTGCGTCTCAGAGACTCTGCGTCTCTGCGTCTCAGAGTCTCTGTGTCACTGCGTCACTGCGTCTCTGCGTCTCAGAGTCTCTGTGTCTCTGCGTCTCAGAGTCTCTGCGTCACTGCGTCTCAGAGTCTCTGCGTCACTGCGTCTCAGAGTCTCTGCGTCACTGCATCTCAGAGTCTCTGCGTCACTGCGTCTCAGAGTCTCTGCGTCACTGCGTCTCAGAGTCTCTGCGTCTCTGCGTCTCATAGTCTCTGCGTCTCTGCGTCTCAGAGTCTCTGTGTCTCTGCGTCTCAGAGTCTCTGCGTCTCAGAGTCTCTGCGTCTCTGCGTCTCATAGTCTCTGCGTCTCAGAGTCTCTGCGTCTCTGCGTCTCAGAGTCTCTGCGTCACTGCATCTCAGAGTCTCTGCGTCGCTGCGTGTCAGAGTCTCTGCGTCTCAGAGTCTCTGCGTCACTGCGTCTCAGAGTCTCAGAATCTCTGCGTCTCTGCGTCTCAGAGTCTCTGCGTCTCTGCGTCTGTGCGTCTCAGAGTCTCTGCGTCTCTGCGTCTCAGAGTCTCTGCTTCTCTGCGTCTCAGAGTCTCTGCCTCTCTGCGTCACTGCGTCTCAGAGTCTCTGCGTCACTGCATCTCAGAGTCTCTGCGTCTCAGCGTCTCAGAGTCTCTGCGTCACTGGGTCTCAGAGTCTCTGCGTCACTGCATCTCAGAGTCTCTGCGTCACTGCATCTCAGAGTCTCTGCGTCACTGCGTCTCAGAGTCTCTGCGTCACTGCATCTCAGAGTCTCTGCGTCACTGCGTCTCAGATTCTCTGCGTCACTGCATCTCAGAGTCTCTGCGTCACTGCGTCTCAGATTCTCTGCGTCACTGCGTCTCAGAGTCTCTGCGTCTCAGAGTCTCTGCTTCTCTGCGTCTCAGAGTCTCTGCTTCTCTGCGTCTCAGATTCTCTGCGTCTCAGAGTCTCTGCTTCTCTGCGTCTCAGAGTCTCTGCGTCTCAGAGTCTCAGAGTCTCAGAGTCTCTGCTTCTCTGCGTCTCAGAGTCTCTGCGTCTCGAGTCTCTGCGTCACTGCGTCTCAGAGTCTCTGCGTCACTGCGTCTCAGAGTCTCTGCGTTACTGCGTCTCAGAGTCTCTGCGTCACTGCACTCTGCATCTCAGAGTCTCTGCGTCACTGCATCTCAGAGTCTCTGCGTCAGTGTCTCTGCGTCTCAGAGTCTCTGCGTCTCAGAGTCTCTGCTTCTCTGCGTCTCAGAGTCTCTGCGTCTCAGAGTCTCTGCGTCTCAGAGTCTCTGCGTCACTGTGTCTCAGAGTCTCAGAGTCTCTGCTTCTCTGCGTCTCAGATTCTCTGCGTCTCAGAGTCTCTGCTTCCCTGCGTCTCAGAGTCTCTGCGTCTCAGAGTCTCAGAGTCTCTGCGTCACTGCGTCTCAGAGTCTCAGAGTCTCTGCGTCACTGCGTCTCAGAGTCTCTGTGTCTCAGAGTCTCAGAGTCTCAGAGTCTCTACTTCTCTGCGTCTCAGAGTCTCTGCGTCTCTGCGTCTCAGAGTCTCTGCGTCACTGCGTCTCAGAGTCTCTGCGTCACTGCGTCTCTGCGTCTCATAGTCTCAGAGTCTCTGCGTCTCTGCGTTTCAGAGTCTCTGCGTCACTGCGTCACTGCGTCTCTGCGTCTCAGAGTCTCTGCGTCTCTGCGTCTCAGAGTCTCTGCGTCACTGCGTCTCAGAGTCTCTGCGTCACTGCGTCTCAGAGTCTCTGTGTCACTGGTTCTCAGAGTCTCTGCGTCACTGCGTCTCAGAGTCTCTGCGTCACTGCGTCTCAGAGTCTCTGCGTCACTGTGTCTCAGAGTCTCTGCGTCACTGCGTCTCAGAGCCTCTGCGTCTCTGCGTCTCATAGTCTCTGCGTCTCTGCGTCTCAGAGTCTCTGTGTCTCTGCGTCTCAGAGTCTCTGCGTCACTGCGTCTCAGAGTCTCTGCGTCACTGCGTCTCAGAGTCTCTGCGTCTCTGCGTCTCATAGTCTCTGCGTCTCAGAGTCTCTGCGTCTCTGCGTCTCAGAGTCTCTGCGTCACTGCATCTCAGAGTATCTGCGTCGCTGCGTCTCAGAGTCTCTGCGTCTCAGAGTCTCTGCGTCACTGCGTCTCAGAGTCTCAGAGTCTCTGCGTCTCTGCGTCTCAGAGTCTCTGCGTCTCTGCGTCTCTGCGTCTCAGAGTCTCTGCGTCTCTGCGTCTCAGAGTCTCTGCGTCACTGCGTCTCAGAGTCTCTGCTTCTCTGCGTCTCAGAGTCTCTGCCTCTCTGCGTCACTGCGTCTCAGAGTCTCTGCGTCACTGCATCTCAGAGTCTCTGCGTCTCAGCGTCTCAGAGTCTCTGCGTCACTGGGTCTCAGAGTCTCTGCGTCACTGCGTCTCAGAGTCTCTGCTTCTCTGCGTCTCAGAGTCTCTGCCTCTCTGCGTCACTGCGTCTCAGAGTCTCTGCGTCACTGCATCTCAGAGTCTCTGCGTCTCAGCGTCTCAGAGTCTCTGCGTCACTGGGTCTCAGAGTCTCTGCGTCACTGCATCTCAGATTCTCTGCGTCACTGCATCTCAGAGTCTCTGCGTCTCAGAGTCTCTGCGTCACTGCATCTCAGAGTCTCTGCGTCACTGCGTCTCAGGTTCTCTGCGTCACTGCGTCTCAGAGTCTCTGCGTCTCAGAGTCTCTGCTTCTCTGCGTCTCAGAGTCTCTGCGTCTCAGAGTCTCTGCTTCTCTGCGTCTCAGATTCTCTGCGTCTCAGAGTCTCTGCTTCTCTGCGTCTCAGAGTCTCAGAGTCTCAGAGTCTCTGCTTCTCTGCGTCTCAGAGTCTCTGCGTCTCGAGTCTCAGCGTCACTGCGTCTCAGATTCTCTGCGTCACTGCGTCTCAGAGTCTCTGCGTCACTGCGTCTCAGAGTCTCTGCGTCACTGCACTCTGCATCTCAGAGTCTCTGCGTCACTGCATCTCAGAGTCTCTGCGTCAGTGTCTCTGCGTCTCAGAGTCTCTGCGTCTCAGAGTCTCTGCTTCTCTGCGTCTCAGAGTCTCTGCGTCTCAGAGTCTCTGCGTCACTGTGTCTCAGAGTCTCAGAGTCTCTGCTTCTCTGCGTCTCAGAGTCTCAGAGTCTCAGAGTCTCTGCTTCTCTGCGTCTCAGAGTCTCTGCGTCTCGAGTCTCTGCGTCACTGCGTCTCAGAGTCTCGGCGTCACTGCGTCTCAGAGTCTCTGCGTTACTGCGTCTCAGAGTCTCTGCGTCACTGCACTCTGCATCTCAGAGTCTCTGCGTCACTGCATCTCAGAGTCTCTGCGTCAGTGTCTCTGCGTCTCAGAGTCTCTGCGTCACTGTGTCTCAGAGTCTCAGAGTCTCTGCTTCTCTGCGTCTCAGAGTCTCAGAGTCTCAGAGTCTCTGCTTCTCTGCGTCTCAGAGTCTCTGCGTCTCGAGTCTCTGCGTCACTGCGTCTCAGAGTCTCGGCGTCACTGCGTCTCAGAGTCTCTGCGTTACTGCGTCTCAGAGTCTCTGCGTCACTGCACTCTGCATCTCAGAGTCTCTGCGTCACTGCATCTCAGAGTCTCTGCGTCAGTGTCTCTGCGTCTCAGAGTCTCTGCGTCTCAGAGTCTCTGCTTCTCTGCGTCTCAGAGTCTCTGCGTCTCAGAGTCTCTGCGTCACTGTGTCTCAGAGTCTCAGAGTCTCTGCTTCTCTGCGTCTCAGATTCTCTGCGTCTCAGAGTCTCTGCTTCTCTGCGTCTCAGAGTCTCTGCGTCTCAGAGTCTCAGAGTCTCTGCGTCACTGCGTCTCAGAGTCTCTGTGTCTCAGAGTCTCAGAGTCTCTGCTTCTCTGCGTCTCAGAGTCTCTGCGTCTCTGCGTCTCAGAGTCTCTGCGTCACTGCGTCTCAGAGTCTCTGCGTCACTGCGTCTCTGCGTCTCATAGTCTCAGAGTCTCTGCGTCTCTGCGTTTCAGAGTCTCTGCGTCACTGCGTCACTGCGTCTCTGCGTCTCAGAGTCTCTGCGTCTCTGCGTCTCAGAGTCTCTGCGTCACTGCGTCTCAGAGTCTCTGCGTCACTGCGTCTCAGAGTCTCTGCGTCACTGCGTCTCAGAGTCTCTGCGTCACTGCGTCTCAGAGTCTCTGCGTCACTGCGTCTCAGAGTCTCTGCGTCACTGCGTCTCAGAGTCTCTGCGTCACTGTGTCTCAGAGTCTCTGCGTCACTGCGTCTCAGAGCCTCTGCGTCTCTGCGTCTCATAGTCTCTGCGTCTCTGCGTCTCAGAGTCTCTGTGTCTCTGCGTCTCAGAGTCTCTGCGTCACTGCGTCTCAGAGTCTCTGCGTCACTGCGTCTCATAGTCTCTGCGTCTCAGAGTCTCTGCGTCTCTGCGTCTCAGAGTCTCTGCGTCACTGCATCTCAGAGTATCTGCGTCGCTGCGTCTCAGAGTCTCTGCGTCTCAGAGTCTCTGCGTCACTGCGTCTCAGAGTCTCAGAGTCTCAGAGTCTCTGCGTCTCTGCGTCTCAGAGTCTCTGCGTCTCTGCGTCTCAGAGTCTCTGCGTCTCTGCGTCTCAGAGTCTCTGCGTCACTGCGTCTCAGAGTCTCTGCTTCTCTGCGTCTCAGAGTCTCTGCCTCTCTGCGTCACTGCGTCTCAGAGTCTCTGCGTCACTGCATCTCAGAGTCTCTGCGTCTCAGCGTCTCAGAGTCTCTGCGTCACTGGGTCTCAGAGTCTCTGCGTCACTGCGTCTCAGAGTCTCTGCTTCTCTGCGTCTCAGAGTCTCTGCCTCTCTGCGTCACTGCGTCTCAGAGTCTCTGCGTCACTGCATCTCAGAGTCTCTGCGTCTCAGCGTCTCAGAGTCTCTGCGTCACTGGGTCTCAGAGTCTCTGCGTCACTGCATCTCAGAGTCTCTGCATCACTGCGTCTCAGAGTCTCTGCGTCACTGCATCTCAGAGTCTCTGCGTCACTGCATCTCAGATTCTCTGCGTCACTGCATCTCAGAGTCTCTGCGTCTCAGAGTCTCTGCGTCACTGCATCTCAGAGTCTCTGCGTCACTGCGTCTCAGGTTCTCTGCGTCACTGCGTCTCAGAGTCTCTGCGTCTCAGAGTCTCTGCTTCTCTGCGTCTCAGAGTCTCTGCGTCTCAGAGTCTCTGCTTCTCTGCGTCTCAGATTCTCTGCGTCTCAGAGTCTCTGCTTCTCTGCGTCTCAGAGTCTCAGAGTCTCAGAGTCTCTGCTTCTCTGCGTCTCAGAGTCTCTGCGTCTCGAGTCTCAGCGTCACTGCGTCTCAGATTCTCTGCGTCACTGCGTCTCAGAGTCTCTGCGTCACTGCGTCTCAGAGTCTCTGCGTCACTGCACTCTGCATCTCAGAGTCTCTGCGTCACTGCATCTCAGAGTCTCTGCGTCAGTGTCTCTGCGTCTCAGAGTCTCTGCGTCTCAGAGTCTCTGCTTCTCTGCGTCTCAGAGTCTCTGCGTCTCAGAGTCTCTGCGTCACTGTGTCTCAGAGTCTCAGAGTCTCTGCTTCTCTGCGTCTCAGAGTCTCAGAGTCTCAGAGTCTCTGCTTCTCTGCGTCTCAGAGTCTCTGCGTCTCGAGTCTCTGCGTCACTGCGTCTCAGAGTCTCGGCGTCACTGCATCTCAGAGTCTCTGCGTTACTGCGTCTCAGAGTCTCTGCGTCACTGCACTCTGCATCTCAGAGTCTCTGCGTCACTGCATCTCAGAGTCTCTGCGTCAGTGTCTCTGCGTCTCAGAGTCTCTGCGTCTCAGAGTCTCTGCTTCTCTGCGTCTCAGAGTCTCTGCGTCTCAGAGTCTCTGCGTCACTGTGTCTCAGAGTCTCAGAGTCTCTGCTTCTCTGCGTCTCAGATTCTCTGCGTCTCAGAGTCTCTGCTTCTCTGCGTCTCAGAGTCTCTGCGTCTCAGAGTCTCAGAGTCTCTGCGTCACTGCGTCTCAGAGTCTCTGTGTCTCAGAGTCTCAGAGTCTCTGCTTCTCTGCGTCTCAGAGTCTCTGCGTCTCTGCGTCTCAGAGTCTCTGCGTCACTGCGTCTCAGAGTCTCTGCGTCACTGCGTCACTGCGTCTCTGCGTCTCATAGTCTCAGAGTCTCTGCGTCTCTGCGTTTCAGAGTCTCTGCGTCACTGCGTCACTGCGTCTCTGCGTCTCAGAGTCTCTGCGTCTCTGCGTCTCAGAGTCTCTGCGTCACTGCGTCTCAGAGTCTCTGCGTCACTGCGTCTCAGAGTCTCTGCGTCACTGCGTCTCAGAGTCTCTGCGTCACTGCGTCTCAGAGTCTCTGCGTCACTGCGTCTCAGAGTCTCTGCGTCACTGCGTCTCAGAGTCTCTGCGTCACTGTGTCTCAGAGTCTCTGCGTCACTGCGTCTCAGAGCCTCTGCGTCTCTGCGTCTCATAGTCTCTGCGTCTCTGCGTCTCAGAGTCTCTGTGTCTCTGCGTCTCAGAGTCTCTGCGTCACTGCGTCTCAGAGTCTCTGCGTCACTGCGTCTCAGAGTCTCTGCGTCTCTGCGTCTCATAGTCTCTGCGTCTCAGAGTCTCTGCGTCTCTGCGTCTCAGAGTCTCTGCGTCACTGCATCTCAGAGTATCTGCGTCGCTGCGTCTCAGAGTCTCTGCGTCTCAGAGTCTCTGCGTCACTGCGTCTCAGAGTCTCAGAGTCTCTGCGTCTCTGCGTCTCAGAGTCTCTGCGTCTCTGCGTCTCAGAGTCTCTGCGTCACTGCGTCTCAGAGTCTCTGCTTCTCTGCGTCTCAGAGTCTCTGCCTCTCTGCGTCACTGCGTCTCAGAGTCTCTGCGTCACTGCATCTCAGAGTCTCTGCGTCTCAGCGTCTCAGAGTCTCTGCGTCACTGGGTCTCAGAGTCTCTGCGTCACTGCGTCTCAGAGTCTCTGCTTCTCTGCGTCTCAGAGTCTCTGCCTCTCTGCGTCACTGCGTCTCAGAGTCTCTGCGTCACTGCATCTCAGAGTCTCTGCGTCTCAGCGTCTCAGAGTCTCTGCGTCACTGGGTCTCAGAGTCTCTGCGTCACTGCATCTCAGAGTCTCTGCATCACTGCGTCTCAGAGTCTCTGCGTCACTGCATCTCAGAGTCTCTGCGTCACTGCATCTCAGATTCTCTGCGTCACTGCATCTCAGAGTCTCTACGTCTCAGAGTCTCTGCGTCACTGCATCTCAGAGTCTCTGCGTCACTGCGTCTCAGGTTCTCTGCGTCACTGCGTCTCAGAGTCTCTGCGTCTCAGAGTCTCTGCTTCTCTGCGTCTCAGAGTCTCTGCGTCTCAGAGTCTCTGCTTCTCTGCGTCTCAGATTCTCTGCGTCTCAGAGTCTCTGCTTCTCTGCGTCTCAAAGTCTCAGAGTCTCAGAGTCTCTGCTTCTCTGCGTCTCAGACTCTCTGCGTCTCGAGTCTCAGCGTCACTGCGTCTCAGATTCTCTGCGTCACTGCGTCTCAGAGTCTCTGCGTCACTGCGTCTCAGAGTCTCTGCGTCACTGCACTCTGCATCTCAGAGTCTCTGCGTCACTGCATCTCAGAGTCTCTGCGTCAGTGTCTCTGCGTCTCAGAGTCTCTGCGTCTCAGAGTCTCTGCTTCTCTGCGTCTCAGAGTCTCTGCGTCTCAGAGTCTCTGCGTCTCAGAGTCTCTGCGTCACTGTGTCTCAGAGTCTCAGAGTCTCTGCTTCTCTGCGTCTCAGAGTCTCTGCGTCTCAGAGTCTCAGAGTCTCTGCGTCACTGCGTATCAGAGTCTCTGTGTCTCAGAGTCTCAGAGTCTCAGAGTCTCTGCTTCTCTGCGTCTCAGAGTCTCTGCGTCTCAGAGTCTCTGCGTCACTGCGTCTCAGAGTCTCTGTGTCTCTGCATCTCAGAGTCACAGAGTCTCTGCGTCTCAGAGTTTCTGCTTCTCTGCGTCTCAGAGTCTCTGCGTCTCAGAGTCTCAGAGTCTCTGCGTCACTGCATCTCAGAGTCTCTGTGTCTCAGAGTCTCAGTGTCTCAGCTTCTCTGCGTCTCAGAGTCTCTGTGTCTCTGCATCCTAGAGGCACAGAGTCTCTGCGTCTCTGCCTCTCTGCGTCACTGCGTCTCAGAGTCTCTGCGTCACTGCACTCTGCGTCTCAGAGTCTCTGCGTCACTGCGTCTCAGAGTCTCTGCGTCACTGCGTCTCAGAGTCTCTGCGTCACTGCGTCTCAGAGTCTCTGCGTCACTGCGTCTCAGAGTCTCAGAGTCTCTGCGTCACTGCGTCTCTGCGTCTCAGAGTCTCAGAGTCTCTGCATCTCAGAGTCACAGAGTCTCTGCGTCTCAGAGTCTCTGCTTCTCTGCGTCTCAGAGTCTCTGCCTCTCTGCGTCACTGCGTCTCAGAGTCTCTGCGTCACTGCGTCTCAGAGTCTCTGCGTCACTGCGTCTCAGAGTCTCTGTGTCTCTGCATCTCAGAGTCACAGAGTCTCTGCGTCACTGCGTCTCAGAGTCTCTGCGTCACTGCGTCTCAGAGTCTCTGCGTCTCAGTGTCTCTGCATCTCAGAGTCTCTGCGTCTCTGCCTCTCTGCGTCACTGCGTCTCAGAGTCTCTGCGTCTCTGCTCTCAGAGTCTCTGCGTCTCGGCATCTCAGAGTCTCAGAATCTGTGTCTCAGCGCCTCAGAGTCACAGAGTCACAGAGTCTCTGCTTCTCTGCATCTCAGAGTCTCTGCGTCACTGCGTCTCAGAGTCTCTGCGTCTCTGCGTCTCAGAGTCTCTGCGTCACTGCATCTCAGAGTCTCTGCGTCACTGCGTCTCAGAGTCTCTGCGTCACTGCGTCTCAGAGTCTCTGCGTCTCAGAGTCTGTGCGTCTCTGCGTCAAAGCGTCTCATAGTCTCTGCGTCTCTGCGTCTCAGAGTCTCTGCGTATCACAGTCTCTGCGTCTCAGTGTCTCTGCGTATCAGAGTCTCTGCGTCTCAGCGTCTGTGCGTCTCTGCGACTCAGAGTCTCTGCGTCCCTGCGTCTCTGCGTCACTGCGTCTCAGAGTCTCTGCGTCTCAGAGTCTCTGCGTCTCAGCGTCTGTGCGTCTCTGCGACTCAGAGTTTCTGAGTCACTGCGTCTCAGAGTCTTTGCGTCTCAGTGTCTCTTCGTCTCAGCGTCTGTGCGTCTCTGCGTCTCAGTGTCTCTGCGTCACTGCGTCTCAGAGTCTCTGCGTCTCAGAGTCTCTGCGTCACTGCGTCTCAGAGTCTCAGAGTCTCTGCGTCGCTGCGTCTCAGAGTCTCTGCGTCACTGCGTCTCAGAGTCTCAGAGTCTCTGCGTCTCACAGTCTCTGCATCTCAGAGTCTCAGATTCTCAGTGTCTCAGCGCCTCAGAGTCACAGAGTCTCAGCGTCTCTGCGTCTCTGCTTCTCTGCGTCTCAGAGTCTCTGCGTCTCAGAGTCTCTGCGTCTCTGCATCTCTGCATCTCAGAGTCTCAGATTCTCAGTGTCTCAGCGCCTCAGGGTCACAGAGTCTCAGAGTCTCTGCGTCTCTGCGGCACTGCGTCTCAGAGTCTCAGATTCTCAGTGTCTCAGCGCCTCAGAGTCACAGAGTCACAGAGTCTCAGCGTCACTGCATCTCTGCTTCTCTGCGTCTCAGAGTCTCTGAGCCACTGCGTCTCAGAATCTCTGCGTCACTGCGTCTCTGCGCCTCTGCGTCACTGCGTCTCTGCGTCTCAGAGTCTCTGCGTCACTGCATCTCAGAGTCTCTGTGTCTCAGAGTCTCAGAGTCTCTGCTTCTCTGCGTCTCAGAGTCTCTGCGTCTCTGCATCCCAGAGTCACAGAGTCTCTGCGTCACTGCCTCTCTGCGTCACTGCGTCTCAGATTCTCTGCGTCACTGCACTCTGCGTCTCAGAGTCTCTGCGTCACTGCGTCTCAGAGTCTCTGCGTCACTGCGTCTCAGAGTCTCTGCGCCACTGCGTCTCAGAGTCTCTGCGTCACTGCGTCTCAGAGTCTCAGAGTCTCTGCGTCTCAGAGTCTCAGAGTCTCTGCATCTCAGAGTCACAGAGTCTCTGCTTCTCTGCGTCTCAGAGTCTCTGCCTCTCTGCGTCTCAGAGTCACAGAGTCTCTGCCTCTCTGCGTCTCAGAGTCACTGCGTCTCTGCTCTCAGAGTCTCTGCGTCTCGGCATCTCAGAGTCTCAGAATCTGTGTCTCAGCGCCTCAGAGTCACAGAGTCACAGAGTCTCTGCTTCTCTGCATCTCAGAGTCTCTGCGTCACTGCGTCTCAGAGTCTCTGCGTCACTGCGTCTCAGAGTCTCTGCGTCACTGCGTCTCAGAGTCTCTGCGTCACTGCGTCTCAGAGTCTGTGCGTCTCAGAGTCTGTGCATCTCAGAGTCTGTGCGTCTCTGCGTCAATGCGTCTCATAGTCTCTGCGTCTCTGCGTCTCAGAGTCTCTGCGTCACTGCGACTCTGCGTCTCAGAGTCTCTGCGTCTCAGAGTCTCAGATTCACAGTGTCTCAGCGCCTCAGAGTCACAGAGTCACAGAGTCTCAGCGTCTCTGCGTCTCTGCGTCTCAGAGTCACAGAGTCTCTGCGTCACTGCGTCTCAGAGTCTCTGCCTCACTTCGTCTCTGAGTCTCTGCGTCACTGCGTCTCAGAGTCTCTGCATCTCAGAGTCTCAGATTCTCAGTGTCTCAGCGCCTCAGAGTCACAGAGTCACAGAGTCTCAGCGTCTCTGCGTCTCTGCGTCTCAGAGTCACAGAGTCTCTGCGTCACTGCGTCTCAGAGTCTCTGCGTCACTGCGTCTCAGAGTCTCTGCGTCACTGCGTCTCAGCGTCTGTGCGTTTCTGCGTCTCAGTGTCTCTGCGTCACTGCGTCTCAGAGTCTCTGCGTCACTGCGTCTCAGCGTCTGTGCGTCTCTGCGTCTCAGTGTCTCTGCGTCTCTGCGTCTCAGAGTCTCTGCGTCACTGCGTCTCAGAGTCTCTGCGTCGCTGCGTCTCAGAGTCTCTGCGTCACTGCGTCTCAGAGTCTCAGAGTCTCTGCGTCTCTGCGTCTCAGAGTCTCTGCATCACTGCGTCTCAGAGTCTCTGCGTCACTGCGTCTCAGAGTCTCTGCGTCACTGCGTCTCAGAGGCTCTGCGTCACTGCGTCTCAGAGTCTCAGATTCTCTGCGTCTCAGAGTCTCAGAGTCTCTGCGTCACTGCGTCTCAGAGTCTCTGCGTCTCTGCGTCTCAGAGTCTCTGCGTCACTGCGTCTCAGAGTCTCTGCGTCACTGCGTCTCAGAGTCTCTGCGTCACTGCGTCTCAGAGTCTCTGCGTCACTGCGTCTCAGAGTCTCTGCGTCACTGCGTCTCAGAGGCTCTGCGTCTCAGAGTCTCAGAGTCTGTGCGTCACTGCGTCTCAGAGTCTCTGCGTCTCTGCGTCTCAGAGTCTCTGCGTCACTGCGTCTCAGAGTCTCTGCGTCACTGCGTCTCAGAGTCTCTGCGTCACTGCGTCTCAGAGGCTCTGCGTCACTGC
Source organism: Carcharhinus amblyrhynchos (assembly GCF_965287045.1). Taxonomy (NCBI): domain Eukaryota; kingdom Metazoa; phylum Chordata; class Chondrichthyes; order Carcharhiniformes; family Carcharhinidae; genus Carcharhinus; species Carcharhinus amblyrhynchos. The sequence goes on along the minus strand of NW_027649937.1, from coordinate 238,428 downwards.
GTCTCAGAGTCTCAGATTCTCTGCGTCACTGCGTCTCAGAGTCTCAGAGTCTCTGCGTCTCTGCGTCTCAGAGTCTCTGCGTCTCTGCGTCTCTGAGTCTCTGCGTCACTGCGTCTCAGACTCTCTGCGTCACTGCGTCTCAGAGTCTCAGATTCTCTGCGTCACTGCGTCTCAGAGTCTCAGAGTCTCTGCGTCACTGCGTCTCAGAGTCTCTGCGTCTCAGAGTCTCAGAGTGTCTGCGTCACTGCGTCTCAGAGTCTCTGCGTCACTGCGTCTCAGAGTCTCTGCGTCTCAGAGTCTCTGCGTCTCTGCGTCAATGCGTCTCATAGTCTCTGCGTCTCTGCCTCTCTGCGTCTCAGAGTCTCTGCGTCTCAGAGTCTCTGCATCTCAGAGTCACAGAGTCTCTGCGTCACTGCGTCTCTGCTCTCAGAGTCTCTGCGTCTCAGAGTCTCTGCGTCTCTGCGTCTGAGTCTCAGAATCTCAGTGTCTCAGCGCCTCAGAGTCACAGAGTCACAGAGTCTCAGCGTCTCTGCATCTCTGCTTCTCTGCATCTCAAAGTCTCTGCGTCACTGCGTCTCTGCGTCTCAGAGTCTCTGCGTCACTGCGTCTCAGAGTCTCTGCGTCTCTGCGTCTCAGACTCTCTGCGTCACTGCGTCTCAGAGTCTCAGATTCTCTGCGTCACTGCGTCTCAGAGTCTCAGAGTCTCTGCGTCACTGCGTCTCAGAGTCTCTGCGTCTCAGAGTCTCAGAGTCTCTGCGTCACTGCGTCTCAGAGTCTCTGCGTCACTGCGTCTCAGAGTCTCTGTGTCTCAGTTTCTCTGCGTCTCTGCGTCAATGCGTCTCATAGTCTCTGCGTCTCTGCCTCTCTGCGTCTCAAAGTCTCTGCGTCTCAGAGTCTCTGCATCTCAGAGTCACAGAGTCTCTGCGTCACTGCGTCTCTGCTCTCAGAGTCTCTGCGTCTCAGAGTCTCTGCGTCTCTGCGTCTCTGCGTCTGAGTCTCAGAATCTCAGTGTCTCAGCGCCTCAGAGTCACAGAGTCACAGAGTCTCAGCGTCTCTGCATCTCTGCTTCTCTGCATCTCAAAGTCTCTGCGTCACTGCGTCTCTGCGTCTCTGCGTCTCAGAGTCTCTGCGTCACTGCGTCTCAGAGTCTCTGTGTCACTGCGTCTCTGCGTCACTGCGTCTCAGAGTCTCTGCGTCACTGCATCTCAGAGTCTCTGTGCCTCTGCGTCTCAGAGTCTCTGCGTCTCAGAGTCTCTGCGTCACTGCGTCTCAGAGTCTCTGCGTCTCTGCGTCTCAGAGTCTCTGTGTCACTGCGTCTCTGCGTCTCAGAGTCTCTGCGTCACTGCATCTCAGAGTCTCTGTGTCTCTGCGTCTCTGTGTCTCTGCGTCTCAGAGTCTCTGCGTCTCAGAGTCTCTGCGTCTCAGAGTCTCTGCGTCTCAGAGTCTCTGTGTCACTGCGTCTCTGCGTCTCTGCGTCTCAGAGTCTCTGTGTCACTGCGTCTCTGCGTCTCTGCGTCTCAGAGTCTCTGCGTCACTGCGTCTCAGAGTCTCTGCGTCACTGCATCTCAGAGTCTCTGTGTCTCTGCGTCTCAGAGTCTCTGCGTCTCAGAGTCTCTGCGTCTCAGAGTCTCTGCGTCTCAGAGTCTCTGTGTCACTGCGTCTCAGAGTCTCTGCGTCTCAGAGTCTCTGTGTCACTGCGTCTCTGCGTCTCTGCGTCTCAGAGTCTCTGCGTCACTGCGTCTCAGAGTCTCTGCGTCGCTGCGTCTCATAGTCTCTGCGTCTCTGCGTCTCAGAGTCTCTGCGTCTCTGCGTCTCAGACTCTCAGCGTCTCTGCGTCTCTGCATCTCAGAGTCTCTGATTCTCTGTGTCTCAGCGCCTCAGAGTCACAGAGTCTCTGCGTCTCTGCATCTCTGCGTCTCTGCGTCTCAGAGTCTCTGCGTCACTGCGTCTCAGAGTCTCTGCGTCTCAGAGTCTCTGCGTCTCTGCGTCAATGCGTCTCATAGTCTCTGCGTCACTGCGTCTCAGAGTCTCTGCGTCACTGCGTCTCAGAGTCTCTGCGTCACTGCGTCTCAGAGTCTCTGCGTCACTGCGTCTCAGAGTCTCTGAGTCACTGCGTCTCAGAGTCTCTGCGTCTCAGTGTCTCTGCATCTCAGAGTCACTGCGTCTCTGCGTCTCAGAGTCTCTGCGTCTCAGCATCTGTGCGTCTCTGCGTCTCAGAGTTTCTGAGTCACTGCGTCTCAGAGTCTTTGCGTCTCAGTGTCTCTGCGTCACTGCGTCTCAGAGTCTCTGCGTCACTGCGTCTCAGAGTCTCTGCGTCACTGCGTCTCAGAGTCTCAGAGTCTCAGAGTCTCTGCGTCTCAGAGTCTCTGCGTCACTGCGTCTCAGAGTCTCTGCGTCACTGCGTCTCAGAGTCTCAGAGTCTCTGCGTCGCTGCGTCTCAGAGTCTCTGCGTCACTGCGTCTCAGAGTCTCAGAGTCTCTGCGTCGCTGCGTCTCAGAGTCTCTGCGTCACTGCGTCACTGCGTCTCAGAGTCTCAGAGTCTCTGCGTCTCTGCGTCTCAGTGTCTCTGTGTCTCTGCGTCTCAGAGTCTCTGCGTCACTGCGTCTCAGAGTCTCTGCGTCACTGCGTCTCAGAGTCTCTGCGTCACTGCGTCTCAGAGTCTCTGCGTCACTGCGTCTCAGAGGCTCTGCGTCACTGCGTCTCAGAGTCTCAGAGTCTCTGCGTCACTGCGTCTCAGAGTCTCAGAGTCTCTGCGTCGCTGCGTCTCAGAATCTCTGCGTCGCTGCGTCTCAGAGTCTCTGCGTCACTGCGTCTCAGAGTCTCAGAGTCTCTGCGTCACTGCGTCTCAGAGTCTCAGAGTCTCTGCGTCACTGCGTCTCAGAGTCTCAGAGTCTCTGCGTCACTGCGTCTCAGAGTCTCAGAGTCTCTGCGTCGCTGCGTCTCAGAGACTCTGCTCACTGCGTCACTGCGTCTCAGAGTCTCTGTGTCTCTGCGTCAATGCGTCTCATAGTCTCTGCGTCTCTGCCTCTCTGCGTCTCAGAGTCTCTGTGTCTCTGCGTCAATGCGTCTCATAGTCTCTGCGTCTCTGCCTCTCTGCGTCTCAGAGTCTCTGCGTCTCAGTGTCTCTGCATCTCAGAGTCACAGAGTCTCTGCGTCTCAGAGTCTCAGAGTCTCAGAGTCTCTGCGTCACTGCGTCTCAGAGTCTCAGAGTCTCTGCGTCGCTGCGTCTCAGAGACTCTGCTCACTGCGTCACTGCGTCTCAGAGTCTCTGTGTCTCTGCGTCAATGCGTCTCATAGTCTCTGCGTCTCTGCCTCTCTGCGTCTCAGAGTCTCTGTGTCTCTGCGTCAATGCGTCTCATAGTCTCTGCGTCTCTGCCTCTCTGCGTCTCAGAGTCTCTGCGTCTCAGTGTCTCTGCATCTCAGAGTCACAGAGTCTCTGCGTCTCAGAGTCTCTGTGTCTCTGCGTCACTGCGTCTCAGAGTCTCTGCGTCACTGCATCTCAGAGTCTCTGCGTCTCAGCGTCTCAGAGTCTCTGCGTCACTGGGTCTCAGAGTCTCTGCGTCACTGCGTCTCAGAGTCTCTGCTTCTCTGCGTCTCAGAGTCTCTGCCTCTCTGCGTCACTGCGTCTCAGAGTCTCTGCGTCACTGCATCTCAGAGTCTCTGCGTCTCAGCGTCTCAGAGTCTCTGCGTCACTGGGTCTCAGAGTCTCTGCGTCACTGCATCTCAGAGTCTCTGCATCACTGCGTCTCAGAGTCTCTGCGTCACTGCATCTCAGAGTCTCTGCGTCACTGCATCTCAGATTCTCTGCGTCACTGCATCTCAGAGTCTCTGCGTCTCAGAGTCTCTGCGTCACTGCATCTCAGAGTCTCTGCGTCACTGCGTCTCAGGTTCTCTGCGTCACTGCGTCTCAGAGTCTCTGCGTCTCAGAGTCTCTGCTTCTCTGCGTCTCAGAGTCTCTGCGTCTCAGAGTCTCTGCTTCTCTGCGTCTCAGATTCTCTGCGTCTCAGAGTCTCTGCTTCTCTGCGTCTCAGAGTCTCAGAGTCTCAGAGTCTCTGCTTCTCTGCGTCTCAGAGTCTCTGCGTCTCGAGTCTCAGCGTCACTGCGTCTCAGATTCTCTGCGTCACTGCGTCTCAGAGTCTCTGCGTCACTGCGTCTCAGAGTCTCTGCGTCACTGCACTCTGCATCTCAGAGTCTCTGCGTCACTGCATCTCAGAGTCTCTGCGTCAGTGTCTCTGCGTCTCAGAGTCTCTGCGTCTCAGAGTCTCTGCTTCTCTGCGTCTCAGAGTCTCTGCGTCTCAGAGTCTCTGCGTCACTGTGTCTCAGAGTCTCAGAGTCTCTGCTTCTCTGCGTCTCAGAGTCTCAGAGTCTCAGAGTCTCTGCTTCTCTGCGTCTCAGAGTCTCTGCGTCTCGAGTCTCTGCGTCACTGCGTCTCAGAGTCTCGGCGTCACTGCGTCTCAGAGTCTCTGCGTTACTGCGTCTCAGAGTCTCTGCGTCACTGCACTCTGCATCTCAGAGTCTCTGCGTCACTGCATCTCAGAGTCTCTGCGTCAGTGTCTCTGCGTCTCAGAGTCTCTGCGTCTCAGAGTCTCAGAGTCTCTGCGTCTCAGAGTCTCTGCGTCACTGTGTCTCAGAGTCTCAGAGTCTCTGCTTCTCTGCGTCTCAGATTCTCTGCGTCTCAGAGTCTCTGCTTCTCTGCGTCTCAGAGTCTCTGCGTCTCAGAGTCTCAGAGTCTCTGCGTCACTGCGTCTCAGAGTCTCTGTGTCTCAGAGTCTCAGAGTCTCTGCTTCTCTGCGTCTCAGAGTCTCTGCGTCTCTGCGTCTCAGAGTCTCTGCGTCACTGCGTCTCAGAGTCTCTGCGTCACTGCGTCACTGCGTCTCTGCGTCTCATAGTCTCAGAGTCTCTGCGTCTCTGCGTTTCAGAGTCTCTGCGTCACTGCGTCTCTGCGTCTCAGAGTCTCTGCGTCTCTGCGTCTCAGAGTCTCTGCGTCACTGCCTCTCAGAGTCTCTGCGTCACTGCGTCTCAGAGTCTCTGCGTCACTGCGTCTCAGAGTCTCTGCGTCACTGCGTCTCAGAGTCTCTGCGTCACTGCGTCTCAGAGTCTCTGCGTCACTGCGTCTCAGAGTCTCTGCGTCACTGTGTCTCAGAGTCTCTGCGTCACTGCGTCTCAGAGCCTCTGCGTCTCTGCGTCTCATAGTCTCTGCGTCTCTGCGTCTCAGAGTCTCTGCGTCTCTGCGTCAATGCGTCTCATAGTCTCTGCGTCACTGCGTCTCAGAGTCTCTGCGTCACTGCGTCTCAGAGTCTCTGCGTCACTGCGTCTCAGAGTCTCTGCGTCACTGCGTCTCAGAGTCTCTGAGTCACTGCGTCTCAGAGTCTCTGCGTCTCAGTGTCTCTGCATCTCAGAGTCACTGCGTCTCTGCGTCTCAGAGTCTCTGCGTCTCAGCATCTGTGCGTCTCTGCGTCTCAGAGTTTCTGAGTCACTGCGTCTCAGAGTCTTTGCGTCTCAGTGTCTCTGCGTCTCTGCGTCTCAGAGTCTCTGCGTCTCAGCGTCTCTGCGTCTCAGTGTCTCTGCGTCACTGCGTCTCAGAGTCTCTGCGTCACTGCGTCTCAGAGTCTCTGCGTCACTGCGTCTCAGAGTCTCAGAGTCTCAGAGTCTCTGCGTCTCAGAGTCTCTGCGTCACTGCGTCTCAGAGTCTCTGCGTCACTGCGTCTCAGAGTCTCAGAGTCTCTGCGTCGCTGCGTCTCAGAGTCTCTGCGTCACTGCGTCTCAGAGTCTCAGAGTCTCTGCGTCGCTGCGTCTCAGAGTCTCTGCGTCACTGCGTCACTGCGTCTCAGAGTCTCAGAGTCTCTGCGTCTCTGCGTCTCAGTGTCTCTGTGTCTCTGCGTCTCAGAGTCTCTGCGTCACTGCGTCTCAGAGTCTCTGCGTCACTGCGTCTCAGAGTCTCTGCGTCACTGCGTCTCAGAGTCTCTGCGTCACTGCGTCTCAGAGGCTCTGCGTCACTGCGTCTCAGAGTCTCAGAGTCTCTGCGTCACTGCGTCTCAGAGTCTCAGAGTCTCTGCGTCGCTGCGTCTCAGAATCTCTGCGTCGCTGCGTCTCAGAGTCTCTGCGTCACTGCGTCTCAGAGTCTCAGAGTCTCTGCGTCACTGCGTCTCAGAGTCTCAGAGTCTCTGCGTCACTGCGTCTCAGAGTCTCAGAGTCTCTGCGTCACTGCGTCTCAGAGTCTCAGAGTCTCTGCGTCGCTGCGTCTCAGAGACTCTGCTCACTGCGTCACTGCGTCTCAGAGTCTCTGTGTCTCTGCGTCAATGCGTCTCATAGTCTCTGCGTCTCTGCCTCTCTGCGTCTCAGAGTCTCTGTGTCTCTGCGTCAATGCGTCTCATAGTCTCTGCGTCTCTGCCTCTCTGCGTCTCAGAGTCTCTGCGTCTCAGTGTCTCTGCATCTCAGAGTCACAGAGTCTCTGCGTCTCAGAGTCTCTGTGTCTCTGCGTCACTGCGTCTCAGAGTCTCTGCGTCACTGCATCTCAGAGTCTCTGCGTCTCAGCGTCTCAGAGTCTCTGCGTCACTGGGTCTCAGAGTCTCTGCGTCACTGCGTCTCAGAGTCTCTGCTTCTCTGCGTCTCAGAGTCTCTGCCTCTCTGCGTCACTGCGTCTCAGAGTCTCTGCGTCACTGCATCTCAGAGTCTCTGCGTCTCAGCGTCTCAGAGTCTCTGCGTCACTGGGTCTCAGAGTCTCTGCGTCACTGCATCTCAGAGTCTCTGCATCACTGCGTCTCAGAGTCTCTGCGTCACTGCATCTCAGAGTCTCTGCGTCACTGCATCTCAGATTCTCTGCGTCACTGCATCTCAGAGTCTCTGCGTCTCAGAGTCTCTGCGTCACTGCATCTCAGAGTCTCTGCGTCACTGCGTCTCAGGTTCTCTGCGTCACTGCGTCTCAGAGTCTCTGCGTCTCAGAGTCTCTGCTTCTCTGCGTCTCAGAGTCTCTGCGTCTCAGAGTCTCTGCTTCTCTGCGTCTCAGATTCTCTGCGTCTCAGAGTCTCTGCTTCTCTGCGTCTCAGAGTCTCAGAGTCTCAGAGTCTCTGCTTCTCTGCGTCTCAGAGTCTCTGCGTCTCGAGTCTCAGCGTCACTGCGTCTCAGATTCTCTGCGTCACTGCGTCTCAGAGTCTCTGCGTCACTGCGTCTCAGAGTCTCTGCGTCACTGCACTCTGCATCTCAGAGTCTCTGCGTCACTGCATCTCAGAGTCTCTGCGTCAGTGTCTCTGCGTCTCAGAGTCTCTGCGTCTCAGAGTCTCTGCTTCTCTGCGTCTCAGAGTCTCTGCGTCTCAGAGTCTCTGCGTCACTGTGTCTCAGAGTCTCAGAGTCTCTGCTTCTCTGCGTCTCAGAGTCTCAGAGTCTCAGAGTCTCTGCTTCTCTGCGTCTCAGAGTCTCTGCGTCTCGAGTCTCTGCGTCACTGCGTCTCAGAGTCTCGGCGTCACTGCGTCTCAGAGTCTCTGCGTTACTGCGTCTCAGAGTCTCTGCGTCACTGCACTCTGCATCTCAGAGTCTCTGCGTCACTGCATCTCAGAGTCTCTGCGTCAGTGTCTCTGCGTCTCAGAGTCTCTGCGTCTCAGAGTCTCTGCTTCTCTGCGTCTCAGAGTCTCTGCGTCTCAGAGTCTCTGCGTCACTGTGTCTCAGAGTCTCAGAGTCTCTGCTTCTCTGCGTCTCAGATTCTCTGCGTCTCAGAGTCTCTGCTTCTCTGCGTCTCAGAGTCTCTGCGTCTCAGAGTCTCAGAGTCTCTGCGTCACTGCGTCTCAGAGTCTCTGTGTCTCAGAGTCTCAGAGTCTCTGCTTCTCTGCGTCTCAGAGTCTCTGCGTCTCTGCGTCTCAGAGTCTCTGCGTCACTGCGTCTCAGAGTCTCTGCGTCACTGCGTCACTGCGTCTCTGCGTCTCATAGTCTCAGAGTCTCTGCGTCTCTGCGTTTCAGAGTCTCTGCGTCACTGCGTCTCTGCGTCTCAGAGTCTCTGCGTCTCTGCGTCTCAGAGTCTCTGCGTCACTGCGTCTCAGAGTCTCTGCGTCACTGCGTCTCAGAGTCTCTGCGTCACTGCGTCTCAGAGTCTCTGCGTCACTGCGTCTCAGAGTCTCTGCGTCACTGCGTCTCAGAGTCTCTGCGTCACTGCGTCTCAGAGTCTCTGCGTCACTGTGTCTCAGAGTCTCTGCGTCACTGCGTCTCAGAGCCTCTGCGTCTCTGCGTCTCATAGTCTCTGCGTCTCTGCGTCTCAGAGTCTCTGCGTCACTGCGTCTCAGAGTCTCTGCGTCACTGCGTCTCAGAGTCTCTGCGTCTCTGCGTCTCATAGTCTCTGCGTCTCTGCGTCTCAGAGTCTCTGCGTCTCTGCGTCTCTGCGTCTCAGAGTCTCTGCGTCTCTGCGTCTCAGAGTCTCAGAGTCTCTGCGTCTCTGCGTCTCAGAGTCACTGCGTCTCTGCGTCTCAGAGTCTCTGCGTCTCAGAGTCTCTGCGTCACTGCGTCTCAGAGTCTCTGCTTCTCTGCGTCTCAGAGTCTCTGCCTCTCTGCGTCACTGCGTCTCAGAGTCTCTGCGTCACTGCATCTCAGAGTCTCTGCGTCTCAGCGTCTCAGAGTCTCTGCGTCACTGGGTCTCAGAGTCTCTGCGTCACTGCGTCTCAGAGTCTCTGCTTCTCTGCGTCTCAGAGTCTCTGCCTCTCTGCGTCACTGCGTCTCAGAGTCTCTGCGTCACTGCATCTCAGAGTCTCTGCGTCTCAGCGTCTCAGAGTCTCTGCGTCACTGGGTCTCAGAGTCTCTGCGTCACTGCATCTCAGAGTCTCTGCATCACTGCGTCTCAGAGTCTCTGCGTCACTGCATCTCAGAGTCTCTGCGTCACTGCATCTCAGATTCTCTGCGTCACTGCATCTCAGAGTCTCTGCGTCTCAGAGTCTCTGCGTCACTGCATCTCAGAGTCTCTGCGTCACTGCGTCTCAGGTTCTCTGCGTCACTGCGTCTCAGAGTCTCTGCGTCTCAGAGTCTCTGCTTCTCTGCGTCTCAGAGTCTCTGCGTCTCAGAGTCTCTGCTTCTCTGCGTCTCAGATTCTCTGCGTCTCAGAGTCTCTGCTTCTCTGCGTCTCAGAGTCTCAGAGTCTCAGAGTCTCTGCTTCTCTGCGTCTCAGAGTCTCTGCGTCTCGAGTCTCAGCGTCACTGCGTCTCAGATTCTCTGCGTCACTGCGTCTCAGAGTCTCTGCGTCACTGCGTCTCAGAGTCTCTGCGTCACTGCACTCTGCATCTCAGAGTCTCTGCGTCACTGCATCTCAGAGTCTCTGCGTCAGTGTCTCTGCGTCTCAGAGTCTCTGCGTCTCAGAGTCTCTGCTTCTCTGCGTCTCAGAGTCTCTGCTTCTCTGCGTCTCAGAGTCTCTGCGTCTCAGAGTCTCTGCGTCACTGTGTCTCAGAGTCTCAGAGTCTCTGCTTCTCTGCGTCTCAGAGTCTCAGAGTCTCAGAGTCTCTGCTTCTCTGCGTCTCAGAGTCTCTGCGTCTCGAGTCTCTGCGTCACTGCGTCTCAGAGTCTCGGCGTCACTGCGTCTCAGAGTCTCTGCGTTACTGCGTCTCAGAGTCTCTGCGTCACTGCACTCTGCATCTCAGAGTCTCTGCGTCACTGCATCTCAGAGTCTCTGCGTCAGTGTCTCTGCGTCTCAGAGTCTCTGCATCTCAGAGTCTCTGCTTCTCTGCGTCTCAGAGTCTCTGCGTCTCAGAGTCTCTGCGTCACTGTGTCTCAGAGTCTCAGAGTCTCTGCTTCTCTGCGTCTCAGATTCTCTGCGTCTCAGAGTCTCTGCTTCTCTGCGTCTCAGAGTCTCTGCGTCTCAGAGTCTCAGAGTCTCTGCGTCACTGCGTCTCAGAGTCTCTGTGTCTCAGAGTCTCAGAGTCTCTGCTTCTCTGCGTCTCAGAGTCTCTGCGTCTCTGCGTCTCAGAGTCTCTGCGTCACTGCGTCTCAGAGTCTCTGCGTCACTGCGTCACTGCGTCTCTGCGTCTCATAGTCTCAGAGTCTCTGCGTCTCTGCGTTTCAGAGTCTCTGCGTCACTGCGTCACTGCGTCTCTGCGTCTCAGAGTCTCTGCGTCTCAGAGTCTCTGCGTCACTGCGTCTCAGAGTCTCTGCGTCACTGCGTCTCAGAGTCTCTGCGTCACTGCGTCTCAGAGTCTCTGCGTCACTGCGTCTCAGAGTCTCTGCGTCACTGCGTCTCAGAGTCTCTGCGTCACTGCGTCTCAGAGTCTCTGCGTCACTGTGTCTCAGAGTCTCTGCGTCACTGCGTCTCAGAGCCTCTGCGTCTCTGCGTCTCATAGTCTCTGCGTCTCTGCGTCTCAGAGTCTCTGTGTCTCTGCGTCTCAGAGTCTCTGCGTCACTGCGTCTCAGAGTCTCTGCGTCACTGCGTCTCAGAGTCTCTGCGTCTCTGCGTCTCATAGTCTCTGCGTCTCAGAGTCTCTGCGTCTCTGCGTCTCAGAGTCTCTGCGTCACTGCATCTCAGAGTCTCTGCATCTCAGAGTCACAGAGTCTCTGCGTCTCAGAGACTCTGCTTCTCTGCGTCTCAGAGTCTCTGCCTCTCTGCGTCACTGCGTCTCAGAGTCTCTGCGTCACTGCGTCTCAGAGTCTCTGCGTCACTGCGTCTCAGAGTCTCTGCGTCTCTGCGTCTCATAGTCTCTGCGTCTCAGAGTCTCTGCGTCTCTGCGTCTCAGAGTCTCTGCGTCACTGCGTCTCAGAGTCTCAGAGTCTCTGCGTCTCTGCGTCTCAGAGTCTCTGCGTCTCTGCGTCTCAGAGTCTCTGCGTCTCTGCGTCTCAGAGTCTCTGCGTCACTGCGTCTCAGAGTCTCTGCTTCTCTGCGTCTCAGAGTCTCTGCCTCTCTGCGTCACTGCGTCTCAGAGTCTCTGCGTCACTGCATCTCAGAGTCTCTGCGTCTCAGCGTCTCAGAGTCTCTGCGTCACTGGGTCTCAGAGTCTCTGCGTCACTGCGTCTCAGAGTCTCTGCTTCTCTGCGTCTCAGAGTCTCTGCCTCTCTGCGTCACTGCGTCTCAGAGTCTCTGCGTCACTGCATCTCAGAGTCTCTGCGTCTCAGCGTCTCAGAGTCTCTGCGTCACTGGGTCTCAGAGTCTCTGCGTCACTGCATCTCAGAGTCTCTGCGTCACTGCATCTCAGATTCTCTGCGTCACTGCATCTCAGAGTCTCTACGTCTCAGAGTCTCTGCGTCACTGCATCTCAGAGTCTCTGCGTCACTGCGTCTCAGGTTCTCTGCGTCACTGCGTCTCAGAGTCTCTGCGTCTCAGAGTCTCTGCTTCTCTGCGTCTCAGAGTCTCTGCGTCTCAGAGTCTCTGCTTCTCTGCGTCTCAGATTCTCTGCGTCTCAGAGTCTCTGCTTCTCTGCGTCTCAAAGCCTCAGAGTCTCAGAGTCTCTGCTTCTCTGCGTCTCAGACTCTCTGCGTCTCGAGTCTCAGCGTCACTGCGTCTCAGATTCTCTGCGTCACTGCGTCTCAGAGTCTCTGCGTCACTGCGTCTCAGAGTCTCTGCGTCACTGCACTCTGCATCTCAGAGTCTCTGCGTCACTGCATCTCAGAGTCTCTGCGTCAGTGTCTCTGCGTCTCAGAGTCTCTGCGTCTCAGAGTCTCTGCTTCTCTGCGTCTCAGAGTCTCTGCGTCTCAGAGTCTCTGCTTCTCTGCGTCTCAGAGTCTCTGCGTCTCAGAGTCTCTGCGTCTCAGAGTCTCTGCGTCACTGTGTCTCAGAGTCTCAGAGTCTCTGCTTCTCTGCGTCTCAGAGTCTCTGCGTCTCAGAGTCTCAGAGTCTCTGCGTCACTGCGTATCAGAGTCTCTGTGTCTCAGAGTCTCAGAGTCTCAGAGTCTCTGCTTCTCTGCGTCTCAGAGTCTCTGCGTCTCAGAGTCTCTGCGTCACTGCGTCTCAGAGTCTCTGTGTCTCTGCATCTCAGAGTCACAGAGTCTCTGCGTCTCAGAGTTTCTGCTTCTCTGCGTCTCAGAGTCTCTGCGTCTCAGAGTCTCAGAGTCTCTGCGTCACTGCATCTCAGAGTCTCTGTGTCTCAGAGTCTCAGAGTCTCAGCTTCTCTGCGTCTCAGAGTCTCTGTGTCTCTGCATCCTAGAGGCACAGAGTCTCTGCGTCTCTGCCTCTCTGCGTCACTGCGTCTCAGAGTCTCTGCGTCACTGCACTCTGCGTCTCAGAGTCTCTGCGTCACTGCGTCTCAGAGTCTCTGCGTCACTGCGTCTCAGAGTCTCTGCGTCACTGCGTCTCAGAGTCTCTGCGTCACTGCGTCTCAGAGTCTCTGCGTCACTGCGTCTCAGAGTCTCAGAGTCTCTGCGTCACTGCGTCTCTGCGTCTCAGAGTCTCAGAGTCTCTGCATCTCAGAGTCACAGAGTCTCTGCGTCTCAGAGTCTCTGCTTCTCTGCGTCTCAGAGTCTCTGCCTCTCTGCGTCACTGCGTCTCAGAGTCTCTGCGTCACTGCGTCTCAGAGTCTCTGCGTCACTGCGTCTCAGAGTCTCTGTGTCTCTGCATCTCAGAGTCACAGAGTCTCTGCGTCACTGCGTCTCAGAGTCTCTGCGTCACTGCGTCTCAGAGTCTCTGCGTCTCAGTGTCTCTGCATCTCAGAGTCTCTGCGTCTCTGCCTCCCTGCGTCACTGCGTCTCAGAGTCTCTGCGTCTCTGCTCTCAGAGTCTCTGCGTCTCGGCATCTCAGAGTCTCAGAATCTGTGTCTCAGCGCCTCAGAGTCACAGAGTCACAGAGTCTCTGCTTCTCTGCATCTCAGAGTCTCTGCGTCACTGCGTCTCAGAGTCTCTGCGTCTCTGCGTCTCAGAGTCTCTGCGTCACTGCATCTCAGAGTCTCTGCGTCACTGCGTCTCAGAGTCTCTGCGTCACTGCGTCTCAGAGTCTCTGCGTCTCAGAGTCTGTGCGTCTCTGCGTCAAAGCGTCTCATAGTCTCTGCGTCTCTGCGTCTCAGAGTCTCTGCGTATCACAGTCTCTGCGTCTCAGTGTCTCTGCGTATCAGAGTCTCTGCGTCTCAGCGTCTGTGCGTCTCTGCGACTCAGAGTCTCTGCGTCCCTGCGTCTCTGCGTCACTGCGTCTCAGAGTCTCTGCGTCTCAGAGTCTCTGCGTCTCAGCGTCTGTGCGTCTCTGCGACTCAGAGTTTCTGAGTCACTGCGTCTCAGAGTCTTTGCGTCTCAGTGTCTCTTCGTCTCAGCGTCTGTGCGTCTCTGCGTCTCAGTGTCTCTGCGTCACTGCGTCTCAGAGTCTCTGCGTCTCAGAGTCTCTGCGTCACTGCGTCTCAGAGTCTCAGAGTCTCTGCGTCGCTGCGTCTCAGAGTCTCTGCGTCACTGCGTCTCAGAGTCTCAGAGTCTCTGCGTCTCACAGTCTCTGCATCTCAGAGTCTCAGATTCTCAGTGTCTCAGCGCCTCAGAGTCACAGAGTCTCAGCGTCTCTGCGTCTCTGCTTCTCTGCGTCTCAGAGTCTCTGCGTCTCTGCGTCTCTGCATCTCTGCATCTCAGAGTCTCAGATTCTCAGTGTCTCAGCGCCTCAGGGTCACAGAGTCTCAGAGTCTCTGCGTCTCTGCGGCACTGCGTCTCAGAGTCTCAGATTCTCAGTGTCTCAGCGCCTCAGAGTCACAGAGTCACAGAGTCTCAGCGTCACTGCATCTCTGCTTCTCTGCGTCTCAGAGTCTCTGAGCCACTGCGTCTCAGAATCTCTGCGTCACTGCGTCTCTGCGCCTCTGCGTCACTGCGTCTCTGCGTCTCAGAGTCTCTGCGTCACTGCATCTCAGAGTCGCTGTGTCTCAGAGTCTCAGAGTCTCTGCTTCTCTGCGTCTCAGAGTCTCTGCGTCTCTGCATCCCAGAGTCACAGAGTCTCTGCGTCTCTGCCTCTCTGCGTCACTGCGTCTCAGAGTCTCTGCGTCACTGCACTCTGCGTCTCAGAGTCTCTGCGTCACTGCGTCTCAGAGTCTCTGCGTCACTGCGTCTCAGAGTCTCTGCGTCACTGCGTCTCAGAGTCTCTGCGTCACTGCGTCTCTGCGCCTCTGCGTCACTGCGTCTCTGCGTCTCAGAGTCTCTGCGTCACTGCATCTCAGAGTCGCTGTGTCTCAGAGTCTCAGAGTCTCTGCTTCTCTGCGTCTCAGAGTCTCTGCGTCTCTGCATCCCAGAGTCACAGAGTCTCTGCTTCTCTGCGTCTCAGAGTCTCTGCCTCTCTGCGTCACTGCGTCTCAGAGTCTCTGCGTCACTGCGCCTCAGAGTCTCTGCGTCACTGCGTCTCAGAGTCTCTGTGTCTCTGCATCTCAGAGTCTCTGCGTCTCTGCGTCACTGCGTCTCTACGTCTCTGCGACTCAGAGTCTCTGCGTCTCAGAGTCACAGAGTCTCTGCGTCACTGCGTCTCAGAGTCTCTGCGTCACTGCGTCTCAGAGTCTCTGCGTCTCAGTGTCTCTGCATCTCAGAGTCTCTGCGTCTCTGCGTCACTGCGTCTCAGAGTCTCTGCGTCTCTGCTCTCAGAGTCTCTGCGTCTCGGCATCTCAGAGTCTCAGAATCTGTGTCTCAGCGCCTCAGAGTCACAGAGTCACAGAGTCTCTGCTTCTCTGCATCTCAGAGTCTCTGCGTCACTGCGTCTCAGAGTCTCTGCGTCACTGCGTCTCAGAGTCTCTGCGTCACTGCGTCTCAGAGTCTCTGCGTCACTGCGTCTCAGAGTCTGTGCGTCTCAGAGTCTGTGCATCTCAGAGTCTGTGCGTCTCTGCGTCAATGCGTCTCATAGTCTCTGCGTCTCAGAGTCTCTGCGTCACTGCGACTCTGCGTCTCAGAGTCTCTGCTTCTCAGAGTCTCAGATTCTCAGTGTCTCAGCGCCTCAGAGTCACAGAGTCACAGAGTCTCAGCGTCTCTGCGTCTCTGCGTTTCAGAGTCTCTGCGTCACTGCGTCACTGCGTCTCTGCGTCTCAGAGTCTCTGCGTCTCTGCGTCTCAGAGTCTCTGCGTCACTGCGTCTCAGAGTCTCTGCGTCACTGCGTCTCAGAGTCTCTGCGTCACTGCGTCTCAGAGTCTCTGCGTCACTGCGTCTCAGAGTCTCTGCGTCACTGCGTCTCAGAGTCTCTGCGTCACTGCGTCTCAGAGTCTCTGCGTCACTGCGTCTCAGAGTCTCTGCGTCACTGCGTCTCAGAGTCTGTGCGTCTCAGAGTCTGTGCATCTCAGAGTCTGTGCGTCTCTGCGTCAATGCGTCTCATAGTCTCTGCGTCTCAGAGTCTCTGCGTCACTGCGACTCTGCGTCTCAGAGTCTCTGCTTCTCAGAGTCTCAGATTCTCAGTGTCTCAGCGCCTCAGAGTCACAGAGTCACAGAGTCTCAGCGTCTCTGCGTCTCTGCGTCTCAGAGTCACAGAGTCTCTGCGTCACTGCGTCTCAGAGTCTCTGCCTCACTTCGTCTCTGAGTCTCTGCGTCACTGCGTCTCAGAGTCTCTGCATCTCAGAGTCTCAGATTCTCAGTGTCTCAGCGCCTCAGAGTCACAGAGTCACAGAGTCTCAGCGTCTCTGCGTCTCTGCGTCTCAGAGTCACAGAGTCTCTGCGTCACTGCGTCTCAGAGTCTCTGCGTCACTGCGTCTCAGAGTCTCTGCGTCACTGCGTCTCAGCGTCTGTGCGTTTCTGCGTCTCAGTGTCTCTGCGTCACTGCGTCTCAGCATCTGTGCGTCTCTGCGTCTCAGTGTCTCTGCGTCACTGCGTCTCAGAGTCTCTGCGTCACTGCGTCTCAGCGTCTCTGCGTCTCTGCGTCTCAGTGTCTCTGCGTCACTGCGTCTCAGAGTCTTTGCGTCACTGCGTCTCAGCGTCTGTGCGTCTCTGCGTCTCAGTGTCTCTGCGTCTCTGCGTCTCAGAGTCTCTGCGTCACTGCGTCTCAGAGTCTCTGCGTCGCTGCGTCTCAGAGTCTCTGCGTCACTGCGTCTCAGAGTCTCAGAGTCTCTGCGTCTCTGCGTCTCAGAGTCTCTGCGTCACTGCGTCTCAGAGTCTCTGCGTCACTGCGTCTCAGAGTCTCTGCGTCACTGCGTCTCAGAGTCTCTGCGTCACTGCGTCTCAGAGGCTCTGCGTCACTGCGTCTCAGAGTCTCAGATTCTCTGCGTCTCAGAGTCTCAGAGTCTCTGCGTCACTGCGTCTCAGAGTCTCTGCGTCTCTGCGTCTCAGCGTCTCTGCGTCACTGCGTCTCAGAGTCTCTGCGTCACTGCGTCTCAGAGTCTCTGCGTCACTGCGTCTCAGAGTCTCTGCGTCACTGCGTCTCAGAGTCTCTGCGTCACTGCGTCTCAGAGGCTCTGCGTCTCAGAGTCTCAGAGTCTGTGCATCACTGCGTCTCAGAGTCTCTGCGTCTCTGCGTCTCAGAGTCTCTGCGTCACTGCGTCTCAGAGTCTCTGCGTCACTGCGTCTCAGAGTCTCTGCGTCGCTGCGTCTCAGAGGCTCTGCGTCACTGCGTCTCAGAGTCTCAGATTCTCTGCGTCACTGCGTCTCAGAGTCTCAGAGTCTCTGCGTCTCTGCGTCTCAGAGTCTCTGCGTCTCTGCGTCTCTGAGTCTCTGCGTCACTGCGTCTCAGACTCTCTGCGTCACTGCGTCTCAGAGTCTCAGATTCTCTGCGTCACTGCGTCTCAGAGTCTCAGAGTCTCTGCGTCACTGCGTCTCAGAGTCTCTGCGTCTCAGAGTCTCAGAGTCTCTGCGTCACTGCGTCTCAGAGTCTCTGCGTCACTGCGTCTCAGAGTCTCTGCGTCTCAGAGTCTCTGCGTCTCTGCGTCAATGCGTCTCATAGTCTCTGCGTCTCTGCCTCTCTGCGTCTCAGAGTCTCTGCGTCTCAGAGTCTCTGCATCTCAGAGTCACAGAGTCTCTGCGTCACTGCGTCTCTGCTCTCAGAGTCTCTGCGTCTCAGAGTCTCTGCGTCTCTGCGTCTCTGCGTCTCTGCGTCTGAGTCTCAGAATCTCAGTGTCTCAGCGCCTCAGAGTCACAGAGTCACAGAGTCTCAGCGTCTCTGCATCTCTGCTTCGCTGCATCTCAAAGTCTCTGCGTCACTGCGTCTCTGCGTCTCAGAGTCTCTGCGTCACTGCGTCTCAGAGTCTCTGCGTCTCTGCGTCTCAGACTCTCTGCGTCACTGCGTCTCAGAGTCTCAGATTCTCTGCGTCACTGCGTCTCAGAGTCTCAGAGTCTCTGCGTCACTGCGTCTCAGAGTCTCTGCGTCTCAGAGTCTCAGAGTCTCTGCGTCACTGCGTCTCAGAGTCTCTGCGTCACTGCGTCTCAGAGTCTCTGTGTCTCAGTTTCTCTGCGTCTCTGCGTCAATGCGTCTCATAGTCTCTGCGTCTCTGCCTCTCTGCGTCTCAAAGTCTCTGCGTCTCAGAGTCTCTGCATCTCAGAGTCACAGAGTCTCTGCGTCACTGCGTCTCTGCTCTCAGAGTCTCTGCGTCTCAGAGTCTCTGCGTCTCTGCGTCTCTGCGTCTGAGTCTCAGAATCTCAGTGTCTCAGCGCCTCAGAGTCACAGAGTCACAGAGTCTCAGCGTCTCTGCATCTCTGCTTCTCTGCATCTCAAAGTCTCTGCGTCACTGCGTCTCTGCGTCTCAGAGTCTCTGCGTCACTGCGTCTCAGAGTCTCTGCGTCTCTGCGTCTCAGAGTCTCTGCGTCACTGCGTCTCAGAGTCTCTGTGTCACTGCGTCTCTGCGTCACTGCGTCTCAGAGTCTCTGCGTCACTGCATCTCAGAGTCTCTGTGCCTCTGCGTCTCAGAGTCTCTGTGTCTCTGCGTCTCAGAGTCTCTGTGTCACTGCGTCTCTGCGTCTCAGAGTCTCTGCGTCACTGCGTCTCAGAGTCTCTGCGTCTCTGCGTCTCAGAGTCTCTGCGTCACTGCGTCTCAGAGTCTCTGTGTCACTGCGTCTCTGCGTCACTGCGTCTCAGAGTCTCTGCGTCACTGCGTCTCAGAGTCTCTGCATCACTGCGTCTCAGAGTCTCTGCGTCTCTGCGTCTCAGAGTCTCTGTGTCACTGCGTCTCTGCGTCTCAGAGTCTCTGCGTCACTGCATCTCAGAGTCTCTGTGTCTCTGCGTCTCAGAGTCTCTGCGTCTCAGAGTCTCTGTGTCACTGCGTCTCTGCGTCTCTGCGTCTCAGAGTCTCTGCGTCACTGCGTCTCAGAGTCTCTGCGTCGCTGCGTCTCAGAGTCTCTGCGTCGCTGCGTCTCATAGTCTCTGCGTCTCTGCGTCTCAGAGTCTCTGCGTCTCTGCGTCTCAGACTCTCAGCGTCTCTGCGTCTCTGCATCTCAGAGTCTCTGATTCTCTGTGTCTCAGCGCCTCAGAGTCACAGAGTCTCTGCGTCTCTGCATCTCTGCGTCTCTGCGTCTCAGAGTCTCTGCGTCACTGCGTCTCAGAGTCTCTGCGTCTCAGAGTCTCTGCGTCTCTGCGTCAATGCGTCTCATAGTCTCTGCGTCACTGCGTCTCAGAGTCTCTGCGTCACTGCGTCTCAGAGTCTCTGCGTCACTGCGTCTCAGAGTCTCTGCGTCACTGCGTCTCAGAGTCTCTGCGTCACTGCGTCTCAGAGTCTCTGAGTCACTGCGTCTCAGAGTCTCTGCGTCTCAGTGTCTCTGCATCTCAGAGTCACTGCGTCTCTGCGTCTCAGAGTCTCTGCGTCTCAGCATCTGTGCGTCTCTGCGTCTCAGAGTTTCTGAGTCACTGCGTCTCAGAGTCTTTGCGTCTCAGTGTCTCTGCGTCTCTGCGTCTCAGAGTCTCTGCGTCTCAGCGTCTCTGCGTCTCAGTGTCTCTGCGTCACTGCGTCTCAGAGTCTCTGCGTCACTGCGTCTCAGAGTCTCTGCGTCACTGCGTCTCAGAGTCTCAGAGTCTCAGAGTCTCTGCGTCTCAGAGTCTCTGCGTCACTGCGTCTCAGAGTCTCTGCGTCACTGCGTCTCAGAGTCTCAGAGTCTCTGCGTCGCTGCGTCTCAGAGTCTCTGCGTCACTGCGTCTCAGAGTCTCAGAGTCTCTGCGTCGCTGCGTCTCAGAGTCTCTGCGTCACTGCGTCACTGCGTCTCAGAGTCTCAGAGTCTCTGCGTCACTGCGTCTCAGAGTCTCAGAGTCTCTGCGTCACTGCGTCTCAGAGTCTCAGAGTCTCTGCGTCACTGCGTCTCAGAGTCTCTGCGTCGCTGCGTCTCAGAGTCTCTGCGTCACTGCGTCTCAGAGTCTCAGAGTCTCTGCGTCACTGCGTCTCAGAGTCTCAGAGTCTCTGCGTCACTGCGTCTCAGAGTCTCAGAGTCTCTGCGTCACTGTGTCTCAGAGTCTCAGAGTCTCTGCGTCGCTGCGTCTCAGAGACTCTGCTCACTGCGTCACTGCGTCTCAGAGTCTCTGTGTCTCTGCGTCAATGCGTCTCATAGTCTCTGCGTCTCTGCCTCTCTGCGTCTCAGAGTCTCTGTGTCTCTGCGTCAATGCGTCTCATAGTCTCTGCGTCTCTGCCTCTCTGCGTCTCAGAGTCTCTGCGTCTCAGTGTCTCTGCATCTCAGAGTCACAGAGTCTCTGCGTCTCAGAGTCTCTGTGTCTCTGCGTCAATGCGTCTCATAGTCTCTGCGTCTCTGCCTCTCTGCGTCTCAGAGTCTCTGCGTCTCAGTGTCTCTGCATCTCAGAGTCACAGAGTCTCTGCGTCACTGCATCTCTGCTCTCAGAGTCTCTGCGTCTCAGCGTCTCTGCGTCTGAGTCTCAGAATCTCAGTGTCTCAGCGCCTCAGAGTCACAGAGTCACAGAGTCTCAGCGTCTCTGCATCTCTGCATCTCAAAGTCTCTGCGTCACTGCGTCTCTGCGTCTCAGAGTCTCTGCGTCACTGCGTCTCAGAGTCTCTGCGTCTCAGCGTCTCTGCGTCTGAGTCTCAGAATCTCAGTGTCTCAGCTCCTCAGAGTCACAGAGTCACAGAGTCTCAGCGTCTCTGCATCTCTGCATCTCAAAGTCTCTGCGTCTCTGCGTCTCAGCGTCTCTGCATCTCTGCATCTCAAAGTCTCTGCGTCACTGCGTCTCTGCGTCTCAGAGTCTCTGCGTCACTGCGTCTCATAGTCTCTGCGTCTCTGCGTCTCTGCGTCTCAGAGTCTCTGCGTCACTGCGTCTCAGAGTCTCTGTGTCACTGCGTCTCTGCGTCACTGCGTCTCAGAGTCTCTGCGTCACTGCATCTCAGAGTCTCTGTGTCTCTGCGTCTCAGAGTCTCTGCGTCTCAGAGTCTCTGCGTCACTGCGTCTTAGAGTCTCTGCGTCACTGCGTCTCAGAGTCTCTGCGTCGCTGCGTCTCAGAGTCTCTGCGTCTCTGCGTCTCAGAGTCTCTGTGTCACTGCGTCTCTGCGTCTCTGCGTCTCAGAGTCTCTGCGTCACTGCATCTCAGAGTCTCTGTGTCTCTGCGTCTCAGAGTCTCTGCGTCTCAGAGTCTCTGCGTCACTGCGTCTCAGAGTCTCTGCGTCGCTGCGTCTCATAGTCTCTGCGTCTCAGAGTCTCTGCGTCGCTGCGTCTCAGAGTCTCTGCGTCTCTGCGTCTCAGAGTCTCTGCGTCACTGCGTCTCAGAGTCTCTGCGTCACTGCGTCTCAGAGTCTCTGCGTCACTGCGTCTCAGAGGCTCTGCGTCACTGCGTCTCAGAGTCTCAGATTCTCTGCGTCACCGCGTCTCAGAGTCTCAGAGTCTGTGCGTCACTGCGTCTCAGAGTCTCTGCGTCACTGCGTCTCAGAGTCTCTGCGTCTCTGCCTCTCTGCGTCTCAGAGTCTCTGCGTCTCTGCGTCTCAGAGTCTCTGCGTCACTGCGTCTCAGAGTCTCTGCGTCACTGCGTCTCAGAGTCTCTGCGTCACTGCGTCTCAGAGTCTCTGCGTCACTGCGTCTCAGACTCTCTGCGTCACTGCGTCTCAGAGTCTCAGATTCTTTGCGTCACTGCGTCTCAGAGTCTCAGAGTCTCTGCGTCACTGCGTCTCAGAGTCTCTGCGTCACTGCGTCTCAGAGTCTCTGCGTCACTGCGTCTCAGAGTCTCTGCGTCACTGCGTCTCAGAGTCTCTGCGTCACTGCGTCTCAGAGTCTCTGCGTCACTGCGTCTCAGAGTCTCTGCGTCACTGCGTCTCAGAGTCTCTGCGTCACTGCGTCTCAGAGTCTCTGCGTCACTGCGTCTCAGACTCTCTGCGTCACTGCGTCTCAGAGTCTCAGATTCTTTGCGTCACTGCGTCTCAGAGTCTCAGAGTCTCTGCGTCACTGCGTCTCATAGTCTCTGCGTCACTGCGTCTCAGAGTCTCTGCGTCACTGCGTCTCAGAGTCTCTGCCTCGCTGCGTCTCAGAGTCTCTGCGTCTCAGTGTCTCTGCATCTCAGAGTCACTGCGTCTCTGCGTCTCAGAGTCTCTGCGTCTCAGTGTCTGTGCGTCTCTGCGTCTCAGAGTTTCTGAGTCACTGCGTCTCAGAGTCTTTGCGTCTCAGTGTCTCTGCATCTCAGAGTCTCTGCGTCTCTGCCTCTCTGCGTCTCAGAGTCTCTGCGTCTCAGCGTCTCTGCGTCTCTGCGTCTCAGTGTCTGTGCGTCTCTGCGTCTCAGAGTTTCTGAGTCAATGCGTCTCAGAGTCTTTGCGTCTCAGTGTCTCTGCATCTCAGAGTCTCTGCGTCTCTGCGTCTCAGAGTCTCTGCGTCTCAGCGTCTCTGCGTCTCAGAGTCTCTGCGTCTCAGAGTCTCTGCGTCACTGCGTCTCAGAGTCTCTGCGTCACTGCGCCTCAGAGTCTCAGAGTCTCTGCGTCGCTGCGTCTCAGAGTCTCTGCGTCTCTGCGTCTCAGAGTCTCTGCGTCACTGCGTCTCAGAGTCTCTGCGTCACTGCGTCTCAGAGTCTCTGCGTCACTGCGTCTCAGAGTCTCTGCGTCACTGCGTCTCAGAGGCTCTGCGTCACTGCGTCTCAGAGTCTCAGAGTCTCTGCGTCACTGCGTCTCAGAGTCTCAGAGTCTCTGCGTCGCTGCGTCTCAGAGTCTCTGCGTCGCTGCGTCTCAGAGTCTCTGCGTCACTGCGTCTCAGAGTCTCAGAGTCTCTGCGTCACTGCGTCTCAGAGTCTGAGTCTCTGCGTCACTGCGTCTCAGAGTCTCTGCGTCGCTGCGTCTCAGAGACTCTGCTCACTGCGTCACTGCGTCTCAGAGTCTCTGTGTCTCTGCGTCAATGCGTCTCATAGTCTCTGCGTCTCTGCCTCTCTGCGTCTCAGAGTCTGTGCGTCTCAGTGTCTCTGCATCTCAGAGTCACAGAGTCTCTGCGTCTCAGAGTCTCTGCGTCTCAGAGTCTCAGAGTCTCTGCGTCACTGCGTCTCAGAGTCTCTGCGTCACTGCGTCTCAGAGTCTCTGTGTCTCTGCGTCTCTGCATCTCAGAGTCACAGAGTCTCTGCGTCTCAGAGTCTCTGCGTCTCAGAGTCTCTGCGTCTCTGCGTCAATGCGTCTCATAGTCTCTGCGTCTCTGCCTCTCTGCGTCTCAGAGTCTCTGCGTCTCAGAGTCTCTGCATCTCAGAGTCACAGAGTCTCTGCGTCACTGCGTCTCTGCTCTCAGAGTCTCTGCGTCTCAGAGTCTCTGCGTCTCTGCGTCTCTGCGTCTGAGGCTCAGAATCTCAGTGTCTCAGCGCCTCAGAGTCACAGAGTCACAGAGTCTCAGCGTCTCTGCATCTCTGCATCTCAAAGTCTCTGCGTCACTGCGTCTCTGCGTCTCAGAGTCTCTGCGTCACTGCGTCTCAGAGTCTCTGCGTCTCAGCGTCTCTGCGTCTGAGTCTCAGAATCTCAGTGTCTCAGCGCCTCAGAGTCACAGAGTCACAGAGTCTCAGCGTCTCTGCATCTCTGCATCTCAAAGTCTCTGCGTCACTGCGTCTCTGCGTCTCAGCGTCTCTGCATCTCTGCATCTCAAAGTCTCTGCGTCACTGCGTCTCTGCGTCTCAGAGTCTCTGCGTCGCTGCGTCTCAGAGTCTCTGCGTCTCTGCGTCTCAGAGTCTCTGCGTCACTGCGTCTCAGAGTCTCTGCGTCACTGCGTCTCAGAGTCTCTGCGTCACTGCGTCTCAGAGTCTCTGCGTCACTGCGTCTCAGAGGCTCTGCGTCACTGCGTCTCAGAGGCTCTGCGTCACTGCGTCTCAGAGTCTCAGATTCTCTGCGTCACCGCGTCTCAGAGTCTCAGAGTCTCTGCGTCACTGCGTCTCAGAGTCTCTGCGTCTCTGCCTCTCTGCGTCTCAGAGTCTCTGCGTCTCTGCGTCTCAGAGTCTCTGCGTCACTGCGTCTCAGAGTCTCTGCGTCACTGCGTCTCAGAGTCTCTGCGTCACTGCGTCTCAGAGTCTCTGCGTCACTGCGTCTCAGAGTCTCTGCGTCACTGCGTCTCAGACTCTCTGCGTCACTGCGTCTCAGAGTCTCAGATTCTTTGCGTCACTGCGTCTCAGAGTCTCAGAGTCTCTGCGTCGCTGCGTCTCAGAGTCTCTGCGTCTCAGAGTCTCAGAGTCTCTGCGTCACTGCGTCTCAGAGTCTCTGCGTCACTGCGTCTCAGAGTCTCTGTGTCTCTGCGTCTCTGCATCTCAGAGTCACAGAGTCTCTGCGTCTCAGAGTCTCTGCGTCTCTGCGTCAATGCGTCTCATAGTCTCTGCGTCTCTGCCTCTCTGCGTCTCAGAGTCTCTGCGTCTCAGAGTCTCTGCATCTCAGAGTCACAGAGTCTCTGCGTCACTGCGTCTCTGCTCTCAGAGTCTCTGCGTCTCAGAGTCTCTGCGTCTCTGCGTCTCTGCGTCTCTGCGTCTGAGTCTCAGAATCTCAGTGTCTCAGCGCCTCAGAGTCACAGAGTCACAGAGTCTCAGCGTCTCTGCATCTCTGCTTCTCTGCATCTCAAAGTCTCTGCGTCACTGCGTCTCTGCGTCTCAGAGTCTCTGCGTCTCTGCGTCTCAGAGTCTCTGCGTCACTGCGTCTCAGAGTCTCTGTGTCACTGTGTCACTGCGTCTCTGCGTCACTGCGTCTCAGAGTCTCTGCGTCACTGCATCTCAGAGTCTCTGTGCCTCTGCGTCTCAGAGTCTCTGCGTCTCAGAGTCTCTGCGTCACTGCGTCTCAGAGTCTCTGCGTCTCAGAGTCTCTGTGTCACTGCGTCTCTGCGTCTCAGAGTCTCTGCGTCACTGCATCTCAGAGTCTCTGTGTCTCTGCGTCTCAGAGTCTCTGCGTCTCAGAGTCTCTGCGTCTCAGAGTCTCTGCGTCTCAGAGTCTCAGTGTCACTGCGTCTCTGCGTCTCTGCGTCTCTGCGTCTCAGAGTCTCTGCGTCACTGCGTCTCAGAGTCTCTGTGTCGCTGCGTCTCATAGTCTCTGCGTCTCTGCGTCTCAGAGTCTCTGCGTCTCTGCGTCTCAGACTCTCAGCGTCTCTGCGTCTCTGCATCTCAGAGTCTCTGATTCTCTGTGTCTCAGCGCCTCAGAGTCACAGAGTCTCTGCGTCTCTGCATCTCTGCTTCTCTGCGTCTCAGAGTCTCTGCGTCATTGCGTCTCAGATTCTCTGCGTCTCTGCGTCTCAGAGTCTCTGCGTCACTGCGTCTCAGAGTCTCTGCGTCACTGCGACTCAGAGTCTCTGCGTCTCAGAGCCTCTGCGTCTCTGCGTCAATGCGTCTCATAGTCTCTGCGTCACTGCGTCTCAGAGTCTCTGCGTCACTGCGTCTCAGAGTCTCTGCGTCACTGCGTCTCAGAGTCTCTGAGTCACTGCGTCTCAGAGTCTCTGCGTCTCAGTGTCTGTGCATCTCAGAGTCACTGCGTCTCTGCGTCTCAGAGTCTTTGCGTCTCAGTGTCTCTGCATCTCAGAGTCTCTGCGTCTCTGCGTCTCAGAGTCTCTGCGTCTCAGCGTGTCTGCGTCTCTGCGTCTCAGTGTCTCTGCGTCACTGCGTCTCAGAGTCTCTGTGTCTCAGAGTCTCTGCGTCGCTGCGTCTCAGAGTCTCTGCGTCTCTGCGTCTCAGAGTCTCTGCGTCACTGCGTCTCAGAGTCTCTGCGTCACTGCGTCTCAGAGTCTCTGCGTCACTGCGTCTCAGAGTCTCTGCGTCACTGCGTCTCAGAGTCTCTGCGTCACTGCGTCTCAGAGTCTCTGCGTCACTGCGTCTCAGAGTCTCTGCGTCACTGCGTCTCAGAGTCTCTGCGTCACTGCGTCTCAGAGTCTCTGCGTCACTGCGTCTCAGAGTCTCTGCGTCACTGCGTCTCAGAGTCTCTGCGTCACTGCGTCTCAGAGGCTCTGCGTCACTGCGTCTCAGAGTCTCAGAGTCTCTGCGTCACTGCGTCTCAGAGTCTCAGAGTCTCTGCGTCGCTGCGTCTCAGAGTCTCAGAGTCTCTGCGTCGCTGCGTCTCAGAGTCTCTGCGTCGCTGCGTCTCAGAGTCTCTGCGTCACTGCGTCTCAGAGTCTCAGAGTCTCTGCGTCACTGCGTCTCAGAGTCTCTGTGTCTCTGCGTCAATGCGTCTCATAGTCTCTGCGTCTCTGCCTCTCTGCGTCTCAGAGTCTCTGCGTCTCAGTGTCTCTGCATCTCAGAGTCACAGAGTCTCTGCGTCACTGCGTCTCTGCTCTCAGAGTCTCTGCGTCTCAGCGTCTCTGCGTCTGAGTCTCAGAATCTCAGTGTCTCAGCGCCTCAGAGTCACAGAGTCACAGAGTCTCAGCGTCTCTGCATCTCTGCATCTCAAAGTCTCTGCGTCACTGCGTCTCTGCGTCTCAGAGTCTCTGCGTCACTGCGTCTCAGAGTCTCTGCGTCACTGCGTCACTGCGTCTCATAGTCTCTGCGTCTCTGCGTCTCTGCGTCTCAGAGTCTCTGCGTCACTGCGTCTCAGAGTCTCTGTGTCACTGCGTCTCTGCGTCACTGCGTCTCAGAGTCTCTGCGTCACTGCATCTCAGAGTCTCTGTGTCTCTGCGTCTCAGAGTCTCTGCGTCTCAGAGTCTCTGCGTCACTGCGTCTTAGAGTTTCTGCGTCACTGCGTCTCAGAGTCTCTGCGTTGCTGCGTCTCAGAGTCTCTGCGTCTCTGCGTCTCAGAGTCTCTGTGTCACTGCGTCTCTGCGTCTCTGCGTCTCAGAGTCTCTGCGTCACTGCATCTCAGAGTCTCTGTGTCTCTGCGTCTCAGAGTCTCTGCGTCTCAGAGTCTCTGCGTCACTGCGTCTCAGAGTCTCTGCGTCTCTGCGTCTCATAGTCTCTGCGTCTCAGACTCTCAGCGTCTCTGCGTCTCTGCATCTCAGAGTCTCTGATTCTCTGTGTCTCAGCGCCTCAGAGTCACAGAGTCTCTGCGTCTCTGCATCTCTGCTTCTCTGCGTCTCAGAGTCTCTGCGTCATTGCGTCTCAGCGTCTCTGCGTCTCTGCGTCTCAGAGTCTCAGAGTCTCTGCGTCACTGCATCTCAGAGTCTCTGCGTCTCTGCATCTCTGCTTCTCTGCGTCTCAGAGTCTCTGCGTCATTGCGTCTCAGAGTCTCTGCGTCACTGCGTCTCAGAGTCTCTGCGTCACTGCGTCTCAGAGTCTCTGCGTCTCAGAGTCTCTGCGTCTCTGCGTCAATGCGTCTCATAGTCTCTGCGTCACTGCGTCTCAGAGTCTCTGCGTCACTGCGTCTCAGAGTCTCTGCGTCACTGTGTCTCAGAGTCTCTGCGTCACTGCGTCTCAGAGTCTCTGCGTCACTGCGTCTCAGAGTCTCTGCGTCACTGCGTCTCAGAGTCTCAGCGTCACTGCGTCTCAGAGTCTCTGCGTCTCAGAGTCTCTGCGTCACTGCGTCTCAGAGTCTCAGAGTCTCTGCGTCTCAGAGTCTCTGCGTCACTGCGTCTCAGAGTCTCTGCGTCACTGCGTCTCAGATTCTCTGCGTCGCTGCGTCTCAGGGTCTCTGCATCACTGCGTCTCAGAGTCTCAGAGTCTCTGCGTCGCTGCGTCTCAGAGTCTCTGCGTCTCTGCGTCTCAGAGTCTCTGCGTCACTGCGTCTCAGAGTCTCTGCGTCGCTGCATCTCAGAGTCTCTGCGTCGCTGCGTCTCAGAGTCTCTGCGTCACTGCGTCTCAGAGTCTCAGAGTCTCAGCGTCACTGCGTCTCAGAGTCTCTGCGTCTCAGAGTCTCTGCGTCACTGCGTCTCAGAGTCTCAGAGTCTCTGCGTCTCAGAGTCTCTGCGTCACTGCGTCTCAGAGTCTCTGCGTCACTGCGTCTCAGATTCTCTGCGTCACTGCGTCTCAGAGTCTCTGCATCACTGCGTCTCAGAGTCTCAGAGTCTCTGCGTCGCTGCGTCTCAGAGTCTCTGCGTCTCTGCGTCTCAGAGTCTCTGCGTCACTGCGTCTCAGAGTCTCTGCGTCGCTGCATCTCAGAGTCTCTGCGTCGCTGCGTCTCAGAGTCTCTGCGTCGCGGCGTCTCAGAGTCTCTGCGTCTCTGCGTCTCTGCGTCTCAGAGTCTCTGCGTCGCTGCGTCTCAGAGTCTCTGCTCACTGCCTCGCTGCGTCTCAGAGTCTCAGAGTCTCAGAGTCTCTGCGTCTCAGTGTCTCTGCATCTCAGAGTCTCTGCGTCTCTGCGTCTCAGAGTCTCTGCGTCTCAGCGTCTGTGCGTCTCTGCGTCTCAGAGTTTCTGCGTCACTGCGTCTCAGAGTCTCTGCGTCACTGCATGTCAGAGTCTCAGAGTCTCTGCGTCACTGCGTCTCAGAGTCTCTGCGTCTCTGCGTCTCAGAGTCTCTGCGTCACTGCGTCTCTGCGTCTCAGAGTCTCTGCGTCCCTGCCTCTCTGCGTCTCATAGTCTCTGCGTCTCAGTGTCTCTGCATCTCAGAGTCACAGAGTCTCTGCGTCTCTGCGTCTCTGCCTCTCTGCGTCTCTGCGTCTCAGAGTCTCTGCGTATCAGTGTCTCTGCATCTCAGAGTCACAGAGTCTCTGCGTCTCAGCGTCTGTGCGTCTCTGCGTCTCAGTGTCTCTGCGTCACTGCGTCTCAGAGTCTCTGCGTCTCAGAGTCTCTGCGTCACTGCGTCTCAGAGTCTCTGCGTCACTGCGTCTCAGAGTCTCTGCGTCACTGCGTCTCAGAGTCTCTGTGTCACTGCGTCTCAGAGTCTCTGCGTCACTGCGTCTCAGAGTCTCTGTGTCGCTGCGTCTCAGAGTCTCTGCGTCGCTGCGTCTCAGAGTCTCAGAGTCTCAGAGTCTCTGAGTCTCTGCGTCTCTGCGTCTCAGAGTCTCTGCGTCTCTGCGTCTCAGAGTCTCTGCGTCACTGCGTCTCAGAGTCTCTGCGTCACTGCGTCTCAGAGTCTCTGCGTCTCACAGTCTCTGCGTCTCAGTGTCTCTGCGTCTCAGAGTCACTGCGTCTCAGTGTCTGTGCGTCTCTGCGACTCAGAGTCTCTGCGTCCCTGCGTCTCTGCGTCTCTGCGTCACTGCGTCTCAGAGTCTCTGCGTCACTGCATCTCAGAGTCTCTGTGTCTCTGCGTCTCAGAGTCTCTGCGTCTCAGAGTCTCTGCGTCACTGCGTCTTAGAGTCTCTGCGTCACTGCGTCTCAGAGTCTCTGCGTCGCTGCGTCTCAGAGTCTCTGCGTCTCTGCGTCTCAGAGTCTCTGTGTCACTGCGTCTCAGAGTCTCTGCGTCGCTGCGTCTCAGAGTCTCTGCGTCTCTGCGTCTCAGAGTCTCTGCGTCACTGCATCTCAGAGTCTCTGCGTCTCTGCGTCTCAGAGTCTCTGCGTCTCAGAGTCTCTGCGTCTCAGAGTCTCTGCGTCACTGCGTCTCAGAGTCTCTGCGTCGCTGCGTCTCATAGTCTCTGCGTCTCAGACTCTCAGCGTCTCTGCGTCTCTGCATCTCAGAGTCTCTGATTCTCTGTGTCTCAGCGCCTCAGAGTCACAGAGTCTCTGCGTCTCTGCATCTCTGCTTCTCTGCGTCTCAGAGTCTCTGCGTCATTGCGTCTCAGAGTCTCTGCGTCTCTGCATCTCAGAGTCTCAGAGTCTCTGCGTCACTGCATCTCAGAGTCTCTGCGTCTCTGCATCTCTGCTTCTCTGCGTCTCAGAGTCTCTGCGTCATTGCGTCTCAGAGTCTCTGCGTCACTGCGTCTCAGAGTCTCTGCGTCACTGCGTCTCAGAGTCTCTGCGTCTCAGAGTCTCTGCGTCTCTGCGTCAATGCGTCTCATAGTCTCTGCGTCACTGCGTCTCAGAGTCTCTGCGTCACTGCGTCTCAGAGTCTCTGCGTCACTGTGTCTCAGAGTCTCTGCGTCACTGCGTCTCAGAGTCTCTGAGTCACTGCGTCTCAGAGTCTCTGCGTCACTGCGTCTCAGAGTCTCAGAGTCTCAGCGTCACTGCGTCTCAGAGTCTCTGCGTCTCAGAGTCTCTGCGTCACTGCGTCTCAGAGTCTCAGAGTCTCTGCGTCTCAGAGTCTCTGGGTCACTGCGTCTGAGAGTCTCTGCGTCACTGCGTCTCAGATTCTCTGCGTCGCTGCGTCTCAGAGTCTCTGCATCACTGCGTCTCAGAGTCTCAGAGTCTCTGCGTCGCTGCGTCTCAGAGTCTCTGCGTCTCTGCGTCTCAGAGTCTCTGCGTCACTGCGTCTCAGAGTCTCTGCGTCGCTGCGTCTCAGAGTCTCTGCGTCGCGGCGTCTCAGAGTCTCTGCGTCTCTGCGTCTCAGAGTCTCTGCGTCGCTGCGTCTCAGAGTCTCTGCTCACTGCGTCGCTGCGTCTCAGAGTCTCAGAGTCTCAGAGTCTCTGCGTCTCAGTGTCTCTGCATCTCAGAGTCTCTGCGTCTCTGCGTCTCAGAGTCTCTGCGTCTCAGCGTCTGTGCGTCTCTGCGTCTCAGAGTTTCTGCGTCACTGCGTCTCAGAGTCTCTGCGTCACTGCATCTCAGAGTCTCAGAGTCACTGCGTCACTGCGTCTCAGAGTCTCTGCGTCTCTGCGTCTCAGAGTCTCTGCGTCACTGCGTCTCTGCGTCTCAGAGTCTCTGCGTCTCAGAGTCTCTGCGTCTCTGCCTCTCTGCGTCTCATAGTCTCTGCGTCTCAGTGTCTCTGCATCTCAGAGTCACAGAGTCTCTGCGTCTCTGCGTCTCTGCCTCTCTGCGTCTCTGCGTCTCAGAGTCTCTGCGTCTCAGTGTCTCTGCATCTCAGAGTCACAGAGTCTCTGCGTCTCAGCGTCTGTGCGTCTCTGCGTCTCAGTGTCTCTGCGTCACTGCGTCTCAGAGTCTCTGCGTCTCAGAGTCTCTGCGTCACTGCGTCTCAGAGTCTCTGCGTCACTGCGTCTCAGAGTCTCAGAGTCACTGCGTCACTGCGTCTCAGAGTCTCTGCGTCGCTGCGTCTCAGAGTCTCTGCGTCGCTGCGTCTCAGAGTCTCTGCGTCGCTGCGTCTCAGAGACTCTGCGTCTCTGCGTCTCAGAGGCTCTGCGTCACTGCGTCTCAGAGTCTCTGCGTCACTGCGTCTCAGAGGCTCTGCGTCACTGCGTCTCAGAGTCTCAGAGTCTCTGCGTCTCTGCGTCTCAGAGTCTCTGCGTCTCTGCGTCTCAGAGTCTCTGCGTCACTGCGTCTCAGAGTCTCTGCGTCACTGCGTCTCAGAGACTCTGCGTCACTGCGTCTCAGAGTCTCTGCGTCACTGCGTCTCATAGTCTCTGCGTCACTGCCTCTCTGCGTCTCAGAGTCTCTGCGTCAATGCGTCTCATAGTCTCTGCGTCTCTGCATCTCAGAGTCACAGAGTCTCTGCGTCTCAGAGTCTCTGTGTCTCTGCGTCAATGCGTCTCATAGTCTCTGCGTCTCTGCCTCTCTGCGTCTCAGAGTCTCTGCGTCTCAGAGTCTCTGCATCTCAGAGTCACAGAGTCTCTGCGTCACTGCGTCTCTGCTCTCAGAGTCTCTGCGTCTCAGAGTCTCTGCGTCTCTGCGTCTCAGAGTCTCTGCGTCTCTGCGTCTCAGAGTCTCTGCGTCACTGCGTCTCAGAGTCTCTGCGTCACTGCGTCTTAGAGTCTCTGCGTCACTGCGTCTCAGAGTCTCTGCGTCGCTGCGTCTCAGAGTCTCTGCGTCACTGCGTCTCTGCGTCTCAGAGTCTCTGCGTCTCAGAGTCTCTGCATCTCTGCCTCTCTGCGTCTCATAGTCTCTGCGTCTCAGTGTCTCTGCAT
Organism: Carcharhinus amblyrhynchos; assembly: GCF_965287045.1. Taxonomy (NCBI): domain Eukaryota; kingdom Metazoa; phylum Chordata; class Chondrichthyes; order Carcharhiniformes; family Carcharhinidae; genus Carcharhinus; species Carcharhinus amblyrhynchos. The sequence continues at coordinate 207,468 of NW_027649937.1, read as the reverse complement.
CTCAGAGTCACAGAGTCTCTGCGTCTCTGCGTCTCTGCCTCTCTGCGTCTCTGCGTCTCAGAGTCTCTGCGTCTCAGTGTCTCTGCATCTCAGAGTCACAGAGTCTCTGCGTCTCAGCGTCTGTGCGTCTCTGCGTCTCAGTGTCTCTGCGTCACTGCGTCTCAGAGTCTCTGCGTCTCAGAGTCTCTGCGTCACTGCGTCTCAGAGTCTCTGCGTCACTGCATCTCAGAGTCTCAGAGTCTCTGCGTCACTGCGTCTCAGAGTCTCTGCGTCTCTGCGTCTCAGAGTCTCTGCGTCACTGCGTCTCTGCGTCTCAGAGTCTCTGCGTCTCAGAGTCTCTGCGTCTCTGCCTCTCTGCGTCTCATAGTCTCTGCGTCTCAGTGTCTCTGCATCTCAGAGTCACAGAGTCTCTGCGTCTCTGCGTCTCTGCCTCTCTGCGTCTCTGCGTCTCAGAGTCTCTGCGTCTCAGTGTCTCTGCATCTCAGAGTCACAGAGTCTCTGCGTCTCAGCGTCTGTGCGTCTCTGCGTCTCAGTGTCTCTGCGTCACTGCGTCTCAGAGTCTCTGGCGTCTCAGAGTCTCTGCGTCACTGCGTCTCAGAGTCTCTGCGTCACTGCGTCTCAGAGTCTCTGCGTCACTGCGTCTCAGAGTCTCTGCGTCACTGCGTCTCAGAGTCTCTGTGTCGCTGCGTCTCAGAGTCTCTGCGTCGCTGCGTCTCAGAGTCTCAGAGTTTCAGAGTCTCTGCGTCTCTGCGTCTCATGAGTCTCTGCGTCTCTGCGTCTCAGAGTCTCTGCGTCACTGCGTCTCAGAGTCTCTGCATCACTGCGTCTCAGAGTCTCTGCGTCTCACAGTCTCTGCATCTCAGTGTCTCTGCGTCTCAGAGTCTCTGCGTCTCAGTGTCTGTGCGTCTCTGCGACTCAGAGTTCTCTGCGTCCCTGCGTCTCTGCGTCACTGCGTCTCAGAGTCTCTGCGTCTCAGGTCTGCTTCTCAGCGTCTCTGCGTCTCTTAGTGTATCTGCATCACTGCGTCTCAGAGTCTCTGCGTCTCAGATTCTCTGCGTCTCAGAGTCTCAGAGTCTCTGCGTCGCTGCGTCTCAGAGTCTCTGCGTCACTGCGTCTCAGAGTCTCAGAGTCTCTGCGTCTCTGCGTCTCAGAGGCTCTGCGTCACTGCGTCTCAGAGTCTCAGAGTCTCTGCGTCTCTGCGTCTCAGAGTCTCTGCGTCACTGCGTCTCAGAGTCTCTGCGTCACTGCGTCTCAGAGTCTCTGCGTCAATGCGTCTCAGAGTCTCTGCGTCACTGCGTCTCAGAGTCTCTGCGTCACTGCGTCTCAGAGTCTCAGATTCTCTGCGTCACTGCGTCTCAGAGTCTCTGCGTCGCTGCGTCTCAGAGTCTCTGCGTCACTGCGTCTCAGAGTCTCTGCATCACTGCGTCTCAGAGTCTCAGAGTCTCTGCGTCACTGCGTCTCAGAGTCTCTGCGTCACTGCGTCTCAGAGTCTCAGAGTCACTGCGTCACTGCGTCTCAGAGTCTCTGCGTCGCTGCGTCTCAGAGGCTCTGCGTCACTGCGTCTCAGAGTCTCTGCGTCACTGCGTCTCAGAGGCTCTGCGTCACTGCGTCTCAGAGTCTCAGAGTCTCTGCGTCTCTGCGTCTCAGAGTCTCTGCGTCTCTGCGTCTCAGAGTCTCTGCGTCACTGCGTCTCAGAGTCTCTGCGTCACTGCGTCTCAGAGACTCTGCGTCACTGCGTCTCAGAGTCTCTGCGTCACTGCGTCTCATAGTCTCTGCGTCACTGCCTCTCTGCGTCTCAGAGTCTCTGCGTCAATGCGTCTCATAGTCTCTGCGTCTCTGCATCTCAGAGTCACAGAGTCTCTGCGTCTCAGAGTCTCTGTGTCTCTGCGTCAATGCGTCTCATAGTCTCTGCGTCTCTGCCTCTCTGCGTCTCAGAGTCTCTGCGTCTCAGAGTCTCTGCATCTCAGAGTCACAGAGTCTCTGCGTCACTGCGTCTCTGCTCTCAGAGTCTCTGCGGCTCAGAGTCTCTGCGTCTCTGCGTCTCTGCGTCTCAGAGTCTCTGCGTCTCTGCGTCTCAGAGTCTCTGCGTCACTGCGTCTCAGAGTCTCTGCGTCACTGCGTCTTAGAGTCTCTGCGTCACTGCGTCTCAGAGTCTCTGCGTCGCTGCGTCTCAGAGTCTCTGCGTCTCTGCGTCTCAGAGTCTCTGTGTCACTGCGTCTCTGCGTCTCTGCGTCTCAGAGTCTCTGCGTCACTGCATCTCAGAGTCTCTGTGTCTCTGCGTCTCAGAGTCTCTGCGTCTCAGAGTCTCTGCGTCTCAGAGTCTCTGCATCACTGCGTCTCAGAGTCTCAGAGTCTCTGCGTCGCAGAGTCTCTGCGTCTCTGCGTCTCAGAGTCTCTGCGTCACTGCGTCTCAGAGTCTCTGCGTCGCTGCATCTCAGAGTCTCTGCGTCGCTGCGTCTCAGAGTCTCTGCGTCGCGGCGTCTCAGAGTCTCTGCGTCTCTGCGTCTCAGAGTCTCTGCGTCGCTGCGTCTCAGAGTCTCTGCTCACTGCGTCGCTGCGTCTCAGAGTCTCAGAGTCTCAGAGTCTCTGCGTCTCAGTGTCTCTGCATCTCAGAGTCTCTGCGTCTCTGCGTCTCAGAGTCTCTGCGTCTCAGCGTCTGTGCGTCTCTGCGTCTCAGAGTTTCTGCGTCACTGCGTCTCAGAGTCTCTGCGTCACTGCATCTCAGAGTCTCAGAGTCTCTGCGTCACTGCGTCTCAGAGTCTCTGCGTCTCTGCGTCTCAGAGTCTCTGCGTCACTGCGTCTCTGCGTCTCAGAGTCTCTGCGTCTCTGCCTCTCTGCGTCTCATAGTCTCTGCGTCTCATAGTCTCTGCGTCTCAGTGTCTCTGCATCTCAGAGTCACAGAGTCTCTGCGTCTCTGCGTCTCTGCCTCTCTGCGTCTCTGCGTCTCAGAGTCTCTGCGTCTCAGTGTCTCTGCATCTCAGAGTCACAGAGTCTCTGCGTCTCAGCGTCTGTGCGTCTCTGCGTCTCAGTGTCTCTGCGTCACTGCGTCTCAGAGTCTCTGCGTCTCAGAGTCTCTGCGTCACTGCGTCTCAGAGTCTCTGCGTCACTGCGTCTCAGAGTCTCTGCGTCACTGCGTCTCAGAGTCTCTGCGTCACTGCGTCTCAGAGTCTCTGCGTCACTGCGTCTCAGAGTCTCTGTGTCGCTGCGTCTCAGAGTCTCTGCGTCGCTGCGTCTCAGAGTCTCAGAGTCTCTGCGTCTCTGCGTCTCTGCGTCTCAGAGTCTCTGTGTCTCTGCGACTCAGAGTCTCTGCGTCACTGCGTCTCAGAGTCTCAGAGTCTCTGCGTCGCTGCGTCTCAGAGTCTCTGCGTCACTGCGTCTCAGAGTCTCAGAGTCTCTGCGTCGCTGCGTCTCAGAGTCTCTGCGTCACTGCGTCTCAGAGTCTCAGAGTCTGTGCGTCTCTGCGTCTCAGAGTCTCTGTGTCTCTGCGTCTCAGAGTCTCTGCGTCACTGCGTCTCAGAGTCTCTGCGTCACTGCGTCTCAGAGTCTCTGCGTCACTGCGTCTCAGAGTCTCAGAGTCTCAGAGTCTCTGCGTCTCTGCGTCTCAGAGTCTCTGCGTCTCTGCGTCTCAGAGTCTCTGCGTCACTGCGTCTCAGAGTCTCTGCGTCTCAGTATCTGTGCGTCTCTGCGACTCAGAGTCTCTGCGTCCCTGCGTCTCTGCGTCACTGCGTGTCAGAGTCTCTGCGTCTCAGAGTCTCTGCGTCTCAGCGTCTGTGCGTCTCTGCGTCTCAGTGTCTCTGCGTCACTGCGTCTCAGAGTCTCTGCGTCTCAGATTCTCTGCGTCTCAGAGTCTCAGAGTCTCTGCGTCGCTGCGTCTCAGAGTCTCTGCGTCACTGCGTCTCAGAGTCTCAGAGTCTCTGCGTCGCTGCGTCTCAGAGTCTCTGCGTCTCAGAGTCTCAGAGTCTCTGCGTCTCTGCGTCTCTGCGTCTCTGAGTCTCAGAGTCTCTGCGTCTCTGCGTCTCAGAGTCTCTGTGTCTCTGCGTCTCAGAGGCTCGGCGTCACTGCGTCTCAGAGTCTCTGCGTCACTGCGTCTCAGAGGCTCTGCGTCACTGCGTCTCAGAGTCTCAGAGTCTCTGCGTCTCTGCGTCTCAGAGTCTCTGCGTCTCTGCGTCTCAGAGTCTCTGCGTCACTGCGTCTCAGAGTCTCTGCGTCACTGCGTCTCAGAGTCTCTGCGTCACTGCGTCTCAGAGTCTCTGAGTCACTGCGTCTCAGAGTCTCAGAGTCTCTGCGTCACTGCGTCTCAGAGTCTCTGCGTCGCTGCGTCTCAGAGTCTCTGCGTCACTGCGTCTCAGAGTCTCTGCATCACTGCGTCTCAGAGTCTCAGAGTCTCTGCGTCACTGCGTCTCAGAGTCTCAGAGTCTCTGCGTCGCTGCGTCTCAGAGTCTCTGCGTCACTGCGTCTCAGAGTCTCAGAGTCACTGCGTCACTGCGTCTCAGAGTCTCTGCGTCGCTGCGTCTCAGAGTCTCTGCGTCACTGCGTCTCAGAGTCTCTGCGTCGCTGCGTCTCAGAGACTCTGCGTCTCATAGTCTCTGCGTCACTGCCTCTCTGCGTCTCAGAGTCTCTGCGTCAATGCGTCTCATAGTCTCTGCGTCTCTGAATCTCAGAGTCACAGAGTCTCTGCGTCTCAGAGTCTCTGTGTCTCTGCGTCAATGCGTCTCATAGTCTCTGCGTCTCTGCCTCTCTGCGTCTCAGAGTCTCTGCGTCTCAGAGTCTCTGCATCTCAGAGTCACAGAGTCTCTGCGTCACTGCGTCTCTGCTCTCAGAGTCTCTGCGTCTCAGAGTCTCTGCGTCTCTGCGTCTCTGCGTCTCAGAGTCTCTGCGTCTCTGCGTCTCAGAGTCTCTGCGTCACTGCGTCTCAGAGTCTCTGCGTCACTGCGTCTTAGAGTCTCTGCGTCACTGCGTCTCAGAGTCTCTGCGTCGCTGCGTCTCAGAGTCTCTGCGTCTCTGCGTCTCAGAGTCTCTGTGTCACTGCGTCTCTGCGTCTCTGCGTCTCAGAGTCTCTGCGTCACTGCATCTCAGAGTCTCTGTGTCTCTGCGTCTCAGAGTCTCTGCGTCTCAGAGTCTCTGCGTCACTGCGTCTCAGAGTCTCTGCGTCGCTGCGTCTCATAGTCTCTGCGTCTCTGCGTCTCAGAGTCTCTGCGTCACTGCGTCTCAGAGTCTCTGCGTCGCTGCGTCTCATAGTCTCTGCGTCTCTGCGTCTCAGAGTCTCTGCGTCTCTGCGTCTCAGACTCTCAGCGTCTCTGCGTCTCTGCATCTCAGAGTCTCTGATTCTCTGTGTCTCAGCGCCTCAGAGTCACAGAGTCTCTGCGTCTCTGCATCTCTGCTTCTCTGCGTCTCAGAGTCTCTGCGTCATTGCGTCTCAGAGTCTCTGCGTCTCTGCGTCTCAGAGTCTCTGCGTCACAGAGTCTCTGCGTCTCAGAGTCTCTGCGTCTCTGCGTCAATGCGTCTCATAGTCTCTGCGTCACTGCGTCTCAGAGTCTCTGCGTCACTGCGTCTCAGAGTCTCAGAGTCTCTGCGTCACTGCGTCTCAGAGTCTCTGCGTCACTGCGTCTCAGAGTCTCAGAGTCTCAGCGTCACTGCGTCTCAGAGTCTATGCGTCTCAGTGTCTCTGCGTCTCAGCGTCTGTGCGTCTCTGCGTCTCAGAGTTTCTGCGTCACTGCGTCTCAGAGTCTCTGCGTCACTGCATCTCAGAGTCTCAGAGTCTCTGCGTCACTGCGTCTCAGAGTCTCTGCGTCTCTGCGTCTCAGAGTCTCTGCGTCACTGCGTCTCTGCGTCTCAGAGTCTCTGCGTCTCAGAGTCTCTGCGTCTCAGAGTCTCTGCGTCTCTGCGTCAATGCGTCTCATAGTCTCTGCGTCTCAGTGTCTCTGCATCTCAGAGTCTCTGCGTCTCTGCGTCTCTGCCTCTCTGCGTCTCTGCGTCTCAGAGTCTCTGCGTCTCAGTGTCTCTGCATCTCAGAGTCACAGAGTCTCTGCGTCTCAGCGACTGTGCGTCACTGCGTCTCAGAGTCTCTGCGTCACTGCGTCTCAGAGTCTCTGCGTCGCTGTGTCTCAGAGTCTGTGCGTCACTGCGTCTCAGAGTCTCTGCGTCGCTGCGTCTCAGAGTCTCAGAGTCTCTGCGTCTCTGCGTCACTGCGTCTCAGAGTCTCTGCGTCGCTGCGTCTCAGAGTCTCAGAGTCTCTGTGTCTCTGCGTCTCTGCGTCTCAGAGTCTCTGCGTCACTGCGTCTCAGAGTCTCTGCGTCACTGCGTCTCAGAGTCTCTGCGTCACTGCGTCTCAGAGTCTCTGCGTCACTGCGTCTCAGAGTCTCTGCGTCACTGCGTCTCAGAGTCTCTGCTCACTGCGTCACTGCGTCTCAGAGTGTCTGTGTCTCTGCGTCGCTGCGTCTCAGAGTCTCTGCTCACTGCGTCACTGCGTCTCCGAGTGTCTGTGTCTCTGCATCTCTGCGTCAATGCGTCTCATAGTCTCTGCGTCACTGCGTCTCTGCGTCTCAGAGTCTCTGCGTCTCAGTGTCTCTGCATCTCAGAGTCACAGAGTCTCTGCGTCTCAGAGTCTCTGTGTCTCTGCGTCAATGCGTCTCATAGTCTCTGCGTCTCTGCCTCTCTGCGTCTCAGAGTCTCTGCGTCTCAGTGTCTCTGCATCTCAGAGTCACAGAGTCTCTGCGTCTCTGCTCTCAGAGTCTCTGCGTCTCAGAGTCTCAGAATCTCAGTGTCTCAGCGCCTCAGAGTCACAGAGTCACAGAGTCTCAGCGTCTCTGCGTCTCTGCGTCTCAGAGTCTCTGCGTCTCTGCGTCTCAGAGTCTCTGCGTCACTGCGTCTCAGAGTCTCTGCGTCTCTGCGTCTCATAGTCTCTGCATCTCTGCGTCTCAGAGTCTCTGCGTCACTGCGTCTCAGAGTCTCTGCGTCACTGCGTCTCATAGTCTCTGCGTCTCTACGTCTCAGAGTCTCTGCGTCACTGCGTCTCAGAGTCTCTGCGTCACTGCGTCTCAGAGTCTCTGCGTCTCAGAGTCTCTGTGTCACTGCGTCTCAGAGTCTCTGCGTCTCTGCGTCTCAGAGCTCCTGCGTCTCAGAGTCTCTGCGTCTCAGAGTCTCTGCGTCACTGCGTCTCAGAGTCTCTGCTTCACTGCGTCTCAGACTCTCTGCGTCTCAGAGTCTCTGCGTCACTGCGTCTCAGAGTCTCTGTGTCACTGCGTCTCAGAGTCTCTGCGTCTCAGAGTCTCTGCGTCTCAGAGTCTCTGCGTCTCAGAGTCTCTGCGTCACTGCGTCTCAGAGTCTCTGCGTCTCAGAGTCTCTGCGTCTCTGCGTCTCAGAGTCTCTGCGTCACTGCGTCTCAGAGTCTCTGTGTCGCTGCGTCTCATAGTCTCTGCGTCTCTGCGTCTCAGAGTCTCTGCGTCTCTGCGTCTCAGACTCTCAGCGTCTCTGCGTCTCTGCATCTCAGAGTCTCTGATTCTCTGTGTCTCAGCGCCTCAGAGTCACAGAGTCTCTGCGTCTCTGCATCTCTGCTTCTCTGCGTCTCAGAGTCTCTGCGTCATTGCGTCTCAGATTCTCTGCGTCTCTGCGTCTCAGAGTCTCTGCGTCACTGCGTCTCAGAGTCTCTGCGTCACTGCGACTCAGAGTCTCTGCGTCTCAGAGCCTCTGCGTCTCTGCGTCAATGCGTCTCATAGTCTCTGCGTCACTGCGTCTCAGAGTCTCTGCGTCACTGCGTCTCAGAGTCTCTGCGTCACTGCGTCTCAGAGTCTCTGAGTCACTGCGTCTCAGAGTCTCTGCGTCTCAGTGTCTGTGCATCTCAGAGTCACTGCGTCTCTGCGTCTCAGAGTCTTTGCGTCTCAGTGTCTCTGCATCTCAGAGTCTCTGCGTCTCTGCGTCTCAGAGTCTCTGCGTCTCAGCGTGTCTGCGTCTCTGCGTCTCAGTGTCTCTGCGTCACTGCGTCTCAGAGTCTCTGTGTCTCAGAGTCTCTGCGTCGCTGCGTCTCAGAGTCTCTGCGTCTCTGCGTCTCAGAGTCTCTGCGTCACTGCGTCTCAGAGTCTCTGCGTCACTGCGTCTCAGAGTCTCTGCGTCACTGCGTCTCAGAGTCTCTGCGTCACTGCGTCTCAGAGTCTCTGCGTCACTGCGTCTCAGAGTCTCTGCGTCACTGCGTCTCAGAGTCTCTGCGTCACTGCGTCTCAGAGTCTCTGCGTCACTGCGTCTCAGAGTCTCTGCGTCACTGCGTCTCAGAGTCTCTGCGTCACTGCGTCTCAGAGTCTCTGCGTCACTGCGTCTCAGAGGCTCTGCGTCACTGCGTCTCAGAGTCTCAGAGTCTCTGCGTCACTGCGTCTCAGAGTCTCAGAGTCTCTGCGTCGCTGCGTCTCAGAGTCTCAGAGTCTCTGCGTCGCTGCGTCTCAGAGTCTCTGCGTCGCTGCGTCTCAGAGTCTCTGCGTCACTGCGTCTCAGAGTCTCAGAGTCTCTGCGTCACTGCGTCTCAGAGTCTCAGAGTCTCTGCGTCACTGCGTCTCAGAGTCTCTGCGTCGCTGCGTCTCAGAGACTCTGCTCACTGCGTCACTGCGTCTCAGAGTCTCTGTGTCTCTGCGTCAATGCGTCTCATAGTCTCTGCGTCTCTGCCTCTCTGCGTCTCAGAGTCTCTGCGTCTCAGTGTCTCTGCATCTCAGAGTCACAGAGTCTCTGCGTCACTGCGTCTCTGCTCTCAGAGTCTCTGCGTCTCAGCGTCTCTGCGTCTGAGTCTCAGAATCTCAGTGTCTCAGCGCCTCAGAGTCACAGAGTCACAGAGTCTCAGCGTCTCTGCATCTCTGCATCTCAAAGTCTCTGCGTCACTGCGTCTCTGCGTCTCAGAGTCTCTGCGTCACTGCGTCTCAGAGTCTCTGCGTCACTGCGTCTCATAGTCTCTGCGTCTCTGCGTCTCTGCGTCTCTGCGTCTCAGAGTCTCTGCGTCACTGCGTCTCAGAGTCTCTGTGTCACTGCGTCTCTGCGTCACTGCGTCTCAGAGTCTCTGCGTCACTGCATCTCAGAGTCTCTGTGTCTCTGCGTCTCAGAGTCTCTGCGTCTCAGAGTCTCTGCGTCACTGCGTCTTAGAGTTTCTGCGTCACTGCGTCTCAGAGTCTCTGCGTTGCTGCGTCTCAGAGTCTCTGCGTCTCTGCGTCTCAGAGTCTCTGTGTCACTGCGTCTCTGCGTCTCTGCGTCTCAGAGTCTCTGCGTCACTGCATCTCAGAGTCTCTGTGTCTCTGCGTCTCAGAGTCTCTGCGTCTCAGAGTCTCTGCGTCACTGCGTCTCAGAGTCTCTGCGTCTCTGCGTCTCATAGTCTCTGCGTCTCAGACTCTCAGCGTCTCTGCGTCTCTGCATCTCAGAGTCTCTGATTCTCTGTGTCTCAGCGCCTCAGAGTCACAGAGTCTCTGCGTCTCTGCATCTCTGCTTCTCTGCGTCTCAGAGTCTCTGCGTCATTGCGTCTCAGCGTCTCTGCGTCTCTGCGTCTCAGAGTCTCAGAGTCTCTGCGTCACTGCATCTCAGAGTCTCTGCGTCTCTGCATCTCTGCTTCTCTGCGTCTCAGAGTCTCTGCGTCATTGCGTCTCAGAGTCTCTGCGTCACTGCGTCTCAGAGTCTCTGCGTCACTGCGTCTCAGAGTCTCTGCGTCTCAGAGTCTCTGCGTCTCTGCGTCAATGCGTCTCATAGTCTCTGCGTCACTGCGTCTCAGAGTCTCTGCGTCACTGCGTCTCAGAGTCTCTGCGTCACTGTGTCTCAGAGTCTCTGCGTCACTGCGTCTCAGAGTCTCTGCGTCACTGCGTCTCAGAGTCTCTGCGTCACTGCGTCTCAGAGTCTCAGCGTCACTGCGTCTCAGAGTCTCTGCGTCTCAGAGTCTCTGCGTCACTGCGTCTCAGAGTCTCAGAGTCTCTGCGTCTCAGAGTCTCTGCGTCACTGCGTCTCAGAGTCTCTGCGTCACTGCGTCTCAGATTCTCTGCGTCGCTGCGTCTCAGGGTCTCTGCATCACTGCGTCTCAGAGTCTCAGAGTCTCTGCGTCGCTGCGTCTCAGAGTCTCTGCGTCTCTGCGTCTCAGAGTCTCTGCGTCACTGCGTCTCAGAGTCTCTGCGTCGCTGCATCTCAGAGTCTCTGCGTCGCTGCGTCTCAGAGTCTCTGCGTCACTGCGTCTCAGAGTCTCAGAGTCTCAGCGTCACTGCGTCTCAGAGTCTCTGCGTCTCAGAGTCTCTGCGTCACTGCGTCTCAGAGTCTCAGAGTCTCTGCGTCTCAGAGTCTCTGCGTCACTGCGTCTCAGAGTCTCTGCGTCACTGCGTCTCAGATTCTCTGCGTCACTGCGTCTCAGAGTCTCTGCATCACTGCGTCTCAGAGTCTCAGAGTCTCTGCGTCGCTGCGTCTCAGAGTCTCTGCGTCTCTGCGTCTCAGAGTCTCTGCGTCACTGCGTCTCAGAGTCTCTGCGTCGCTGCATCTCAGAGTCTCTGCGTCGCTGCGTCTCAGAGTCTCTGCGTCGCGGCGTCTCAGAGTCTCTGCGTCTCTGCGTCTCTGCGTCTCAGAGTCTCTGCGTCGCTGCGTCTCAGAGTCTCTGCTCACTGCCTCGCTGCGTCTCAGAGTCTCAGAGTCTCAGAGTCTCTGCGTCTCAGTGTCTCTGCGTCTCAGAGTCTCTGCGTCTCAGCGTCTGTGCGTCTCTGCGTCTCAGAGTTTCTGCGTCACTGCGTCTCAGAGTCTCTGCGTCACTGCATCTCAGAGTCTCAGAGTCTCTGCGTCACTGTGTCTCAGAGTCTCTGCGTCTCTGCGTCTCAGAGTCTCTGCGTCACTGCGTCTCTGCGTCTCAGAGTCTCTGCGTCCCTGCCTCTCTGCGTCTCATAGTCTCTGCGTCTCCGTGTCTCTGCATCTCAGAGTCACAGAGTCTCTGCGTCTCTGCGTCTCTGCCTCTCTGCGTCTCTGCGTCTCAGAGTCTCTGCGTATCAGTGTCTCTGCATCTCAGAGTCACAGAGTCTCTGCGTCTCAGCGTCTGTGCGTCTCTGCGTCTCAGTGTCTCTGCGTCACTGCGTCTCAGAGTCTCTGCGTCTCAGAGTCTCTGCGTCACTGCGTCTCAGAGTCTCTGCGTCACTGCGTCTCAGAGTCTCTGCGTCACTGCGTCTCAGAGTCTCTGTGTCACTGCGTCTCAGAGTCTCTGCGTCACTGCGTCTCAGAGTCTCTGTGTCGCTGCGTCTCAGAGTCTCTGCGTCGCTGCGTCTCAGAGTCTCAGAGTCTCAGAGTCTCTGAGTCTCTGCGTCTCTGCGTCTCAGAGTCTCTGCGTCTCTGCGTCTCAGAGTCTCTGCGTCACTGCGTCTCAGAGTCTCTGCGTCACTGCGTCTCAGAGTCTCTGCGTCTCACAGTCTCTGCGTCTCAGTGTCTCTGCGTCTCAGAGTCACTGCGTCTCAGTGTCTGTGCGTCTCTGCGACTCAGAGTCTCTGCGTCCCTGCGTCTCTGCGTCTCTGCGTCACTGCGTCTCAGAGTCTCTGCGTCACTGCATCTCAGAGTCTCTGTGTCTCTGCGTCTCAGAGTCTCTGCGTCTCAGAGTCTCTGCGTCACTGCGTCTTAGAGTCTCTGCGTCACTGCGTCTCAGAGTCTCTGCGTCGCTGCGTCTCAGAGTCTCTGCGTCTCTGCGTCTCAGAGTCTCTGTGTCACTGCGTCTCAGAGTCTCTGCGTCGCTGCGTCTCAGAGTCTCTGCGTCACTGCATCTCAGAGTCTCTGCGTCTCTGCGTCTCAGAGTCTCTGCGTCTCAGAGTCTCTGCGTCTCAGAGTCTCTGCGTCACTGCGTCTCAGAGTCTCTGCGTCGCTGCGTCTCATAGTCTCTGCGTCTCAGACTCTCAGCGTCTCTGCGTCTCTGCATCTCAGAGTCTCTGATTCTCTGTGTCTCAGCGCCTCAGAGTCACAGAGTCTCTGCGTCTCTGCATCTCTGCTTCTCTGCGTCTCAGAGTCTCTGCGTCATTGCGTCTCAGAGTCTCTGCGTCTCTGCATCTCAGAGTCTCAGAGTCTCTGCGTCACTGCATCTCAGAGTCTCTGCGTCTCTGCATCTCTGCTTCTCTGCGTCTCAGAGTCTCTGCGTCATTGCGTCTCAGAGTCTCTGCGTCACTGCGTCTCAGAGTCTCTGCGTCACTGCGTCTCAGAGTCTCTGCGTCTCAGAGTCTCTGCGTCTCTGCGTCAATGCGTCTCATAGTCTCTGCGTCACTGCGTCTCAGAGTCTCTGCGTCACTGCGTCTCAGAGTCTCTGCGTCACTGTGTCTCAGAGTCTCTGCGTCACTGCGTCTCAGAGTCTCTGAGTCACTGCGTCTCAGAGTCTCTGCGTCACTGCGTCTCAGAGTCTCAGAGTCTCAGCGTCACTGCGTCTCAGAGTCTCTGCGTCTCAGAGTCTCTGCGTCACTGCGTCTCAGAGTCTCAGAGTCTCTGCGTCTCAGAGTCTCTGGGTCACTGCGTCTGAGAGTCTCTGCGTCACTGCGTCTCAGATTCTCTGCGTCGCTGCGTCTCAGAGTCTCTGCATCACTGCGTCTCAGAGTCTCAGAGTCTCTGCGTCGCTGCGTCTCAGAGTCTCTGCGTCTCTGCGTCTCAGAGTCTCTGCGTCACTGCGTCTCAGAGTCTCTGCGTCGCTGCGTCTCAGAGTCTCTGCGTCGCGGCGTCTCAGAGTCTCTGCGTCTCTGCGTCTCAGAGTCTCTGCGTCGCTGCGTCTCAGAGTCTCTGCGTCTCAGTGTCTCTGCATCTCAGAGTCACAGAGTCTCTGCGTCTCAGCGTCTGTGCGTCTCTGCGTCTCAGTGTCTCTGCGTCACTGCGTCTCAGAGTCTCTGCGTCTCAGAGTCTCTGCGTCACTGCGTCTCAGAGTCTCTGCGTCACTGCGTCTCAGAGTCTCAGAGTCACTGCGTCACTGCGTCTCAGAGTCTCTGCGTCGCTGCGTCTCAGAGTCTCTGCGTCGCTGCGTCTCAGAGTCTCTGCGTCGCTGCGTCTCAGAGACTCTGCGTCTCTGCGTCTCAGAGGCTCTGCGTCACTGCGTCTCAGAGTCTCTGCGTCACTGCGTCTCAGAGGCTCTGCGTCACTGCGTCTCAGAGTCTCAGAGTCTCTGCGTCTCTGCGTCTCAGAGTCTCTGCGTCTCTGCGTCTCAGAGTCTCTGCGTCACTGCGTCTCAGAGTCTCTGCGTCACTGCGTCTCAGAGACTCTGCGTCACTGCGTCTCAGAGTCTCTGCGTCACTGCGTCTCATAGTCTCTGCGTCACTGCCTCTCTGCGTCTCAGAGTCTCTGCGTCAATGCGTCTCATAGTCTCTGCGTCTCTGCATCTCAGAGTCACAGAGTCTCTGCGTCTCAGAGTCTCTGTGTCTCTGCGTCAATGCGTCTCATAGTCTCTGCGTCTCTGCCTCTCTGCGTCTCAGAGTCTCTGCGTCTCAGAGTCTCTGCATCTCAGAGTCACAGAGTCTCTGCGTCACTGCGTCTCTGCTCTCAGAGTCTCTGCGTCTCAGAGTCTCTGCGTCTCTGCGTCTCAGAGTCTCTGCGTCTCTGCGTCTCAGAGTCTCTGCGTCACTGCGTCTCAGAGTCTCTGCGTCACTGCGTCTTAGAGTCTCTGCGTCACTGCGTCTCAGAGTCTCTGCGTCGCTGCGTCTCAGAGTCTCTGCGTCACTGCGTCTCTGCGTCTCAGAGTCTCTGCGTCTCAGAGTCTCTGCATCTCTGCCTCTCTGCGTCTCATAGTCTCTGCGTCTCAGTGTCTCTGCATCTCAGAGTCACAGAGTCTCTGCGTCTCTGCGTCTCTGCCTCTCTGCGTCTCTGCGTCTCAGAGTCTCTGCGTCTCAGTGTCTCTGCATCTCAGAGTCACAGAGTCTCTGCGTCTCAGCGTCTGTGCGTCTCTGCGTCTCAGTGTCTCTGCGTCACTGCGTCTCAGAGTCTCTGCGTCTCAGAGTCTCTGCGTCACTGCGTCTCAGAGTCTCTGCGTCACTGCATCTCAGAGTCTCAGAGTCTCTGCGTCACTGCGTCTCAGAGTCTCTGCGTCTCTGCGTCTCAGAGTCTCTGCGTCACTGCGTCTCTGCGTCTCAGAGTCTCTGCGTCTCAGAGTCTCTGCGTCTCTGCCTCTCTGCGTCTCATAGTCTCTGCGTCTCAGTGTCTCTGCATCTCAGAGTCACAGAGTCTCTGCGTCTCTGCGTCTCTGCCTCTCTGCGTCTCTGCGTCTCAGAGTCTCTGCGTCTCAGTGTCTCTGCATCTCAGAGTCACAGAGTCTCTGCGTCTCAGCGTCTGTGCGTCTCTGCGTCTCAGTGTCTCTGCGTCACTGCGTCTCAGAGTCTCTGCGTCTCAGAGTCTCTGCGTCACTGCGTCTCAGAGTCTCTGCGTCACTGCGTCTCAGAGTCTCTGCGTCACTGCGTCTCAGAGTCTCTGCGTCACTGCGTCTCAGAGTCTCTGTGTCGCTGCGTCTCAGAGTCTCTGCGTCGCTGCGTCTCAGAGTCTCAGAGTTTCAGAGTCTCTGCGTCTCTGCGTCTCAGAGTCTCTGCGTCTCTGCGTCTCAGAGTCTCTGCGTCACTGCGTCTCAGAGTCTCTGCATCACTGCGTCTCAGAGTCTCTGCGTCTCACAGTCTCTGCATCTCAGTGTCTCTGCGTCTCAGAGTCTCTGCGTCTCAGTGTCTGTGCGTCTCTGCGACTCAGAGTCTCTGCGTCCCTGCGTCTCTGCGTCACTGCGTCTCAGAGTCTCTGCGTCTCAGAGTCTCTGCATCTCAGCGTCTGTGCGTCTCTGCGTCTCAGTGTATCTGCATCACTGCGTCTCAGAGTCTCTGCGTCTCAGATTCTCTGCGTCTCAGAGTCTCAGAGTCTCTGCGTCGCTGCGTCTCAGAGTCTCTGCGTCACTGCGTCTCAGAGTCTCAGAGTCTCTGCGTCTCTGCGTCTCAGAGGCTCTGCGTCACTGCGTCTCAGAGTCTCAGAGTCTCTGCGTCTCTGCGTCTCAGAGTCTCTGCGTCACTGCGTCTCAGAGTCTCTGCGTCACTGCGTCTCAGAGTCTCTGCGTCAATGCGTCTCAGAGTCTCTGCGTCACTGCGTCTCAGAGTCTCTGCGTCACTGCGTCTCAGAGTCTCAGATTCTCTGCGTCACTGCGTCTCAGAGTCTCTGCGTCGCTGCGTCTCAGAGTCTCTGCGTCACTGCGTCTCAGAGTCTCTGCATCACTGCGTCTCAGAGTCTCAGAGTCTCTGCGTCACTGCGTCTCAGAGTCTCTGCGTCACTGCGTCTCAGAGTCTCAGAGTCACTGCGTCACTGCGTCTCAGAGTCTCTGCGTCGCTGCGTCTCAGAGGCTCTGCGTCACTGCGTCTCAGAGTCTCTGCGTCACTGCGTCTCAGAGGCTCTGCGTCACTGCGTCTCAGAGTCTCAGAGTCTCTGCGTCTCTGCGTCTCAGAGTCTCTGCGTCTCTGCGTCTCAGAGTCTCTGCGTCACTGCGTCTCAGAGTCTCTGCGT
Organism: Carcharhinus amblyrhynchos; assembly: GCF_965287045.1. NCBI lineage: Eukaryota > Metazoa > Chordata > Chondrichthyes > Carcharhiniformes > Carcharhinidae > Carcharhinus > Carcharhinus amblyrhynchos. Next base: position 192,006 of record NW_027649937.1, on the reverse strand, counting down.
CACTGCGTCTCAGAGACTCTGCGTCACTGCGTCTCAGAGTCTCTGCGTCACTGCGTCTCATAGTCTCTGCGTCACTGCCTCTCTGCGTCTCAGAGTCTCTGCGTCAATGCGTCTCATAGTCTCTGCGTCTCTGCATCTCAGAGTCACAGAGTCTCTGCGTCTCAGAGTCTCTGTGTCTCTGCGTCAATGCGTCTCATAGTCTCTGCGTCTCTGCCTCTCTGCGTCTCAGAGTCTCTGCGTCTCAGAGTCTCTGCATCTCAGAGTCACAGAGTCTCTGCGTCACTGCGTCTCTGCTCTCAGAGTCTCTGCGTCTCAGAGTCTCTGCGTCTCTGCGTCTCAGAGTCTCTGCGTCTCTGCGTCTCAGAGTCTCTGCGTCACTGCGTCTCAGAGTCTCTGCGTCACTGCGTCTTAGAGTCTCTGCGTCACTGCGTCTCAGAGTCTCTGCGTCGCTGCGTCTCAGAGTCTCTGCGTCTCTGCGTCTCAGAGTCTCTGTGTCACTGCGTCTCTGCGTCTCTGCGTCTCAGAGTCTCTGCGTCACTGCATCTCAGAGTCTCTGTGTCTCTGCGTCTCAGAGTCTCTGCGTCTCAGAGTCTCTGCGTCTCAGAGTCTCTGCATCACTGCGTCTCAGAGTCTCAGAGTCTCTGCGTCGCAGAGTCTCTGCGTCTCTGCGTCTCAGAGTCTCTGCGTCACTGCGTCTCAGAGTCTCTGCGTCGCTGCATCTCAGAGTCTCTGCGTCGCTGCGTCTCAGAGTCTCTGCGTCGCGGCGTCTCAGAGTCTCTGCGTCTCTGCGTCTCAGAGTCTCTGCGTCGCTGCGTCTCAGAGTCTCTGCTCACTGCGTCGCTGCGTCTCAGAGTCTCAGAGTCTCAGAGTCTCTGCGTCTCAGTGTCTCTGCATCTCAGAGTCTCTGCGTCTCTGCGTCTCAGAGTCTCTGCGTCTCAGCGTCTGTGCGTCTCTGCGTCTCAGAGTTTCTGCGTCACTGCGTCTCAGAGTCTCTGCGTCACTGCATCTCAGAGTCTCAGAGTCTCTGCGTCACTGCGTCTCAGAGTCTCTGCGTCTCTGCGTCTCAGAGTCTCTGCGTCACTGCGTCTCTGCGTCTCAGAGTCTCTGCGTCTCTGCCTCTCTGCGTCTCATAGTCTCTGCGTCTCATAGTCTCTGCGTCTCAGTGTCTCTGCATCTCAGAGTCACAGAGTCTCTGCGTCTCTGCGTCTCTGCCTCTCTGCGTCTCTGCGTCTCAGAGTCTCTGCGTCTCAGTGTCTCTGCATCTCAGAGTCACAGAGTCTCTGCGTCTCAGCGTCTGTGCGTCTCTGCGTCTCAGTGTCTCTGCGTCACTGCGTCTCAGAGTCTCTGCGTCTCAGAGTCTCTGCGTCACTGCGTCTCAGAGTCTCTGCGTCACTGCGTCTCAGAGTCTCTGCGTCACTGCGTCTCAGAGTCTCTGCGTCACTGCGTCTCAGAGTCTCTGCGTCACTGCGTCTCAGAGTCTCTGTGTCGCTGCGTCTCAGAGTCTCTGCGTCGCTGCGTCTCAGAGTCTCAGAGTCTCTGCGTCTCTGCGTCTCTGCGTCTCAGAGTCTCTGTGTCTCTGCGACTCAGAGTCTCTGCGTCACTGCGTCTCAGAGTCTCAGAGTCTCTGCGTCGCTGCGTCTCAGAGTCTCTGCGTCACTGCGTCTCAGAGTCTCAGAGTCTCTGCGTCGCTGCGTCTCAGAGTCTCTGCGTCACTGCGTCTCAGAGTCTCAGAGTCTGTGCGTCTCTGCGTCTCAGAGTCTCTGTGTCTCTGCGTCTCAGAGTCTCTGCGTCACTGCGTCTCAGAGTCTCTGCGTCACTGCGTCTCAGAGTCTCTGCGTCACTGCGTCTCAGAGTCTCAGAGTCTCAGAGTCTCTGCGTCTCTGCGTCTCAGAGTCTCTGCGTCTCTGCGTCTCAGAGTCTCTGCGTCACTGCGTCTCAGAGTCTCTGCGTCTCAGTATCTGTGCGTCTCTGCGACTCAGAGTCTCTGCGTCCCTGCGTCTCTGCGTCACTGCGTGTCAGAGTCTCTGCGTCTCAGAGTCTCTGCGTCTCAGCGTCTGTGCGTCTCTGCGTCTCAGTGTCTCTGCGTCACTGCGTCTCAGAGTCTCTGCGTCTCAGATTCTCTGCGTCTCAGAGTCTCAGAGTCTCTGCGTCGCTGCGTCTCAGAGTCTCTGCGTCACTGCGTCTCAGAGTCTCAGAGTCTCTGCGTCGCTGCGTCTCAGAGTCTCTGCGTCTCAGAGTCTCAGAGTCTCTGCGTCTCTGCGTCTCTGCGTCTCTGAGTCTCAGAGTCTCTGCGTCTCTGCGTCTCAGAGTCTCTGTGTCTCTGCGTCTCAGAGGCTCGGCGTCACTGCGTCTCAGAGTCTCTGCGTCACTGCGTCTCAGAGGCTCTGCGTCACTGCGTCTCAGAGTCTCAGAGTCTCTGCGTCTCTGCGTCTCAGAGTCTCTGCGTCTCTGCGTCTCAGAGTCTCTGCGTCACTGCGTCTCAGAGTCTCTGCGTCACTGCGTCTCAGAGTCTCTGCGTCACTGCGTCTCAGAGTCTCTGAGTCACTGCGTCTCAGAGTCTCAGAGTCTCTGCGTCACTGCGTCTCAGAGTCTCTGCGTCGCTGCGTCTCAGAGTCTCTGCGTCACTGCGTCTCAGAGTCTCTGCATCACTGCGTCTCAGAGTCTCAGAGTCTCTGCGTCACTGCGTCTCAGAGTCTCAGAGTCTCTGCGTCGCTGCGTCTCAGAGTCTCTGCGTCACTGCGTCTCAGAGTCTCAGAGTCACTGCGTCACTGCGTCTCAGAGTCTCTGCGTCGCTGCGTCTCAGAGTCTCTGCGTCACTGCGTCTCAGAGTCTCTGCGTCGCTGCGTCTCAGAGACTCTGCGTCTCATAGTCTCTGCGTCACTGCCTCTCTGCGTCTCAGAGTCTCTGCGTCAATGCGTCTCATAGTCTCTGCGTCTCTGAATCTCAGAGTCACAGAGTCTCTGCGTCTCAGAGTCTCTGTGTCTCTGCGTCAATGCGTCTCATAGTCTCTGCGTCTCTGCCTCTCTGCGTCTCAGAGTCTCTGCGTCTCAGAGTCTCTGCATCTCAGAGTCACAGAGTCTCTGCGTCACTGCGTCTCTGCTCTCAGAGTCTCTGCGTCTCTGCGTCTCTGCGTCTCAGAGTCTCTGCGTCTCTGCGTCTCAGAGTCTCTGCGTCACTGCGTCTCAGAGTCTCTGCGTCACTGCGTCTTAGAGTCTCTGCGTCACTGCGTCTCAGAGTCTCTGCGTCGCTGCGTCTCAGAGTCTCTGCGTCTCTGCGTCTCAGAGTCTCTGTGTCACTGCGTCTCTGCGTCTCTGCGTCTCAGAGTCTCTGCGTCACTGCATCTCAGAGTCTCTGTGTCTCTGCGTCTCAGAGTCTCTGCGTCTCAGAGTCTCTGCGTCACTGCGTCTCAGAGTCTCTGCGTCGCTGCGTCTCATAGTCTCTGCGTCTCTGCGTCTCAGAGTCTCTGCGTCACTGCGTCTCAGAGTCTCTGCGTCGCTGCGTCTCATAGTCTCTGCGTCTCTGCGTCTCAGAGTCTCTGCGTCTCTGCGTCTCAGACTCTCAGCGTCTCTGCGTCTCTGCATCTCAGAGTCTCTGATTCTCTGTGTCTCAGCGCCTCAGAGTCACAGAGTCTCTGCGTCTCTGCATCTCTGCTTCTCTGCGTCTCAGAGTCTCTGCGTCATTGCGTCTCAGAGTCTCTGCGTCTCTGCGTCTCAGAGTCTCTGCGTCACAGAGTCTCTGCGTCTCAGAGTCTCTGCGTCTCTGCGTCAATGCGTCTCATAGTCTCTGCGTCACTGCGTCTCAGAGTCTCTGCGTCACTGCGTCTCAGAGTCTCAGAGTCTCTGCGTCACTGCGTCTCAGAGTCTCTGCGTCACTGCGTCTCAGAGTCTCAGAGTCTCAGCGTCACTGCGTCTCAGAGTCTATGCGTCTCAGTGTCTCTGCGTCTCAGCGTCTGTGCGTCTCTGCGTCTCAGAGTTTCTGCGTCACTGCGTCTCAGAGTCTCTGCGTCACTGCATCTCAGAGTCTCAGAGTCTCTGCGTCACTGCGTCTCAGAGTCTCTGCGTCTCTGCGTCTCAGAGTCTCTGCGTCACTGCGTCTCTGCGTCTCAGAGTCTCTGCGTCTCAGAGTCTCTGCGTCTCAGAGTCTCTGCGTCTCTGCGTCAATGCGTCTCATAGTCTCTGCGTCTCAGTGTCTCTGCATCTCAGAGTCTCTGCGTCTCTGCGTCTCTGCCTCTCTGCGTCTCTGCGTCTCAGAGTCTCTGCGTCTCAGTGTCTCTGCATCTCAGAGTCACAGAGTCTCTGCGTCTCAGCGACTGTGCGTCACTGCGTCTCAGAGTCTCTGCGTCACTGCGTCTCAGAGTCTCTGCGTCGCTGTGTCTCAGAGTCTGTGCGTCACTGCGTCTCAGAGTCTCTGCGTCGCTGCGTCTCAGAGTCTCAGAGTCTCTGCGTCTCTGCGTCACTGCGTCTCAGAGTCTCTGCGTCGCTGCGTCTCAGAGTCTCAGAGTCTCTGTGTCTCTGCGTCTCTGCGTCTCAGAGTCTCTGCGTCACTGCGTCTCAGAGTCTCTGCGTCACTGCGTCTCAGAGTCTCTGCGTCACTGCGTCTCAGAGTCTCTGCGTCACTGCGTCTCAGAGTCTCTGCGTCACTGCGTCTCAGAGTCTCTGCTCACTGCGTCACTGCGTCTCAGAGTGTCTGTGTCTCTGCGTCGCTGCGTCTCAGAGTCTCTGCTCACTGCGTCACTGCGTCTCCGAGTGTCTGTGTCTCTGCATCTCTGCGTCAATGCGTCTCATAGTCTCTGCGTCACTGCGTCTCTGCGTCTCAGAGTCTCTGCGTCTCAGTGTCTCTGCATCTCAGAGTCACAGAGTCTCTGCGTCTCAGAGTCTCTGTGTCTCTGCGTCAATGCGTCTCATAGTCTCTGCGTCTCTGCCTCTCTGCGTCTCAGAGTCTCTGCGTCTCAGTGTCTCTGCATCTCAGAGTCACAGAGTCTCTGCGTCTCTGCTCTCAGAGTCTCTGCGTCTCAGAGTCTCAGAATCTCAGTGTCTCAGCGCCTCAGAGTCACAGAGTCACAGAGTCTCAGCGTCTCTGCGTCTCTGCGTCTCAGAGTCTCTGCGTCTCTGCGTCTCAGAGTCTCTGCGTCACTGCGTCTCAGAGTCTCTGCGTCTCTGCGTCTCAGAGTCTCTGTGTCTCTGCGTCTCAGAGTCTCTGCGTCACTGCGTCTCAGAGTCTCTGCGTCACTGCGTCTCAGAGTCTCTGCGTCACTGCGTCTCAGAGTCTCTGCGTCACTGCGTCTCAGAGGCTCTGCGTCACTGCGTCTCAGAGTCTCAGCGTCACTGCGTCTCAGAGTCTCAGAGTCTCTGCGTCGCTGCGTCTCAGAGTCTCTGCGTCGCTGCGTCTCAGAGTCTCTGCGTCACTGCGTCTCAGAGTCTCAGAGTCTCTGCGTCACTGCGTCTCAGAGTCTCAGAGTCTCTGCGTCACTGCGTCTCAGAGTCTCTGCGTCGCTGCGTCTCAGAGACTCTGCTCACTGCGTCACTGCGTCTCAGAGTCTCTGTGTCTCTGCGTCAATGCGTCTCATAGTCTCTGCGTCTCTGCCTCTCTGCGTCTCAGAGTCTCTGTGTCTCTGCGTCTCAGAGTCTCTGCGTCACTGCGTCTCAGAGTCTCTGCGTCACTGCGTCTCAGAGTCTCTGCGTCACTGCGTCTCAGAGTCTCTGCGTCACTGCGTCTCAGAGTCTCTGCGTCACTGCGTCTCAGAGTCTCTGCGTCACTGCGTCTCAGAGTCTCTGCTCACTGCGTCACTGCGTCTCAGAGTGTCTGTGTCTCTGCGTCGCTGCGTCTCAGAGTCTCTGCTCACTGCGTCACTGCGTCTCCGAGTGTCTGTGTCTCTGCATCTCTGCGTCAATGCGTCTCATAGTCTCTGCGTCACTGCGTCTCTGCGTCTCAGAGTCTCTGCGTCTCAGTGTCTCTGCATCTCAGAGTCACAGAGTCTCTGCGTCTCAGAGTCTCTGTGTCTCTGCGTCAATGCGTCTCATAGTCTCTGCGTCTCTGCCTCTCTGCGTCTCAGAGTCTCTGCGTCTCAGTGTCTCTGCATCTCAGAGTCACAGAGTCTCTGCGTCTCTGCTCTCAGAGTCTCTGCGTCTCAGAGTCTCAGAATCTCAGTGTCTCAGCGCCTCAGAGTCACAGAGTCACAGAGTCTCAGCGTCTCTGCGTCTCTGCGTCTCAGAGTCTCTGCGTCTCTGCGTCTCAGAGTCTCTGCGTCACTGCGTCTCAGAGTCTCTGCGTCTCTGCGTCTCATAGTCTCTGCATCTCTGCGTCTCAGAGTCTCTGCGTCACTGCGTCTCAGAGTCTCTGCGTCACTGCGTCTCATAGTCTCTGCGTCTCTACGTCTCAGAGTCTCTGCGTCACTGCGTCTCAGAGTCTCTGCGTCACTGCGTCTCAGAGTCTCTGCGTCTCAGAGTCTCTGTGTCACTGCGTCTCAGAGTCTCTGCGTCTCTGCGTCTCAGAGCTCCTGCGTCTCAGAGTCTCTGCGTCTCAGAGTCTCTGCGTCACTGCGTCTCAGAGTCTCTGCTTCACTGCGTCTCAGACTCTCTGCGTCTCAGAGTCTCTGCGTCACTGCGTCTCAGAGTCTCTGCGTCTCAGAGTCTCTGCGTCTCAGAGTCTCTGCGTCACTGCGTCTCAGAGTCTCTGCGTCTCAGAGTCTCTGCGTCACTGCGTCTCAGAGTCTCTGCGTCACTGCGTCTCAGAGTCTCTGCGTCTCAGAGTCTCTGCGTCACTGCGTCTCAGAGTCTCTGTGTCACTGCGTCTCTGCGTCTCTGCGTCTCAGAGTCTCTGCGTCTCAGAGTCTCTGCGTCACTGCGTCTCAGAGTCTCTGCGTCTCTGCGTCTCAGAGTCTCTGCGTCTCTGCGTCTCAGAGTCTCTGCGTCTCTGCGTCTCAGAGTCTCTGCGTCTCTGCGTCTCAGAGTCTCTGCTTCTCTGCGTCTCAGAGTCTCTGCGTCTCTGCGTCTCAGAGTCTCTGCGTCTCAGAGTCTCTGCGTCTCAGAGTCTCTGCGTCTCAGAGTCTCAGCGTCACTGCGTCTCAGAGTCTATGCGTCTCAGTGTCTCTGCGTCTCAGCGTCTGTGCGTCTCTGCGTCTCAGAGTTTCTGCGTCACTGCGTCTCAGAGTCTCTGCGTCACTGCATCTCAGAGTCTCAGAGTCTCTGCGTCACTGCGTCTCAGAGTCTCTGCGTCTCTGCGTCTCAGAGTCTCTGCGTCACTGCGTCTCTGCGTCTCAGAGTCTCTGCGTCTCAGAGTCTCTGCGTCTCAGAGTCTCTGCGTCTCTGCGTCAATGCGTCTCATAGTCTCTGCCTCTCTGCGTCTCTGCGTCTCAGAGTCTCTGCGTCTCAGTGTCTCTGCATCTCAGAGTCACAGAGTCTCTGCGTCTCAGCGACTGTGCGTCACTGCGTCTCAGAGTCTCTGCGTCACTGCGTCTCAGAGTCTCTGCGTCGCTGTGTCTCAGAGTCTGTGCGTCACTGCGTCTCAGAGTCTCTGCGTCGCTGCGTCTCAGAGTCTCAGAGTCTCTGCGTCTCTGCGTCACTGCGTCTCAGAGTCTCTGCGTCGCTGCGTCTCAGAGTCTCAGAGTCTCTGTGTCTCTGCGTCTCTGCGTCTCAGAGTCTCTGCGTCACTGCGTCTCAGAGTCTCTGCGTCACTGCGTCTCAGAGTCTCTGCGTCACTGCGTCTCAGAGTCTCTGCGTCACTGCGTCTCAGAGTCTCTGCGTCACTGCGTCTCAGAGTCTCTGCTCACTGCGTCACTGCGTCTCAGAGTGTCTGTGTCTCTGCGTCGCTGCGTCTCAGAGTCTCTGCTCACTGCGTCACTGCGTCTCCGAGTGTCTGTGTCTCTGCATCTCTGCGTCAATGCGTCTCATAGTCTCTGCGTCACTGCGTCTCTGCGTCTCAGAGTCTCTGCGTCTCAGTGTCTCTGCATCTCAGAGTCACAGAGTCTCTGCGTCTCAGAGTCTCTGTGTCTCTGCGTCAATGCGTCTCATAGTCTCTGCGTCTCTGCCTCTCTGCGTCTCAGAGTCTCTGCGTCTCAGTGTCTCTGCATCTCAGAGTCACAGAGTCTCTGCGTCTCTGCTCTCAGAGTCTCTGCGTCTCAGAGTCTCAGAATCTCAGTGTCTCAGCGCCTCAGAGTCACAGAGTCACAGAGTCTCAGCGTCTCTGCGTCTCTGCGTCTCAGAGTCTCTGCGTCTCTGCGTCTCAGAGTCTCTGCGTCACTGCGTCTCAGAGTCTCTGCGTCTCTGCGTCTCAGAGTCTCTGTGTCTCTGCGTCTCAGAGTCTCTGCGTCACTGCGTCTCAGAGTCTCTGCGTCACTGCGTCTCAGAGTCTCTGCGTCACTGCGTCTCAGAGTCTCTGCGTCACTGCGTCTCAGAGGCTCTGCGTCACTGCGTCTCAGAGTCTCAGCGTCACTGCGTCTCAGAGTCTCAGAGTCTCTGCGTCGCTGCGTCTCAGAGTCTCTGCGTCGCTGCGTCTCAGAGTCTCTGCGTCACTGCGTCTCAGAGTCTCAGAGTCTCTGCGTCACTGCGTCTCAGAGTCTCAGAGTCTCTGCGTCACTGCGTCTCAGAGTCTCTGCGTCGCTGCGTCTCAGAGACTCTGCTCACTGCGTCACTGCGTCTCAGAGTCTCTGTGTCTCTGCGTCAATGCGTCTCATAGTCTCTGCGTCTCTGCCTCTCTGCGTCTCAGAGTCTCTGTGTCTCTGCGTCTCAGAGTCTCTGCGTCACTGCGTCTCAGAGTCTCTGCGTCACTGCGTCTCAGAGTCTCTGCGTCACTGCGTCTCAGAGTCTCTGCGTCACTGCGTCTCAGAGTCTCTGCGTCACTGCGTCTCAGAGTCTCTGCGTCACTGCGTCTCAGAGTCTCTGCTCACTGCGTCACTGCGTCTCAGAGTGTCTGTGTCTCTGCATCTCTGCGTCTCAGAGTCTCTGCGTCACTGCGTCTCAGAGTCTCTGCGTCACTGCGTCTCATAGTCTCTGCGTCTCTACGTCTCAGAGTCTCTGCGTCACTGCGTCTCAGAGTCTCTGCGTCACTGCGTCTCAGAGTCTCTGCGTCTCAGAGTCTCTGTGTCACTGCGTCTCAGAGTCTCTGCGTCTCTGCGTCTCAGAGCTCCTGCGTCTCAGAGTCTCTGCGTCTCAGAGTCTCTGCGTCACTGCGTCTCAGAGTCTCTGCTTCACTGCGTCTCAGACTCTCTGCGTCTCAGAGTCTCTGCGTCACTGCGTCTCAGAGTCTCTGTGTCACTGCGTCTCAGAGTCTCTGCGTCTCAGAGTCTCTGCGTCTCAGAGTCTCTGCGTCACTGCGTCTCAGAGTCTCTGCGTCTCAGAGTCTCTGCGTCACTGCGTCTCAGAGTCTCTGCGTCACTGCGTCTCAGAGTCTCTGCGTCTCAGAGTCTCTGCGTCACTGCGTCTCAGAGTCTCTGTGTCACTGCGTCTCTGCGTCTCTGCGTCTCAGAGTCTCTGCGTCTCAGAGTCTCTGCGTCACTGCGTCTCAGAGTCTCTGCGTCTCTGCGTCTCAGAGTCTCTGCGTCTCTGCGTCTCAGAGTCTCTGCGTCTCTGCGTCTCAGAGTCTCTGCGTCTCTGCGTCTCAGAGTCTCTGCTTCTCTGCGTCTCAGAGTCTCTGCGTCTCTGCGTCTCAGAGTCTCTGCGTCTCAGAGTCTCTGCGTCTCAGAGTCTCTGCGTCACTGCGTCTCAGAGTCTCTGCGTCTCTGCGTCTCAGAGTCTCTGCGTCTCTGCGTCTCAGAGTCTCTGCGTCACTGCGTCTCAGAGTCTCTGCTTCTCTGCGTCTCAGAGTCTCTGCTTCTCTGCGTCTCAGAGTCTCTGCGTCACTGCGTCTCAGAGTCTCTGCGTCTCAGAGTCTCTGCGTCTCTGCGTCTCAGAGTCTCTGTGTCTCTGCATCTCAGAGTCACAGAGTCTCTGCGTCTCTGCCTCTCTGCGTCACTGCGTCTCAGAGTCTCTGCGTCTCAGACTCTCAGCGTCTCTGCGTCTCTGCATCTCAGAGTCTCAGATTCTCAGTGTCTCAGCGCCTCAGAGTCACAGAGTCACAGAGTCTCAGCGTCTCTGCATCTCTGCTTCTCTGCGTCTCAGAGTCTCTGCTTCTCTGCGTCTCAGAGTCTCAGAGTCTCTGCGTCACTGCGTCTCAGAGTCTCTGCGTCACTGCGTCTCAGAGTCTCTGCGTCTCACAGTCTCTGCGTCTCAGTGTCTCTGCGTCTCAGAGTCTCTGCGTCTCAGCGTCTGTGCGTCTCTGCGACTCAGAGTCTCTGCGTCCCTGCGTCTCTGCGTCCCTGCGTCTCAGAGTCTCTGCGTCTCAGAGTCTCTGCGTCTCAGAGTCTCTGCATCTCAGAGTCTCAGCGTCTCTGCATCTCTGCTTCTCTGCGTCTCAGAGTCTCTGCGTCACTGCGTCTCAGAGTCTCTGCGTCACTGCGTCTCAGAGTCTCTGCGTCTCACAGTCTCTGCGTCTCAGTGTCTCTGCGTCTCAGAGTCTCTGCGTCTCAGCGTCTGTGCGTCTCTGCGACTCAGAGTCTCTGCGTCCCTGCGTCTCTGCGTCACTGCGTCTCAGAGTCTCTGCATCTCAGAGTCTCAGCGTCTCTGCATCTCTGCTTCTCTGCGTCTCAGAGTCTCTGCGTCACTGCGTCTCAGAGTCTCTGCGTCACTGCGTCTCAGAGTCTCTGCGTCTCACAGTCTCTGCGTCTCAGTGTCTCTGCGTCTCAGAGTCTCTGCGTCTCAGCGTCTGTGCGTCTCTGCGACTCAGAGTCTCTGCGTCCCTGCGTCTCTGCGTCACTGCGTCTCAGAGTCTCTGCGTCTCAGAGTCTCTGCATCTCAGAGTCTCAGCTTCTCTGCATCTCTGCTTCTCTGCGACTCAGAGTCTCTGCGTCCCTGCGTCTCTGCGTCACTGTGTCTCAGAGTCTCTGCGTCTCAGAGTCTCTGCATCTCAGAGTCTCAGCGTCTCTGCGTCTCAGAGTCTCTGCGTCCCTGCGTCTCTGCGTCACTGTGTCTCAGAGTCTCTGCGTCTCAGAGTCTCTGCATCTCAGAGTCTCAGCGTCTCTGCGACTCAGAGTCTCTGCGTCCCTGCGTCTCTGCGTCACTGCGTCTCAGAGTCTCTGCGACTCAGAGTCTCTGCGTCTCAGAGTCACAGAGTCTCTGCGTCACTGCGTCTCAGAGTCTCTGCGTCACTGCGTCTCAGAGTCTCTGCGTCTCAGAGTATCTGCTTCTCTGCGTCTCAGAGTCTCTGCGTCACTGCGTCTCAGAGTCTCTGCGTCACTGCGTCTCAGAGTCTCTGCGTCTCACAGTCTCTGCATCTCAGTGTCTCTGCGTCTCACAGTCTCTGCGTCTCAGTGTCTCTGCGTCTCAGAGTCTCTGCGTCTCTGCGACTCAGAGTCTCTGCTTCCCTGCGTCTCTGCGTCACTGCGTCTCAGAGTCTCTGCGTCTCAGAGTCTCTGCATCTCAGAGTCTCAGCGTCTCAGCGTCTCTGCGTCTCAGAGTCTCTGCGTCTCAGCGTCTGTGCGTCTCTGCGACTCAGAGTCTCTGCGTCTCAGCGTCTGTGCGTCTCTGCGACTCAGCGTCTCTGCGTCTCAGCGTCTGTGCGTCTCTGCGACTCAGAGTCTCTGCGTCTCAGCGTCTGTGCGTCTCTGCGACTCAGAGTCTCTGCGTCACTGCGTCTCAGAGTCTCTGCGTCACTGCGTCTCAGAGTCTCTGCGTCACTGCGTCTCAGAGTCTCTGCGTCTCAGAGTCTCTGTGTCTCAGTGTCTCTGCATCTCAGAGTCTCAGCGTCTCTGCGTCTCAGAGTCTCTGCGTCTCAGAGTCTCTTTGTCTCAGTGTCTCTGCATCTCAGAGTCTCTGCGTCACTGCGTCTCAGAGTCTCTGCGTCACTGCTTCTCAGAGTCTCTGCGTCTCTGCGTCTCAGAGTCTCTGCGTCTCTGCGTCTCAGAGTCTCTGCGTCTCTGCGTTTCTGCATCTCAGAGTCTCAGCGTCTCTGCGTCTCTGCGTCTGAGAGTCTCTGCGTCACTGCGTCTCAGAGTCTCTGCGTCTCTGCGTCTCTGCGTCTCAGAGTCTCTGCGTCTCTGCGTCTCAGAGTCTCTGCGTCACTGCGTCTCAGAGTCTCTGCGTCTCTGCGTCTCAGAGTCTCTGCGTCGCTGCGTCTCAGAGTCTCTGCGTCGCTGCGTCTCAGAGTCTCTGCGTCGCTGCGTCTCAGAGTCTCTGCGTCGCTGCGTCTCAGAGTCTCTGCGTCTCTGCGTCTCAGAGTCTCTGCGTCGCTGCGTCGCTGCGTCTCAGAGTCTCTGCGTCACTGCGTCTCAGAGTCTCTGCGTCACTGCGTCTCAGAGTCTCTGCGTCGCTGCGTCTCAGAGTCTCTGCGTCACTGCGTCTCAGAGTCTCTGCGTCTCTGCGTCTCAGAGTCTCTGCGTCGCTGCGTCTCAGAGTCTCTGCTCACTGCGTCGCTGCGTCTCAGAGTCTCAGAGTCTCAGAGTCTCAGAGTCTCTGCGTCTCAGTGTTTCTGCATCTCAGAGTCTCTGCGTCTCTGCGTCTCAGCGTCTGTGCGTCTCTGCGTCTCAGAGTTTCTGCGTCACTGCGTCTCAGAGTCTCTGCGTCACTGCGTCTCAGAGTCTCTGCGTCACTGCGTCACTGCGTCTCAGAGTCTCAGAGTCTCTGCGTCACTGCGTCTCAGAGTCTCTGCGTCTCTGCGTCTCAGAGTCTCAGAGTCTCTGAGTCTCTGCGTCACTGCGTCTCAGAGTCTCAGAGTCTCTGCGTCACTGCGTCTCAGAGTCTCTGCGTCTCTGCGTCTCAGAGTCTCTGCGTCACTGCGTCTCTGCGTCTCAGAGTCTCTGCGTCGCTGCGTCTCAGAGTCTCTGCTCACTGCGTCGCTGCGTCTCAGAGTCTCAGAGTCTCAGAGTCTCTGCGTCTCAGTTTTTCTGCATCTCAGAGTCTCTGCGTCTCTGCGTCTCAGCGTCTGTGCGTCTCTGCGTCTCAGAGTTTCTGCGTCACTGCGTCTCAGAGTCTCTGCGTCACTGCGTCTCAGAGTCTCAGAGTCTCTGCGTCACTGCGTCTCAGAGTCTCAGAGTCTCTGCGTCACTGCGTCTCAGAGTCTCTGCGTCACTGCGTCTCAGAGTCTCAGAGTCTCTGCGTCACTGCGTCTCAGAGTCTCAGAGTCTCTGCGTCACTGCGTCTCAGAGTCTCTGCGTCTCTGCGTCTCCGAGTCTCTGCGTCACTGCGTCTCAGAGTCTCTGCGTCACTGCGTCTCAGAGGCTCTGCGTCACTGCGTCTCAGAGTCTCAGAGTCTCTGCGTCTCTGCGTCTCAGAGTCTCTGCGTCTCTGCGTCTCAGAGTCTCTGCGTCACTGCGTCTCAGAGACTCTGCGTCACTGCGTCTCAGAGTCTCTGCGTCACTGCGTCTCATAGTCTCTGCGTCACTGCCTCTCTGCGTCTCAGAGTCTCTGCGTCAATGCGTCTCATAGTCTCTGCGTCTCTGCATCTCAGAGTCACAGAGTCTCTGCGTCTCAGAGTCTCTGTGTCTCTGCGTCAATGCGTCTCATAGTCTCTGCGTCTCTGCCTCTCTGCGTCTCAGAGTCTCTGCGTCTCAGAGTCTCTGCATCTCAGAGTCACAGAGTCTCTGCGTCACTGCGTCTCTGCTCTCAGAGTCTCTGCGTCTCAGAGTCTCTGCGTCTCTGCGTCTCTGCGTCTCAGAGTCTCTGCGTCTCTGCGTCTCAGAGTCTCTGCGTCACTGCGTCTCAGAGTCTCTGCGTCACTGCGTCTTAGAGTCTCTGCGTCACTGCGTCTCAGAGTCTCTGCGTCGCTGCGTCTCAGAGTCTCTGCGTCTCTGCGTCTCAGAGTCTCTGTGTCACTGCGTCTCTGCGTCTCTGCGTCTCAGAGTCTCTGCGTCACTGCATCTCAGAGTCTCTGTGTCTCTGCGTCTCAGAGTCTCTGCGTCTCAGAGTCTCTGCGTCTCAGAGTCTCTGCATCACTGCGTCTCAGAGTCTCAGAGTCTCTGCGTCGCAGAGTCTCTGCGTCTCTGCGTCTCAGAGTCTCTGCGTCACTGCGTCTCAGAGTCTCTGCGTCGCTGCATCTCAGAGTCTCTGCGTCGCTGCGTCTCAGAGTCTCTGCGTCGCGGCGTCTCAGAGTCTCTGCGTCTCTGCGTCTCAGAGTCTCTGCGTCGCTGCGTCTCAGAGTCTCTGCTCACTGCGTCGCTGCGTCTCAGAGTCTCAGAGTCTCAGAGTCTCTGCGTCTCAGTGTCTCTGCATCTCAGAGTCTCTGCGTCTCTGCGTCTCAGAGTCTCTGCGTCTCAGCGTCTGTGCGTCTCTGCGTCTCAGAGTTTCTGCGTCACTGCGTCTCAGAGTCTCTGCGTCACTGCATCTCAGAGTCTCAGAGTCTCTGCGTCACTGCGTCTCAGAGTCTCTGCGTCTCTGCGTCTCAGAGTCTCTGCGTCACTGCGTCTCTGCGTCTCAGAGTCTCTGCGTCTCTGCCTCTCTGCGTCTCATAGTCTCTGCGTCTCATAGTCTCTGCGTCTCAGTGTCTCTGCATCTCAGAGTCACAGAGTCTCTGCGTCTCTGCGTCTCTGCCTCTCTGCGTCTCTGCGTCTCAGAGTCTCTGCGTCTCAGTGTCTCTGCATCTCAGAGTCACAGAGTCTCTGCGTCTCAGCGTCTGTGCGTCTCTGCGTCTCAGTGTCTCTGCGTCACTGCGTCTCAGAGTCTCTGCGTCTCAGAGTCTCTGCGTCACTGCGTCTCAGAGTCTCTGCGTCACTGCGTCTCAGAGTCTCTGCGTCACTGCGTCTCAGAGTCTCTGCGTCACTGCGTCTCAGAGTCTCTGCGTCACTGCGTCTCAGAGTCTCTGTGTCGCTGCGTCTCAGAGTCTCTGCGTCGCTGCGTCTCAGAGTCTCAGAGTCTCTGCGTCTCTGCGTCTCTGCGTCTCAGAGTCTCTGTGTCTCTGCGACTCAGAGTCTCTGCGTCACTGCGTCTCAGAGTCTCAGAGTCTCTGCGTCGCTGCGTCTCAGAGTCTCTGCGTCACTGCGTCTCAGAGTCTCAGAGTCTCTGCGTCGCTGCGTCTCAGAGTCTCTGCGTCACTGCGTCTCAGAGTCTCAGAGTCTGTGCGTCTCTGCGTCTCAGAGTCTCTGTGTCTCTGCGTCTCAGAGTCTCTGCGTCACTGCGTCTCAGAGTCTCTGCGTCACTGCGTCTCAGAGTCTCTGCGTCACTGCGTCTCAGAGTCTCAGAGTCTCAGAGTCTCTGCGTCTCTGCGTCTCAGAGTCTCTGCGTCTCTGCGTCTCAGAGTCTCTGCGTCACTGCGTCTCAGAGTCTCTGCGTCTCAGTATCTGTGCGTCTCTGCGACTCAGAGTCTCTGCGTCCCTGCGTCTCTGCGTCACTGCGTGTCAGAGTCTCTGCGTCTCAGAGTCTCTGCGTCTCAGCGTCTGTGCGTCTCTGCGTCTCAGTGTCTCTGCGTCACTGCGTCTCAGAGTCTCTGCGTCTCAGATTCTCTGCGTCTCAGAGTCTCAGAGTCTCTGCGTCGCTGCGTCTCAGAGTCTCTGCGTCACTGCGTCTCAGAGTCTCAGAGTCTCTGCGTCGCTGCGTCTCAGAGTCTCTGCGTCTCAGAGTCTCAGAGTCTCTGCGTCTCTGCGTCTCTGCGTCTCTGAGTCTCAGAGTCTCTGCGTCTCTGCGTCTCAGAGTCTCTGTGTCTCTGCGTCTCAGAGGCTCGGCGTCACTGCGTCTCAGAGTCTCTGCGTCACTGCGTCTCAGAGGCTCTGCGTCACTGCGTCTCAGAGTCTCAGAGTCTCTGCGTCTCTGCGTCTCAGAGTCTCTGCGTCTCTGCGTCTCAGAGTCTCTGCGTCACTGCGTCTCAGAGTCTCTGCGTCACTGCGTCTCAGAGTCTCTGCGTCACTGCGTCTCAGAGTCTCTGAGTCACTGCGTCTCAGAGTCTCAGAGTCTCTGCGTCACTGCGTCTCAGAGTCTCTGCGTCGCTGCGTCTCAGAGTCTCTGCGTCACTGCGTCTCAGAGTCTCTGCATCACTGCGTCTCAGAGTCTCAGAGTCTCTGCGTCACTGCGTCTCAGAGTCTCAGAGTCTCTGCGTCGCTGCGTCTCAGAGTCTCTGCGTCACTGCGTCTCAGAGTCTCAGAGTCACTGCGTCACTGCGTCTCAGAGTCTCTGCGTCGCTGCGTCTCAGAGTCTCTGCGTCACTGCGTCTCAGAGTCTCTGCGTCGCTGCGTCTCAGAGACTCTGCGTCTCATAGTCTCTGCGTCACTGCCTCTCTGCGTCTCAGAGTCTCTGCGTCAATGCGTCTCATAGTCTCTGCGTCTCTGAATCTCAGAGTCACAGAGTCTCTGCGTCTCAGAGTCTCTGTGTCTCTGCGTCAATGCGTCTCATAGTCTCTGCGTCTCTGCCTCTCTGCGTCTCAGAGTCTCTGCGTCTCAGAGTCTCTGCATCTCAGAGTCACAGAGTCTCTGCGTCACTGCGTCTCTGCTCTCAGAGTCTCTGCGTCTCAGAGTCTCTGCGTCTCTGCGTCTCTGCGTCTCAGAGTCTCTGCGTCTCTGCGTCTCAGAGTCTCTGCGTCACTGCGTCTCAGAGTCTCTGCGTCACTGCGTCTTAGAGTCTCTGCGTCACTGCGTCTCAGAGTCTCTGCGTCGCTGCGTCTCAGAGTCTCTGCGTCTCTGCGTCTCAGAGTCTCTGTGTCACTGCGTCTCTGCGTCTCTGCGTCTCAGAGTCTCTGCGTCACTGCATCTCAGAGTCTCTGTGTCTCTGCGTCTCAGAGTCTCTGCGTCTCAGAGTCTCTGCGTCACTGCGTCTCAGAGTCTCTGCGTCGCTGCGTCTCATAGTCTCTGCGTCTCTGCGTCTCAGAGTCTCTGCGTCACTGCGTCTCAGAGTCTCTGCGTCGCTGCGTCTCATAGTCTCTGCGTCTCTGCGTCTCAGAGTCTCTGCGTCTCTGCGTCTCAGACTCTCAGCGTCTCTGCGTCTCTGCATCTCAGAGTCTCTGATTCTCTGTGTCTCAGCGCCTCAGAGTCACAGAGTCTCTGCGTCTCTGCATCTCTGCTTCTCTGCGTCTCAGAGTCTCTGCGTCATTGCGTCTCAGAGTCTCTGCGTCTCTGCGTCTCAGAGTCTCTGCGTCACAGAGTCTCTGCGTCTCAGAGTCTCTGCGTCTCTGCGTCAATGCGTCTCATAGTCTCTGCGTCACTGCGTCTCAGAGTCTCTGCGTCACTGCGTCTCAGAGTCTCAGAGTCTCTGCGTCACTGCGTCTCAGAGTCTCTGCGTCACTGCGTCTCAGAGTCTCAGAGTCTCAGCGTCACTGCGTCTCAGAGTCTATGCGTCTCAGTGTCTCTGCGTCTCAGCGTCTGTGCGTCTCTGCGTCTCAGAGTTTCTGCGTCACTGCGTCTCAGAGTCTCTGCGTCACTGCATCTCAGAGTCTCAGAGTCTCTGCGTCACTGCGTCTCAGAGTCTCTGCGTCTCTGCGTCTCAGAGTCTCTGCGTCACTGCGTCTCTGCGTCTCAGAGTCTCTGCGTCTCAGAGTCTCTGCGTCTCAGAGTCTCTGCGTCTCTGCGTCAATGCGTCTCATAGTCTCTGCGTCTCAGTGTCTCTGCATCTCAGAGTCTCTGCGTCTCTGCGTCTCTGCCTCTCTGCGTCTCTGCGTCTCAGAGTCTCTGCGTCTCAGTGTCTCTGCATCTCAGAGTCACAGAGTCTCTGCGTCTCAGCGACTGTGCGTCACTGCGTCTCAGAGTCTCTGCGTCACTGCGTCTCAGAGTCTCTGCGTCGCTGTGTCTCAGAGTCTGTGCGTCACTGCGTCTCAGAGTCTCTGCGTCGCTGCGTCTCAGAGTCTCAGAGTCTCTGCGTCTCTGCGTCACTGCGTCTCAGAGTCTCTGCGTCGCTGCGTCTCAGAGTCTCAGAGTCTCTGTGTCTCTGCGTCTCTGCGTCTCAGAGTCTCTGCGTCACTGCGTCTCAGAGTCTCTGCGTCACTGCGTCTCAGAGTCTCTGCGTCACTGCGTCTCAGAGTCTCTGCGTCACTGCGTCTCAGAGTCTCTGCGTCACTGCGTCTCAGAGTCTCTGCTCACTGCGTCACTGCGTCTCAGAGTGTCTGTGTCTCTGCGTCGCTGCGTCTCAGAGTCTCTGCTCACTGCGTCACTGCGTCTCCGAGTGTCTGTGTCTCTGCATCTCTGCGTCAATGCGTCTCATAGTCTCTGCGTCACTGCGTCTCTGCGTCTCAGAGTCTCTGCGTCTCAGTGTCTCTGCATCTCAGAGTCACAGAGTCTCTGCGTCTCAGAGTCTCTGTGTCTCTGCGTCAATGCGTCTCATAGTCTCTGCGTCTCTGCCTCTCTGCGTCTCAGAGTCTCTGCGTCTCAGTGTCTCTGCATCTCAGAGTCACAGAGTCTCTGCGTCTCTGCTCTCAGAGTCTCTGCGTCTCAGAGTCTCAGAATCTCAGTGTCTCAGCGCCTCAGAGTCACAGAGTCACAGAGTCTCAGCGTCTCTGCGTCTCTGCGTCTCAGAGTCTCTGCGTCTCTGCGTCTCAGAGTCTCTGCGTCACTGCGTCTCAGAGTCTCTGCGTCTCTGCGTCTCAGAGTCTCTGTGTCTCTGCGTCTCAGAGTCTCTGCGTCACTGCGTCTCAGAGTCTCTGCGTCACTGCGTCTCAGAGTCTCTGCGTCACTGCGTCTCAGAGTCTCTGCGTCACTGCGTCTCAGAGGCTCTGCGTCACTGCGTCTCAGAGTCTCAGCGTCACTGCGTCTCAGAGTCTCAGAGTCTCTGCGTCGCTGCGTCTCAGAGTCTCTGCGTCGCTGCGTCTCAGAGTCTCTGCGTCACTGCGTCTCAGAGTCTCAGAGTCTCTGCGTCACTGCGTCTCAGAGTCTCAGAGTCTCTGCGTCACTGCGTCTCAGAGTCTCTGCGTCGCTGCGTCTCAGAGACTCTGCTCACTGCGTCACTGCGTCTCAGAGTCTCTGTGTCTCTGCGTCAATGCGTCTCATAGTCTCTGCGTCTCTGCCTCTCTGCGTCTCAGAGTCTCTGTGTCTCTGCGTCTCAGAGTCTCTGCGTCACTGCGTCTCAGAGTCTCTGCGTCACTGCGTCTCAGAGTCTCTGCGTCACTGCGTCTCAGAGTCTCTGCGTCACTGCGTCTCAGAGTCTCTGCGTCACTGCGTCTCAGAGTCTCTGCGTCACTGCGTCTCAGAGTCTCTGCTCACTGCGTCACTGCGTCTCAGAGTGTCTGTGTCTCTGCGTCGCTGCGTCTCAGAGTCTCTGCTCACTGCGTCACTGCGTCTCCGAGTGTCTGTGTCTCTGCATCTCTGCGTCAATGCGTCTCATAGTCTCTGCGTCACTGCGTCTCTGCGTCTCAGAGTCTCTGCGTCTCAGTGTCTCTGCATCTCAGAGTCACAGAGTCTCTGCGTCTCAGAGTCTCTGTGTCTCTGCGTCAATGCGTCTCATAGTCTCTGCGTCTCTGCCTCTCTGCGTCTCAGAGTCTCTGCGTCTCAGTGTCTCTGCATCTCAGAGTCACAGAGTCTCTGCGTCTCTGCTCTCAGAGTCTCTGCGTCTCAGAGTCTCAGAATCTCAGTGTCTCAGCGCCTCAGAGTCACAGAGTCACAGAGTCTCAGCGTCTCTGCGTCTCTGCGTCTCAGAGTCTCTGCGTCTCTGCGTCTCAGAGTCTCTGCGTCACTGCGTCTCAGAGTCTCTGCGTCTCTGCGTCTCATAGTCTCTGCATCTCTGCGTCTCAGAGTCTCTGCGTCACTGCGTCTCAGAGTCTCTGCGTCACTGCGTCTCATAGTCTCTGCGTCTCTACGTCTCAGAGTCTCTGCGTCACTGCGTCTCAGAGTCTCTGCGTCACTGCGTCTCAGAGTCTCTGCGTCTCAGAGTCTCTGTGTCACTGCGTCTCAGAGTCTCTGCGTCTCTGCGTCTCAGAGCTCCTGCGTCTCAGAGTCTCTGCGTCTCAGAGTCTCTGCGTCACTGCGTCTCAGAGTCTCTGCTTCACTGCGTCTCAGACTCTCTGCGTCTCAGAGTCTCTGCGTCACTGCGTCTCAGAGTCTCTGTGTCACTGCGTCTCAGAGTCTCTGCGTCTCAGAGTCTCTGCGTCTCAGAGTCTCTGCGTCTCAGAGTCTCTGCGTCACTGCGTCTCAGAGTCTCTGCGTCTCAGAGTCTCTGCGTCACTGCGTCTCAGAGTCTCTGCGTCACTGCGTCTCAGAGTCTCTGCGTCTCAGAGTCTCTGCGTCACTGCGTCTCAGAGTCTCTGTGTCACTGCGTCTCTGCGTCTCTGCGTCTCAGAGTCTCTGCGTCTCAGAGTCTCTGCGTCACTGCGTCTCAGAGTCTCTGCGTCTCTGCGTCTCAGAGTCTCTGCGTCTCTGCGTCTCAGAGTCTCTGCGTCTCTGCGTCTCAGAGTCTCTGCGTCTCTGCGTCTCAGAGTCTCTGCTTCTCTGCGTCTCAGAGTCTCTGCGTCTCTGCGTCTCAGAGTCTCTGCGTCTCAGAGTCTCTGCGTCTCAGAGTCTCTGCGTCTCAGAGTCTCAGCGTCACTGCGTCTCAGAGTCTATGCGTCTCAGTGTCTCTGCGTCTCAGCGTCTGTGCGTCTCTGCGTCTCAGAGTTTCTGCGTCACTGCGTCTCAGAGTCTCTGCGTCACTGCATCTCAGAGTCTCAGAGTCTCTGCGTCACTGCGTCTCAGAGTCTCTGCGTCTCTGCGTCTCAGAGTCTCTGCGTCACTGCGTCTCTGCGTCTCAGAGTCTCTGCGTCTCAGAGTCTCTGCGTCTCAGAGTCTCTGCGTCTCTGCGTCAATGCGTCTCATAGTCTCTGCGTCTCAGTGTCTCTGCATCTCAGAGTCTCTGCGTCTCTGCGTCTCTGCCTCTCTGCGTCTCTGCGTCTCAGAGTCTCTGCGTCTCAGTGTCTCTGCATCTCAGAGTCACAGAGTCTCTGCGTCTCAGCGACTGTGCGTCACTGCGTCTCAGAGTCTCTGCGTCACTGCGTCTCAGAGTCTCTGCGTCGCTGTGTCTCAGAGTCTGTGCGTCACTGCGTCTCAGAGTCTCTGCGTCGCTGCGTCTCAGAGTCTCAGAGTCTCTGCGTCTCTGCGTCACTGCGTCTCAGAGTCTCTGCGTCGCTGCGTCTCAGAGTCTCAGAGTCTCTGTGTCTCTGCGTCTCTGCGTCTCAGAGTCTCTGCGTCACTGCGTCTCAGAGTCTCTGCGTCACTGCGTCTCAGAGTCTCTGCGTCACTGCGTCTCAGAGTCTCTGCGTCACTGCGTCTCAGAGTCTCTGCGTCACTGCGTCTCAGAGTCTCTGCTCACTGCGTCACTGCGTCTCAGAGTGTCTGTGTCTCTGCGTCGCTGCGTCTCAGAGTCTCTGCTCACTGCGTCACTGCGTCTCCGAGTGTCTGTGTCTCTGCATCTCTGCGTCAATGCGTCTCATAGTCTCTGCGTCACTGCGTCTCTGCGTCTCAGAGTCTCTGCGTCTCAGTGTCTCTGCATCTCAGAGTCACAGAGTCTCTGCGTCTCAGAGTCTCTGTGTCTCTGCGTCAATGCGTCTCATAGTCTCTGCGTCTCTGCCTCTCTGCGTCTCAGAGTCTCTGCGTCTCAGTGTCTCTGCATCTCAGAGTCACAGAGTCTCTGCGTCTCTGCTCTCAGAGTCTCTGCGTCTCAGAGTCTCAGAATCTCAGTGTCTCAGCGCCTCAGAGTCACAGAGTCACAGAGTCTCAGCGTCTCTGCGTCTCTGCGTCTCAGAGTCTCTGCGTCTCTGCGTCTCAGAGTCTCTGCGTCACTGCGTCTCAGAGTCTCTGCGTCTCTGCGTCTCAGAGTCTCTGTGTCTCTGCGTCTCAGAGTCTCTGCGTCACTGCGTCTCAGAGTCTCTGCGTCACTGCGTCTCAGAGTCTCTGCGTCACTGCGTCTCAGAGTCTCTGCGTCACTGCGTCTCAGAGGCTCTGCGTCACTGCGTCTCAGAGTCTCAGCGTCACTGCGTCTCAGAGTCTCAGAGTCTCTGCGTCGCTGCGTCTCAGAGTCTCTGCGTCGCTGCGTCTCAGAGTCTCTGCGTCACTGCGTCTCAGAGTCTCAGAGTCTCTGCGTCACTGCGTCTCAGAGTCTCAGAGTCTCTGCGTCACTGCGTCTCAGAGTCTCTGCGTCGCTGCGTCTCAGAGACTCTGCTCACTGCGTCACTGCGTCTCAGAGTCTCTGTGTCTCTGCGTCAATGCGTCTCATAGTCTCTGCGTCTCTGCCTCTCTGCGTCTCAGAGTCTCTGTGTCTCTGCGTCTCAGAGTCTCTGCGTCACTGCGTCTCAGAGTCTCTGCGTCACTGCGTCTCAGAGTCTCTGCGTCACTGCGTCTCAGAGTCTCTGCGTCACTGCGTCTCAGAGTCTCTGCGTCACTGCGTCTCAGAGTCTCTGCGTCACTGCGTCTCAGAGTCTCTGCTCACTGCGTCACTGCGTCTCAGAGTGTCTGTGTCTCTGCATCTCTGCGTCTCAGAGTCTCTGCGTCACTGCGTCTCAGAGTCTCTGCGTCACTGCGTCTCATAGTCTCTGCGTCTCTACGTCTCAGAGTCTCTGCGTCACTGCGTCTCAGAGTCTCTGCGTCACTGCGTCTCAGAGTCTCTGCGTCTCAGAGTCTCTGTGTCACTGCGTCTCAGAGTCTCTGCGTCTCTGCGTCTCAGAGCTCCTGCGTCTCAGAGTCTCTGCGTCTCAGAGTCTCTGCGTCACTGCGTCTCAGAGTCTCTGCTTCACTGCGTCTCAGACTCTCTGCGTCTCAGAGTCTCTGCGTCACTGCGTCTCAGAGTCTCTGTGTCACTGCGTCTCAGAGTCTCTGCGTCTCAGAGTCTCTGCGTCTCAGAGTCTCTGCGTCTCAGAGTCTCTGCGTCACTGCGTCTCAGAGTCTCTGCGTCTCAGAGTCTCTGCGTCACTGCGTCTCAGAGTCTCTGCGTCACTGCGTCTCAGAGTCTCTGCGTCTCAGAGTCTCTGCGTCACTGCGTCTCAGAGTCTCTGTGTCACTGCGTCTCTGCGTCTCTGCGTCTCAGAGTCTCTGCGTCTCAGAGTCTCTGCGTCACTGCGTCTCAGAGTCTCTGCGTCTCTGCGTCTCAGAGTCTCTGCGTCTCTGCGTCTCAGAGTCTCTGCGTCTCTGCGTCTCAGAGTCTCTGCGTCTCTGCGTCTCAGAGTCTCTGCTTCTCTGCGTCTCAGAGTCTCTGCGTCTCTGCGTCTCAGAGTCTCTGCGTCTCAGAGTCTCTGCGTCTCAGAGTCTCTGCGTCTCAGAGTCTCTGCGTCACTGCGTCTCAGAGTCTCTGCGTCTCTGCGTCTCAGAGTCTCTGCGTCTCTGCGTCTCAGAGTCTCTGCGTCACTGCGTCTCAGAGTCTCTGCTTCTCTGCGTCTCAGAGTCTCTGCTTCTCTGCGTCTCAGAGTCTCTGCGTCACTGCGTCTCAGAGTCTCTGCGTCTCAGAGTCTCTGCGTCTCTGCGTCTCAGAGTCTCTGTGTCTCTGCATCTCAGAGTCACAGAGTCTCTGCGTCTCTGCCTCTCTGCGTCACTGCGTCTCAGAGTCTCTGCGTCTCAGACTCTCAGCGTCTCTGCGTCTCTGCATCTCAGAGTCTCAGATTCTCAGTGTCTCAGCGCCTCAGAGTCACAGAGTCACAGAGTCTCAGCGTCTCTGCATCTCTGCTTCTCTGCGTCTCAGAGTCTCTGCTTCTCTGCGTCTCAGAGTCTCAGAGTCTCTGCGTCACTGCGTCTCAGAGTCTCTGCGTCACTGCGTCTCAGAGTCTCTGCGTCTCACAGTCTCTGCGTCTCAGTGTCTCTGCGTCTCAGAGTCTCTGCGTCTCAGCGTCTGTGCGTCTCTGCGACTCAGAGTCTCTGCGTCCCTGCGTCTCTGCGTCCCTGCGTCTCAGAGTCTCTGCGTCTCAGAGTCTCTGCGTCTCAGAGTCTCTGCATCTCAGAGTCTCAGCGTCTCTGCATCTCTGCTTCTCTGCGTCTCAGAGTCTCTGCGTCACTGCGTCTCAGAGTCTCTGCGTCACTGCGTCTCAGAGTCTCTGCGTCTCACAGTCTCTGCGTCTCAGTGTCTCTGCGTCTCAGAGTCTCTGCGTCTCAGCGTCTGTGCGTCTCTGCGACTCAGAGTCTCTGCGTCCCTGCGTCTCTGCGTCACTGCGTCTCAGAGTCTCTGCGTCACTGCGTCTCAGAGTCTCTGCGTCTCACAGTCTCTGCGTCTCAGTGTCTCTGCGTCTCAGAGTCTCTGCGTCTCAGCGTCTGTGCGTCTCTGCGACTCAGAGTCTCTGCGTCCCTGCGTCTCTGCGTCACTGCGTCTCAGAGTCTCTGCGTCTCAGAGTCTCTGCATCTCAGAGTCTCAGCTTCTCTGCATCTCTGCTTCTCTGCGACTCAGAGTCTCTGCGTCCCTGCGTCTCTGCGTCACTGTGTCTCAGAGTCTCTGCGTCTCAGAGTCTCTGCATCTCAGAGTCTCAGCGTCTCTGCGTCTCAGAGTCTCTGCGTCCCTGCGTCTCTGCGTCACTGTGTCTCAGAGTCTCTGCGTCTCAGAGTCTCTGCATCTCAGAGTCTCAGCGTCTCTGCGACTCAGAGTCTCTGCGTCCCTGCGTCTCTGCGTCACTGCGTCTCAGAGTCTCTGCGACTCAGAGTCTCTGCGTCTCAGAGTCACAGAGTCTCTGCGTCACTGCGTCTCAGAGTCTCTGCGTCACTGCGTCTCAGAGTCTCTGCGTCTCAGAGTATCTGCTTCTCTGCGTCTCAGAGTCTCTGCGTCACTGCGTCTCAGAGTCTCTGCGTCACTGCGTCTCAGAGTCTCTGCGTCTCACAGTCTCTGCATCTCAGTGTCTCTGCGTCTCACAGTCTCTGCGTCTCAGTGTCTCTGCGTCTCAGAGTCTCTGCGTCTCTGCGACTCAGAGTCTCTGCTTCCCTGCGTCTCTGCGTCACTGCGTCTCAGAGTCTCTGCGTCTCAGAGTCTCTGCATCTCAGAGTCTCAGCGTCTCAGCGTCTCTGCGTCTCAGAGTCTCTGCGTCTCAGCGTCTGTGCGTCTCTGCGACTCAGAGTCTCTGCGTCTCAGCGTCTGTGCGTCTCTGCGACTCAGCGTCTCTGCGTCTCAGCGTCTGTGCGTCTCTGCGACTCAGAGTCTCTGCGTCTCAGCGTCTGTGCGTCTCTGCGACTCAGAGTCTCTGCGTCACTGCGTCTCAGAGTCTCTGCGTCACTGCGTCTCAGAGTCTCTGCGTCACTGCGTCTCAGAGTCTCTGCGTCTCAGAGTCTCTGTGTCTCAGTGTCTCTGCATCTCAGAGTCTCAGCGTCTCTGCGTCTCAGAGTCTCTGCGTCTCAGAGTCTCTTTGTCTCAGTGTCTCTGCATCTCAGAGTCTCTGCGTCACTGCGTCTCAGAGTCTCTGCGTCACTGCTTCTCAGAGTCTCTGCGTCTCTGCGTCTCAGAGTCTCTGCGTCTCTGCGTCTCAGAGTCTCTGCGTCTCTGCGTTTCTGCATCTCAGAGTCTCAGCGTCTCTGCGTCTCTGCGTCTGAGAGTCTCTGCGTCACTGCGTCTCAGAGTCTCTGCGTCTCTGCGTCTCTGCGTCTCAGAGTCTCTGCGTCTCTGCGTCTCAGAGTCTCTGCGTCACTGCGTCTCAGAGTCTCTGCGTCTCTGCGTCTCAGAGTCTCTGCGTCGCTGCGTCTCAGAGTCTCTGCGTCGCTGCGTCTCAGAGTCTCTGCGTCTCTGCGTCTCAGAGTCTCTGCGTCGCTGCGTCGCTGCGTCTCAGAGTCTCTGCGTCACTGCGTCTCAGAGTCTCTGCGTCACTGCGTCTCAGAGTCTCTGCGTCGCTGCGTCTCAGAGTCTCTGCGTCACTGCGTCTCAGAGTCTCTGCGTCTCTGCGTCTCAGAGTCTCTGCGTCGCTGCGTCTCAGAGTCTCTGCTCACTGCGTCGCTGCGTCTCAGAGTCTCAGAGTCTCAGAGTCTCAGAGTCTCTGCGTCTCAGTGTTTCTGCATCTCAGAGTCTCTGCGTCTCTGCGTCTCAGCGTCTGTGCGTCTCTGCGTCTCAGAGTTTCTGCGTCACTGCGTCTCAGAGTCTCTGCGTCACTGCGTCTCAGAGTCTCAGAGTCTCTGCGTCACTGCGTCTCAGAGTCTCAGAGTCTCTGCGTCACTGCGTCTCAGAGTCTCTGCGTCTCTGCGTCTCAGAGTCTCAGAGTCTCTGAGTCTCTGCGTCACTGCGTCTCAGAGTCTCAGAGTCTCTGCGTCACTGCGTCTCAGAGTCTCTGCGTCTCTGCGTCTCAGAGTCTCTGCGTCACTGCGTCTCTGCGTCTCAGAGTCTCTGCGTCGCTGCGTCTCAGAGTCTCTGCTCACTGCGTCGCTGCGTCTCAGAGTCTCAGAGTCTCAGAGTCTCTGCGTCTCAGTTTTTCTGCATCTCAGAGTCTCTGCGTCTCTGCGTCTCAGCGTCTGTGCGTCTCTGCGTCTCAGAGTTTCTGCGTCACTGCGTCTCAGAGTCTCTGCGTCACTGCGTCTCAGAGTCTCAGAGTCTCTGCGTCACTGCGTCTCAGAGTCTCAGAGTCTCTGCGTCACTGCGTCTCAGAGTCTCTGCGTCACTGCGTCTCAGAGTCTCAGAGTCTCTGCGTCACTGCGTCTCAGAGTCTCAGAGTCTCTGCGTCACTGCGTCTCAGAGTCTCTGCGTCTCTGCGTCTCCGAGTCTCTGCGTCACTGCGTCTCTGCGTCTCTGCGTCTCAGAGTCTCTGCGTCTCTGCGTCAATGCGTCTCATAGTCTCTGCGTCACTGCGTCTCTGCGTCTCAGAGTCTCTGCGTCTCAGTGTCTCTGCATCTCAGAGTCACAGAGTCTCTGCGTCTCTGCGTCTCTGCGTCTCAGAGTCTCTGCGTCTCAGTGTCTCTGCATCTCAGAGTCACAGAGTCTCTGCGTCTCAGCGTCTGTGCGTCTCTGCGTCTCAGTGTATCTGCGTCACTGCGTCTCAGAGTCTCTGCGTCTCAGAGTCTCTGCGTCACTGCGTCTCAGAGTCTCTGCGTCACTGCGTCTCAGAGTCTCTGCGTCACTGCGTCTCTGCGTCTCTGCGTCTCAGAGTCTCTGCGTCTCTGCGTCAATGCGTCTCATAGTCTCTGCGTCACTGCGTCTCTGCGTCTCAGAGTCTCTGCGTCTCAGTGTCTCTGCATCTCAGAGTCACAGAGTCTCTGCGTCTCTGCGTCTCTGCGTCTCAGAGTCTCTGCGTCTCAGTGTCTCTGCATCTCAGAGTCACAGAGTCTCTGCGTCTCAGCGTCTGTGCGTCTCTGCGTCTCAGTGTATCTGCGTCACTGCGTCTCAGAGTCTCTGCGTCTCAGAGTCTCTGCGTCACTGCGTCTCAGAGTCTCTGCGTCACTGCGTCTCAGAGTCTCTGCGTCACTGCGTCTCAGAGTCTCAGAGTCTCTGCGTCACTGCGTCTCAGAGTCTCAGAGTCTCTGCGTCGCTGCGTCTCAGAGTCTCTGCGTCACTGCGTCTCAGAGTCTCAGAGTCTCTGCGTCACTGCGTCTCAGAGTCTCTGCGTCACTGCGTCTCAGAGTCTCTGCGTCACTGCGTCTCAGAGTCTCTGCGTCACTGCGTCTCAGAGTCTCTGCGTCACTGCGTCTCTGCGTCACTGCGTCTCATAGTCTCTGCGTCTCTGCGTCTCAGAGTCTCTGCCGCACTGCGTCTCAGAGTCTCTGCGTCACTGCGTCTCAGAGTCTCTGCGTCACTGCGTCTCAGAGTCTCTGCGTCACTGCGTCTCAGAGTCTCTGCGTCTCTGCGTCTCAGAGTCTCTGCGTCACTGCATCTCAGAGTCTCTGTGTCTCTGCGTCTCAGAGTCTCTGCGTCACTGCGTCTCAGAGTCTCTGCGTCACTGCGTCTCAGAGTCTCTGCGTCACTGCGTCTCAGAGTCTCTGCGTCTCAGAGTCTCTGCGTCACTGCGTCTCAGAGTCTCTGTGTCACTGCGTCTCAGAGTCTCTGCGTCTCTGCGTCTCAGAGTCTCTGCGTCTCAGAGTCTCTGCGTCTCAGAGTCTCTGCGTCACTGCGTCTCAGAGTCTCTGCGTCACTGCGTCTCAGAGTCTCTGCGTCTCAGAGTCTCTGCGTCACTGCGTCTCAGAGTCTCTGTGTCACTGCGTCTCAGAGTCTCTGCGTCTCTGCGCCTCAGAGTCTCTGCGTGTCAGAGTCTCTGCGTCACTGCGTCTCAGAGTCTCTGCGTCTCTGCGTCTCAGAGTCTCTGCGTCTCTGCGTCTCAGAGTCTCTGCGTCTCTGCGTCTCAGAGTCTCTGCGTCACTGCGTCTCAGAGTCTCTGCTTCTCTGCGTCTCAGAGTCTCTGCTTCTCTGCGTCTCAGAGTCTCTGCGTCACTGCGTCTCAGAGTCTCTGCGTCTCAGAGTCTCTGCGTCTCTGCGTCTCTGTGTCTCTGCATCTCAGAGTCACAGAGTCTCTGCGTCTCTGCCTCTCTGCGTCACTGCGTCTCAGAGTCTCTGCGTCTCAGACTCTCAGCGTCTCTGCGTCTCTGCATCTCAGAGTCTCAGATTCTCAGTGTCTCAGCGCCTCAGAGTCACAGAGTCACAGAGTCTCAGCGTCTCTGCATCTCTGCTTCTCTGCGTCTCAGAGTCTCTGCTTCTCTGCGTCTCAGAGTCTCAGAGTCTCTGCGTCACTGCGTCTCAGAGTCTCTGCGTCACTGCGTCTCAGAGTCTCTGCGTCTCACAGTCTCTGCGTCTCAGTGTCTCTGCGTCTCAGTGTCTCTGCGTCTCAGAGTCTCTGCGTCTCAGCGTCTGTGCGTCTCTGCGACTCAGAGTCTCTGCGTCCCTGCGTCTCTGCGTCACTGCGTCTCAGAGTCTCTGCGTCTCAGAGTCTCTGCATCTCAGAGTCTCAGCGTCTCTGCATCTCTGCTTCTCTGCGTCTCAGAGTCTCTGCGTCACTGCGTCTCAGAGTCTCTGCGTCACTGCGTCTCAGAGTCTCTGCGTCTCACAGTCTCTGCGTCTCAGTGTCTCTGCGTCTCAGAGTCTCTCCGTCTCAGCGTCTGTGCGTCTCTGCGACTCAGAGTCTCTGCGTCCCTGCGTCTCTGCATCTCAGAGTCTCAGCGTCTCTGCATCTCTGCTTCTCTGCGACTCAGAGTCTAAGCGTCCCTGCGTCTCTGCGTCACTGCGTCTCAGAGTCTCTGCGTCTCAGAGTCTCTGCATCTCAGAGTCTCAGCGTCTCTGCGTCTCAGCGTCTCTGCGTCTCAGCGTCTGTGCGTCTCTGCGACTCAGAGTCTCTGCGTCCCTGCGTCTCTGCGTCACTGCGTCTCAGAGTCTCTGCGACTCAGAGTCTCTGCGACTCAGAGTCACAGAGTCTCTGCGTCACTGCGTCTCAGAGTCTCTGCGTCACTGTGTCTCAGAGTCTCTGCGTCACTGCGTCTCAGAGTCTCTGCGTCTCACAGTCTCTGCGTCTCAGTGTCTCTGCGTCTCAGAGTCTCTGCGTCTCTGCGTCTGTGCGTCTGTGCGTCTCTGCGACTCAGAGTCTCTGCTTCCCTGCGTCTCTGCGTCACTGCGTCTCAGCGTCACTGCGTCTCAGAGTCTCTGCGTCTCAGAGTCTCTGCATCTCAGAGTCTCAGCGTCTCTGCGTCTCAGAGTCTCTGCGTCTCAGCGTCTGTGCGTCTCTGCGACTCAGAGTCTCTGCGTCTCAGCGTCTGTGCGTCTCTGCGACTCAGCGTCTCTGCGTCTCAGCGTCTGTGCGTCTCTGCGACTCAGAGTCTCTGCGTCTCAGCGTCTGTGCGTCTCTGCGACTCAGAGTCTCTGCGTCACTGCGTCTCAGAGTCTCTGCGTCTCAGAGTCTCTGCGTCACTGTGTCTCAGAGTCTCTGCGTCTCAGAGTCTCTGCGTCACTGCGTCTCAGAGTCTCTGCGTCACTGTGTCTCAGAGTCTCTGCGTCTCAGAGTCTCTGTGTCTCAGTGTCTCTGCATCTCAGAGTCTCAGCGTCTCTGCGTCTCAGAGTCTCTGCGTCTCAGAGTCTCTTTGTCTCAGTGTCTCTGCATCTCAGAGTCTCTGCGTCACTGCGTCTCAGAGTCTCTGCGTCACTGCTTCTCAGAGTCTCTGCGTCTCTGCGTCTCAGAGTCTCTGCGTCTCTGCGTCTCAGAGTCTCTGCGTCTCTGCGTTTCTGCATCTCAGAGTCTTAGCGTCTCTGCGTCTCTGCGTCTCTGCATCTGAGAGTCTCTGCGTCACTGCGTCTCAGAGTCTCTGCGTCTCTGCGTCTCTGCGTCTCTGCGTCTCAGAGTCTCTGCGTCTCTGCGTCTCAGAGTCTCTGCGTCACTGCGTCTCAGAGTCTCTGCTTCTCTGCGTCTCAGAGTCTCTGCTTCTCTGCGTCTCAGAGTCTCTGCGTCACTGCGTCTCAGAGTCTCTGCGTCTCAGAGTCTCTGCGTCTCTGCGTCTCTGTGTCTCTGCATCTCAGAGTCACAGAGTCTCTGCGTCTCTGCCTCTCTGCGTCACTGCGTCTCAGAGTCTCTGCGTCTCAGACTCTCAGCGTCTCTGCGTCTCTGCATCTCAGAGTCTCAGATTCTCAGTGTCTCAGCGCCTCAGAGTCACAGAGTCACAGAGTCTCAGCGTCTCTGCATCTCTGCTTCTCTGCGTCTCAGAGTCTCTGCTTCTCTGCGTCTCAGAGTCTCAGAGTCTCTGCGTCACTGCGTCTCAGAGTCTCTGCGTCACTGCGTCTCAGAGTCTCTGCGTCTCACAGTCTCTGCGTCTCAGTGTCTCTGCGTCTCAGTGTCTCTGCGTCTCAGAGTCTCTGCGTCTCAGCGTCTGTGCGTCTCTGCGACTCAGAGTCTCTGCGTCCCTGCGTCTCTGCGTCACTGCGTCTCAGAGTCTCTGCGTCTCAGAGTCTCTGCATCTCAGAGTCTCAGCGTCTCTGCATCTCTGCTTCTCTGCGTCTCAGAGTCTCTGCGTCACTGCGTCTCAGAGTCTCTGCGTCACTGCGTCTCAGAGTCTCTGCGTCTCACAGTCTCTGCGTCTCAGTGTCTCTGCGTCTCAGAGTCTCTCCGTCTCAGCGTCTGTGCGTCTCTGCGACTCAGAGTCTCTGCGTCCCTGCGTCTCTGCATCTCAGAGTCTCAGCGTCTCTGCATCTCTGCTTCTCTGCGACTCAGAGTCTAAGCGTCCCTGCGTCTCTGCGTCACTGCGTCTCAGAGTCTCTGCGTCTCAGAGTCTCTGCATCTCAGAGTCTCAGCGTCTCTGCGTCTCAGCGTCTCTGCGTCTCAGCGTCTGTGCGTCTCTGCGACTCAGAGTCTCTGCGTCCCTGCGTCTCTGCGTCACTGCGTCTCAGAGTCTCTGCGACTCAGAGTCTCTGCGACTCAGAGTCACAGAGTCTCTGCGTCACTGCGTCTCAGAGTCTCTGCGTCACTGTGTCTCAGAGTCTCTGCGTCACTGCGTCTCAGAGTCTCTGCGTCTCACAGTCTCTGCGTCTCAGTGTCTCTGCGTCTCAGAGTCTCTGCGTCTCTGCGTCTCTGCGTCTGTGCGTCTGTGCGTCTCTGCGACTCAGAGTCTCTGCTTCCCTGCGTCTCTGCGTCACTGCGTCTCAGAGTCTCTGCGTCTCAGAGTCTCTGCATCTCAGAGTCTCAGCGTCTCTGCGTCTCAGAGTCTCTGCGTCTCAGCGTCTGTGCGTCTCTGCGACTCAGAGTCTCTGCGTCTCAGCGTCTGTGCGTCTCTGCGACTCAGCGTCTCTGCGTCTCAGCGTCTGTGCGTCTCTGCGACTCAGAGTCTCTGCGTCTCAGCGTCTGTGCGTCTCTGCGACTCAGAGTCTCTGCGTCACTGCGTCTCAGAGTCTCTGCGTCTCAGAGTCTCTGCGTCACTGTGTCTCAGAGTCTCTGCGTCTCAGAGTCTCTGCGTCACTGCGTCTCAGAGTCTCTGCGTCACTGCGTCTCAGAGTCTCTGCGTCTCAGAGTCTCTGTGTCTCAGTGTCTCTGCATCTCAGAGTCTCAGCGTCTCTGCGTCTCAGAGTCTCTGCGTCTCAGAGTCTCTTTGTCTCAGTGTCTCTGCATCTCAGAGTCTCTGCGTCACTGCGTCTCAGAGTCTCTGCGTCACTGCTTCTCAGAGTCTCTGCGTCTCTGCGTCTCAGAGTCTCTGCGTCTCTGCGTCTCAGAGTCTCTGCGTCTCTGCGTTTCTGCATCTCAGAGTCTCAGCGTCTCTGCGTCTCTGCGTCTCTGCATCTGAGAGTCTCTGCGTCACTGCGTCTCAGAGTCTCTGCGTCTCTGCGTCTCTGCGTCTCAGAGTCTCTGCGTCTCTGCGTCTCAGAGTCTCTGCGTCACTGCGTCTCAGAGTCTCTGCGTCTCTGCGTCTCAGAGTCTCTGCGTCGCTGCGTCTCAGAGTCTCTGCTCACTGCGTCGCTGCGTCTCAGAGTCTCAGAGTCTCAGAGTCTCAGAGTCTCTGCGTCTCAGTGTTTCTGCATCTCAGAGTCTCTGCGTCTCTGCGTCTCAGAGTCTCTGCGTCTCAGCGTCTGTGCGTCTCTGCGTCTCAGAGTTTCTGCGTCACTGCGTCTCAGAGTCTCTGCGTCACTGCGTCTCAGAGTCTCAGAGTCTCTGCGTCACTGCGTCTCAGAGTCTCAGAGTCTCTGCGTCACTGCGTCTCAGAGTCTCTGCGTCTCTGCGTCTCAGAGTCTCTGCGTCACTGCGTCTCTGCGTCTCTGCGTCTCAGAGTCTCTGCGTCTCTGCGTCAATGCGTCTCATAGTCTCTGCGTCACTGCGTCTCTGCGTCTCAGAGTCTCTGCGTCTCAGTGTCTCTGCATCTCAGAGTCACAGAGTCTCTGCGTCTCTTCGTCTCAGAGTCTCTGCGTCTCAGTGTCTCTGCATCTCAGAGTCACAGAGTCTCTGCGTCTCAGCGTCTGTGCGTCTCTGCGTCTCAGTGTATCTGCGTCACTGCGTCTCAGAGTCTCTGCGTCTCAGAGTCTCTGCGTCACTGCGTCTCAGAGTCTCTGCGTCACTGCGTCTCAGAGTCTCTGCGTCACTGCGTCTCAGAGTCTCAGAGTCTCTGCGTCACTGCGTCTCAGAGTCTCAGAGTCTCTGCGTCGCTGCGTCTCAGAGTCTCTGCGTCACTGCGTCTCTGCGTCTCAGAGTCTCTGCGTCACTGCGTCTCAGAGTCTCTGCTTCTCTGCGTCTCAGAGTCTCTGCTTCTCTGCGTCTCAGAGTCTCTGCGTCACTGCGTCTCAGAGTCTCTGCGTCTCAGAGTCTCTGCGTCTCTGCGTCTCTGTGTCTCTGCATCTCAGAGTCACAGAGTCTCTGCGTCTCTGCCTCTCTGCGTCACTGCGTCTCAGAGTCTCTGCGTCTCAGACTCTCAGCGTCTCTGCGTCTCTGCATCTCAGAGTCTCAGATTCTCAGTGTCTCAGCGCCTCAGAGTCACAGAGTCACAGAGTCTCAGCGTCTCTGCATCTCTGCTTCTCTGCGTCTCAGAGTCTCTGCTTCTCTGCGTCTCAGAGTCTCAGAGTCTCTGCGTCACTGCGTCTCAGAGTCTCTGCGTCACTGCGTCTCAGAGTCTCTGCGTCTCACAGTCTCTGCGTCTCAGTGTCTCTGCGTCTCAGTGTCTCTGCGTCTCAGAGTCTCTGCGTCTCAGCGTCTGTGCGTCTCTGCGACTCAGAGTCTCTGCGTCCCTGCGTCTCTGCGTCACTGCGTCTCAGAGTCTCTGCGTCTCAGAGTCTCTGCATCTCAGAGTCTCAGCGTCTCTGCATCTCTGCTTCTCTGCGTCTCAGAGTCTCTGCGTCACTGCGTCTCAGAGTCTCTGCGTCACTGCGTCTCAGAGTCTCTGCGTCTCACAGTCTCTGCGTCTCAGTGTCTCTGCGTCTCAGAGTCTCTCCGTCTCAGCGTCTGTGCGTCTCTGCGACTCAGAGTCTCTGCGTCCCTGCGTCTCTGCATCTCAGAGTCTCAGCGTCTCTGCATCTCTGCTTCTCTGCGACTCAGAGTCTAAGCGTCCCTGCGTCTCTGCGTCACTGCGTCTCAGAGTCTCTGCGTCTCAGAGTCTCTGCATCTCAGAGTCTCAGCGTCTCTGCGTCTCAGCGTCTCTGCGTCTCAGCGTCTGTGCGTCTCTGCGACTCAGAGTCTCTGCGTCCCTGCGTCTCTGCGTCACTGCGTCTCAGAGTCTCTGCGACTCAGAGTCTCTGCGACTCAGAGTCACAGAGTCTCTGCGTCACTGCGTCTCAGAGTCTCTGCGTCACTGTGTCTCAGAGTCTCTGCGTCACTGCGTCTCAGAGTCTCTGCGTCTCACAGTCTCTGCGTCTCAGTGTCTCTGCGTCTCAGAGTCTCTGCGTCTCTGCGTCTCTGCGTCTGTGCGTCTGTGCGTCTCTGCGACTCAGAGTCTCTGCTTCCCTGCGTCTCTGCGTCACTGCGTCTCAGAGTCTCTGCGTCTCAGAGTCTCTGCATCTCAGAGTCTCAGCGTCTCTGCGTCTCAGAGTCTCTGCGTCTCAGCGTCTGTGCGTCTCTGCGACTCAGAGTCTCTGCGTCTCAGCGTCTGTGCGTCTCTGCGACTCAGCGTCTCTGCGTCTCAGCGTCTGTGCGTCTCTGCGACTCAGAGTCTCTGCGTCTCAGCGTCTGTGCGTCTCTGCGACTCAGAGTCTCTGCGTCACTGCGTCTCAGAGTCTCTGCGTCTCAGAGTCTCTGCGTCACTGTGTCTCAGAGTCTCTGCGTCTCAGAGTCTCTGCGTCACTGCGTCTCAGAGTCTCTGCGTCACTGCGTCTCAGAGTCTCTGCGTCTCAGAGTCTCTGTGTCTCAGTGTCTCTGCATCTCAGAGTCTCAGCGTCTCTGCGTCTCAGAGTCTCTGCGTCTCAGAGTCTCTTTGTCTCAGTGTCTCTGCATCTCAGAGTCTCTGCGTCACTGCGTCTCAGAGTCTCTGCGTCACTGCTTCTCAGAGTCTCTGCGTCTCTGCGTCTCAGAGTCTCTGCGTCTCTGCGTCTCAGAGTCTCTGCGTCTCTGCGTTTCTGCATCTCAGAGTCTCAGCGTCTCTGCGTCTCTGCGTCTCTGCATCTGAGAGTCTCTGCGTCACTGCGTCTCAGAGTCTCTGCGTCTCTGCGTCTCTGCGTCTCTGCGTCTCAGAGTCTCTGCGTCTCTGCGTCTCAGAGTCTCTGCGTCACTGCGTCTCAGAGTCTCTGCGTCTCTGCGTCTCAGAGTCTCTGCGTCGCTGCGTCTCAGAGTCTCTGCTCACTGCGTCGCTGCGTCTCAGAGTCTCAGAGTCTCAGAGTCTCAGAGTCTCTGCGTCTCAGTGTTTCTGCATCTCAGAGTCTCTGCGTCTCTGCGTCTCAGAGTCTCTGCGTCTCAGCGTCTGTGCGTCTCTGCGTCTCAGAGTTTCTGCGTCACTGCGTCTCAGAGTCTCTGCGTCACTGCGTCTCAGAGTCTCAGAGTCTCTGCGTCACTGCGTCTCAGAGTCTCAGAGTCTCTGCGTCACTGCGTCTCAGAGTCTCTGCGTCTCTGCGTCTCAGAGTCTCTGCGTCACTGCGTCTCTGCGTCTCTGCGTCTCAGAGTCTCTGCGTCTCTGCGTCAATGCGTCTCATAGTCTCTGCGTCACTGCGTCTCTGCGTCTCAGAGTCTCTGCGTCTCAGTGTCTCTGCATCTCAGAGTCACAGAGTCTCTGCGTCTCTTCGTCTCAGAGTCTCTGCGTCTCAGTGTCTCTGCATCTCAGAGTCACAGAGTCTCTGCGTCTCAGCGTCTGTGCGTCTCTGCGTCTCAGTGTATCTGCGTCACTGCGTCTCAGAGTCTCTGCGTCTCAGAGTCTCTGCGTCACTGCGTCTCAGAGTCTCTGCGTCACTGCGTCTCAGAGTCTCTGCGTCACTGCGTCTCAGAGTCTCAGAGTCTCTGCGTCACTGCGTCTCAGAGTCTCAGAGTCTCTGCGTC
The DNA here is from genome assembly GCF_965287045.1 of Carcharhinus amblyrhynchos. Taxonomy (NCBI): domain Eukaryota; kingdom Metazoa; phylum Chordata; class Chondrichthyes; order Carcharhiniformes; family Carcharhinidae; genus Carcharhinus; species Carcharhinus amblyrhynchos. The sequence continues at coordinate 156,321 of NW_027649937.1, read as the reverse complement.
GCTGCGTCTCAGAGTCTCTGCGTCACTGCGTCTCTGCGTCTCAGAGTCTCTGCGTCTCAGTGTCTCTGCATCTCAGAGTCACAGAGTCTCTGCGTCTCAGCGTCTGTGCGTCTCGGCGTCTCAGTGTCTCTGCGTCACTGCGTCTCAGAGTCTCTGCGTCTCAGAGTCTCTGTGTCTCAGCGTCTCAGAGTCTCTGCGTCACTGCGTCTCAGAGGCTCTGCGTCACTGCGTCTCAGAGTCTCAGAGTCTCTGCGTCTCAGAGTCTCTGCGTCGCTGCATCTCAGAGTCTCTGTGTCTCTGCGTCAATGCGTCTCATAGTCTCTGCGTCACTTCGTCTCAGAGTCTCTGCGACTCTGAGTCAATGCGTCTCATAGTCTCTGCGTCTCAGTGTCTCTGCATCACTGCGTCTCAGAGTCTCTGCGTCGCTGCGTCTCAGAGTCTCAGAGTCTCTGCGTCACTGCGTCTCAGAGTCTCTGCGTCTCAGAGTCTCTGCGTCACTGCGTCTCAGAGTCTCTGCGTCGCTGCGTCTCAGAGTCTCTGCGTCTCTGCGTCTCTGCGTATTAGAGTCTCAGAGTCTCAGAGTCTCAGCGTCTCAGAGTCTCACCGTCTCTGCGTCTCAGAGTCTCAGAGTCTCAGCGTCTCAGAGCCTCAGAGTCTCAGCGTCTCTGCGTCTCAGCGTCTCTGCGTCACTGCGTCTCAGAGTCTCTGTGTCACTGCGTCTCAGAGTCTCTGCGTCTCAGAGTCTCTGCGTCTCAGAGTCTCTGCGTCACTGCGTCTCAGAGTCTCTGCGTCTCAGAGTCTCTGCGTCACTGCGTCTCAGAGTCTCTGCGTCACTGCGTCTCAGAGTCTCTGCGTCTCAGAGTCTCTGCGTCACTGCGTCTCAGAGTCTCTGCGTCTCAGAGTCTCTGCGTCACTGCGTCTCAGAGTCTCTGCGTCTCAGAGTCTCTGCGTCACTGCGTCTCAGAGTCTCTGCGTCACTGCGTCTCAGAGTCTCTGCGTCTCAGAGTCTCTGCGTCACTGCGTCTCAGAGTCTCTGTGTCACTGCGTCTCTGCGTCTCTGCGTCTCAGAGTCTCTGCGTCTCAGAGTCTCTGCGTCACTGCGTCTCAGAGTCTCTGCGTCTCTGCGTCTCAGAGTCTCTGCGTCTCTGCGTCTCAGAGTCTCTGCGTCTCTGCGTCTCAGAGTCTCTGCGTCTCTGCGTCTCAGAGTCTCTGCGTCACTGCGTCTCAGAGTCTCTGCTTCTCTGCGTCTCAGAGTCTCTGCGTCTCTGCGTCTCAGAGTCTCTGCGTCTCAGAGTCTCTGCGTCTCAGAGTCTCTGCGTCACTGCGTCTCAGAGTCTCTGCGTCTCTGCGTCTCAGAGTCTCTGCGTCTCTGCGTCTCAGAGTCTCTGCGTCACTGCGTCTCAGAGTCTCTGCTTCTCTGCGTCTCAGAGTCTCTGCTTCTCTGCGTCTCAGAGTCTCTGCGTCACTGCGTCTCAGAGTCTCTGCGTCTCAGAGTCTCTGCGTCTCTGCGTCTCTGCGTCTCAGAGTCTCTGTGTCTCTGCATCTCAGAGTCACAGAGTCTCTGCGTCTCTGCCTCTCTGCGTCACTGCGTCTCAGAGTCTCTGCGTCTCAGACTCTCAGCATCTCTGCGTCTCTGCATCTCAGAGTCTCAGATTCTCAGTGTCTCAGCGCCTCAGAGTCACAGAGTCACAGAGTCTCAGCGTCTCTGCATCTCTGCTTCTCTGCGTCTCAGAGTCTCTGCTTCTCTGCGTCTCAGAGTCTCAGAGTCTCTGCGTCACTGCGTCTCAGAGTCTCTGCGTCACTGCGTCTCAGAGTCTCTGCGTCTCACAGTCTCTGCGTCTCAGTGTCTCTGCGTCTCAGAGTCTCTGCGTCTCAGCGTCTGTGCGTCTCTGCGACTCAGAGTCTCTGCGTCCCTGCGTCTCTGCGTCACTGCGTCTCAGAGTCTCTGCGTCTCAGAGTCTCTGCGTCTCAGAGTCTCTGCATCTCAGAGTCTCAGCGTCTCTGCATCTCTGCTTCTCTGCGTCTCAGAGTCTCTGCGTCACTGCGTCTCAGAGTCTCTGCGTCACTGCGTCTCAGAGTCTCTGCGTCTCACAGTCTCTGCGTCTCAGTGTCTCTGCGTCTCAGAGTCTCTGCGTCTCAGCGTCTGTGCGTCTCTGCGACTCAGAGTCTCTGCGTCCCTGCGTCTCTGCGTCACTGCGTCTCAGAGTCTCTGCGTCTCAGAGTCTCTGCATCTCAGAGTCTCAGCTTCTCTGCATCTCTGCTTCTCTGCGACTCAGAGTCTCTGCGTCCCTGCGTCTCTGCGTCACTGTGTCTCAGAGTCTCTGCGTCTCAGAGTCTCTGCATCTCAGAGTCTCAGCGTCTCTGCGTCTCAGAGTCTCTGCGTCTCAGCGTCTGTGCGTCTCTGCGACTCAGAGTCTCTGCGTCCCTGCGTCTCTGCGTCACTGCGTCTCAGAGTCTCTGCGACTCAGAGTCTCTGCGTCTCAGAGTCACAGAGTCTCTGCGTCACTGCGTCTCAGAGTCTCTGCGTCACTGCGTCTCAGAGTCTCTGCGTCTCAGAGTATCTGCTTCTCTGCGTCTCAGAGTCTCTGCGTCACTGCGTCTCAGAGTCTCTGCGTCACTGCGTCTCAGAGTCTCTGCGTCTCACAGTCTCTGCGTCTCAGTGTCTCTGCGTCTCAGAGTCTCTGCGTCTCTGCGACTCAGAGTCTCTGCTTCCCTGCGTCTCTGCGTCACTGCGTCTCAGAGTCTCTGCGTCTCAGAGTCTCTGCATCTCAGAGTCTCAGCGTCTCAGCGTCTCTGCGTCTCAGAGTCTCTGCGTCTCAGCGTCTGTGCGTCTCTGCGACTCAGAGTCTCTGCGTCTCAGCGTCTGTGCGTCTCTGCGACTCAGCGTCTCTGCGTCTCAGCGTCTGTGCGTCTCTGCGACTCAGAGTCTCTGCGTCTCAGCGTCTCTGCGTCTCTGCGTCTCAGAGTCTCTGCGTCTCTGCGTCTCAGAGTCTCTGCGTCACTGCGTCTCAGAGTCTCTGCGTAACTGCGTCTCACAGTCTCTGCGTCACTGCGTCTCAGAGTCTCTGCGTCTCAGAGTCTCTGTGTCTCAGTGTCTCTGCATCTCAGAGTCTCAGCGTCTCTGCGCCTCAGAGTCTCTGCGTCTCAGAGTCTCTTTGTCTCAGTGTCTCTGCATCTCAGAGTCTCTGCGTCACTGCTTCTCAGAGTCTCTGCGTCTCTGCATCTCAGAGTCTCAGCGTCTCTGCGTCTCTGCGTCTGAGAGTCTCTGCGTCACTGCGTCTCAGAGTCTCTGCGTCTCTGCGTCTCTGCGTCTCAGAGTCTCTGCGTCTCTGCGTCTCAGAGTCTCTGCGTCACTGCGTCTCAGAGTCTCTGCGTCTCTGCGTCTCAGAGTCTCTGCGTCACTGCGTCTCAGAGTCTCTGCGTCTCTGCGTCTCTGCGTCTCAGAGTCTCTGCGTCTCTGCGTCTCAGAGTCTCTGCGTCACTGCGTCTCAGAGTCTCTGCGTCACTGCGTCTCAGAGTCTCTGCGTCTCTGCGTCTCAGAGTCTCTGCGTCTCTGCGTCTCAGAGTCTCTGCGTCACTGCGTCTCAGAGTCTCTGCGTCTCTGCGTCTCAGAGTCTCTGCGTCGCTGCGTCTCAGAGTCTCTGCGTCGCTGCGTCTCAGAGTCTCTGCGTCTCTGCGTCTCAGAGTCTCTGCGTCGCTGCGTCGCTGCGTCTCAGAGTCTCTGCGTCGCTGCGTCTCAGAGTCTCTGCGTCGCTGCGTCTCAGAGTCTCTGCGTCACTGCGTCTCAGAGTCTCAGAGTCTCTGCGTCTCTGCGTCTCAGAGTCTCTGCGTCGCTGCGTCTCAGAGTCTCTGCTCACTGCGTCGCTGCGTCTCAGAGTCTCAGAGTCTCAGAGTCTCTGCGTCTCAGTGTTTCTGCATCTCAGAGTCTCTGCGTCTCTGCGTCTCAGCGTCTGTGCGTCTCTGCGTCTCAGAGTTTCTGCGTCACTGCGTCTCAGAGTCTCTGCGTCACTGCGTCTCAGAGTCTCAGAGTCTCTGCGTCACTGCGTCTCAGAGTCTCACAGTCTCTGCGTCACTGCGTCTCAGAGTCTCTGCGTCTCTGCGTCTCAGAGTCTCAGAGTCTCTGCGTCACTGCGTCTCAGAGTCTCAGAGTCTCTGCGTCACTGCGTCTCAGAGTCTCTGCGTCTCTGCGTCTCAGAGTCTCTGCGTCACTGCGTCTCTGCGTCTCTGCGTCTCAGAGTCTCTGCGTCGCTGCGTCTCAGAGTCTCTGCTCACTGCGTCGCTGCATCTCAGAGTCTCAGAGTCTCAGAGTCTCAGAGTCTCTGCGTCTCAGTGTTTCTGCATCTCAGAGTCTCTGCGTCTCTGCGTCTCAGCGTCTGTGCGTCTCTGCGTCTCAGAGTTTCTGCGTCACTGCGTCTCAGAGTCTCTGCGTCACTGCGTCTCAGAGTCTCAGAGTCTCTGCGTCACTGCGTCTCAGAGTCTCAGAGTCTCAGAGTCTCTGCGTCACTGCGTCTCAGAGTCTCTGCGTCACTGCGTCTCAGAGTCTCAGAGTCTCTGCGTCACTGCGTCTCAGAGTCTCAGAGTCTCTGCGTCACTGCGTCTCAGAGTCTCTGCGTCTCTGCGTCTCAGAGTCTCTGCGTCACTGCGTCTCTGCGTCTCTGCGTCTCAGAGTCTCTGCGTCTCTGCGTCAATGCGTTTCATAGTCTCTGCGTCACTGCGTCTCTGCGTCTCAGAGTCTCTGCGTCTCAGTGTCTCTGCATCTCAGAGTCACAGAGTCTCTGCGTCTCAGCGTCTCTGCGTCTCAGAGTCTCTGCGTCTCAGTGTCTCTGCATCTCAGAGTCACAGAGTCTCTGCGTCTCAGCGTCTGTGCGTCTCTGCGTCTCAGTGTATCTGCGTCACTGCGTCTCAGAGTCTCTGCGTCTCAGAGTCTCTGCGTCACTGCGTCTCAGAGTCTCTGCGTCACTGCGTCTCAGAGTCTCTGCGTCACTGCGTCTCTGCGTCTCTGCGTCTCAGAGTCTCTGCGTCTCTGCGTCAATGCGTCTCATAGTCTCTGCGTCACTGCGTCTCTGCGTCTCAGAGTCTCTGCGTCTCAGTGTCTCTGCATCTCAGAGTCACAGAGTCTCTGCGTCTCTGCGTCTCTGCGTCTCTGCGTCTCAGAGTCTCTGCGTCTCAGTGTCTCTGCATCTCAGAGTCACAGAGTCTCTGCGTCTCAGCGTCTGTGCGTCTCTGCGTCTCAGTGTATCTGCGTCACTGCGTCTCAGAGTCTCTGCGTCTCAGAGTCTCTGCGTCACTGCGTCTCAGAGTCTCTGCGTCACTGCGTCTCAGAGTCTCTGCGTCACTGCGTCTCAGAGTCTCAGAGTCTCTGCGTCACTGCGTCTCAGAGTCTCAGAGTCTCTGCGTCGCTGCGTCTCAGAGTCTCTGCGTCACTGCGTCTCAGAGTCTCAGAGTCTCTGCGTCACTGCGTCTCAGAGTCTCTGCGTCACTGCGTCTCAGAGTCTCTGCGTCACTGCGTCTCAGAGTCTCTGCGTCACTGCGTCTCAGAGTCTCTGCGTCACTGCGTCTCAGAGTCTCTGCGTCACTGCGTCTCTGCGTCACTGCGTCTCATAGTCTCTGCGTCTCTGCGTCTCAGAGTCTCTGCCGCACTGCGTCTCAGAGTCTCTGCGTCACTGCGTCTCAGAGTCTCTGCGTCACTGCGTCTCAGAGTCTCTGCGTCACTGCGTCTCAGAGTCTCTGTGTCTCTGCGTCTCAGAGTCTCTGCGTCACTGCGTCTCAGAGTCTCTGCGTCACTGCGTCTCAGAGTCTCTGCGTCACTGCGTCTCAGAGTCTCTGCGTCTCAGAGTCTCTGCGTCACTGCGTCTCAGAGTCTCTGTGTCACTGCGTCTCAGAGTCTCTGCGTCTCTGCGTCTCAGAGTCTCTGCGTCTCAGAGTCTCTGCGTCTCAGAGTCTCTGCGTCTCAGAGTCTCTGCGTCACTGCGTCTCAGAGTCTCTGCGTCACTGCGTCTCAGAGTCTCTGCGTCTCAGAGTCTCTGCGTCACTGCGTCTCAGAGTCTCTGTGTCACTGCGTCTCAGAGTCTCTGCGTCTCTGCGCCTCAGAGTCTCTGCGTCTCAGAGTCTCTGCGTCACTGCGTCTCAGAGTCTCTGCGTCTCTGCGTCTCAGAGTCTCTGCGTCACTGCGTCTCTGCGTCTCTGCGTCTCAGAGTCTCTGCGTCTCTGCGTCAATGCGTCTCATAGTCTCTGCGTCACTGCGTCTCTGCGTCTCAGAGTCTCTGCGTCTCAGTGTCTCTGCATCTCAGAGTCACAGAGTCTCTGCGTCTCTTCGTCTCAGAGTCTCTGCGTCTCAGTGTCTCTGCATCTCAGAGTCACAGAGTCTCTGCGTCTCAGCGTCTGTGCGTCTCTGCGTCTCAGTGTATCTGCGTCACTGCGTCTCAGAGTCTCTGCGTCTCAGAGTCTCTGCGTCACTGCGTCTCAGAGTCTCTGCGTCACTGCGTCTCAGAGTCTCTGCGTCACTGCGTCTCAGAGTCTCAGAGTCTCTGCGTCACTGCGTCTCAGAGTCTCAGAGTCTCTGCGTCGCTGCGTCTCAGAGTCTCTGCGTCACTGCGTCTCTGCGTCTCAGAGTCTCTGCGTCACTGCGTCTCAGAGTCTCTGCTTCTCTGCGTCTCAGAGTCTCTGCTTCTCTGCGTCTCAGAGTCTCTGCGTCACTGCGTCTCAGAGTCTCTGCGTCTCAGAGTCTCTGCGTCTCTGCGTCTCTGTGTCTCTGCATCTCAGAGTCACAGAGTCTCTGCGTCTCTGCCTCTCTGCGTCACTGCGTCTCAGAGTCTCTGCGTCTCAGACTCTCAGCGTCTCTGCGTCTCTGCATCTCAGAGTCTCAGATTCTCAGTGTCTCAGCGCCTCAGAGTCACAGAGTCACAGAGTCTCAGCGTCTCTGCATCTCTGCTTCTCTGCGTCTCAGAGTCTCTGCTTCTCTGCGTCTCAGAGTCTCAGAGTCTCTGCGTCACTGCGTCTCAGAGTCTCTGCGTCACTGCGTCTCAGAGTCTCTGCGTCTCACAGTCTCTGCGTCTCAGTGTCTCTGCGTCTCAGTGTCTCTGCGTCTCAGAGTCTCTGCGTCTCAGCGTCTGTGCGTCTCTGCGACTCAGAGTCTCTGCGTCCCTGCGTCTCTGCGTCACTGCGTCTCAGAGTCTCTGCGTCTCAGAGTCTCTGCATCTCAGAGTCTCAGCGTCTCTGCATCTCTGCTTCTCTGCGTCTCAGAGTCTCTGCGTCACTGCGTCTCAGAGTCTCTGCGTCACTGCGTCTCAGAGTCTCTGCGTCTCACAGTCTCTGCGTCTCAGTGTCTCTGCGTCTCAGAGTCTCTCCGTCTCAGCGTCTGTGCGTCTCTGCGACTCAGAGTCTCTGCGTCCCTGCGTCTCTGCATCTCAGAGTCTCAGCGTCTCTGCATCTCTGCTTCTCTGCGACTCAGAGTCTAAGCGTCCCTGCGTCTCTGCGTCACTGCGTCTCAGAGTCTCTGCGTCTCAGAGTCTCTGCATCTCAGAGTCTCAGCGTCTCTGCGTCTCAGCGTCTCTGCGTCTCAGCGTCTGTGCGTCTCTGCGACTCAGAGTCTCTGCGTCCCTGCGTCTCTGCGTCACTGCGTCTCAGAGTCTCTGCGACTCAGAGTCTCTGCGACTCAGAGTCACAGAGTCTCTGCGTCACTGCGTCTCAGAGTCTCTGCGTCACTGTGTCTCAGAGTCTCTGCGTCACTGCGTCTCAGAGTCTCTGCGTCTCACAGTCTCTGCGTCTCAGTGTCTCTGCGTCTCAGAGTCTCTGCGTCTCTGCGTCTCTGCGTCTGTGCGTCTGTGCGTCTCTGCGACTCAGAGTCTCTGCTTCCCTGCGTCTCTGCGTCACTGCGTCTCAGAGTCTCTGCGTCTCAGAGTCTCTGCATCTCAGAGTCTCAGCGTCTCTGCGTCTCAGAGTCTCTGCGTCTCAGCGTCTGTGCGTCTCTGCGACTCAGAGTCTCTGCGTCTCAGCGTCTGTGCGTCTCTGCGACTCAGCGTCTCTGCGTCTCAGCGTCTGTGCGTCTCTGCGACTCAGAGTCTCTGCGTCTCAGCGTCTGTGCGTCTCTGCGACTCAGAGTCTCTGCGTCACTGCGTCTCAGAGTCTCTGCGTCTCAGAGTCTCTGCGTCACTGTGTCTCAGAGTCTCTGCGTCTCAGAGTCTCTGCGTCACTGCGTCTCAGAGTCTCTGCGTCACTGCGTCTCAGAGTCTCTGCGTCTCAGAGTCTCTGTGTCTCAGTGTCTCTGCATCTCAGAGTCTCAGCGTCTCTGCGTCTCAGAGTCTCTGCGTCTCAGAGTCTCTTTGTCTCAGTGTCTCTGCATCTCAGAGTCTCTGCGTCACTGCGTCTCAGAGTCTCTGCGTCACTGCTTCTCAGAGTCTCTGCGTCTCTGCGTCTCAGAGTCTCTGCGTCTCTGCGTCTCAGAGTCTCTGCGTCTCTGCGTTTCTGCATCTCAGAGTCTCAGCGTCTCTGCGTCTCTGCGTCTCTGCATCTGAGAGTCTCTGCGTCACTGCGTCTCAGAGTCTCTGCGTCTCTGCGTCTCTGCGTCTCTGCGTCTCAGAGTCTCTGCGTCTCTGCGTCTCAGAGTCTCTGCGTCACTGCGTCTCAGAGTCTCTGCGTCTCTGCGTCTCAGAGTCTCTGCGTCGCTGCGTCTCAGAGTCTCTGCTCACTGCGTCGCTGCGTCTCAGAGTCTCAGAGTCTCAGAGTCTCAGAGTCTCTGCGTCTCAGTGTTTCTGCATCTCAGAGTCTCTGCGTCTCTGCGTCTCAGAGTCTCTGCGTCTCAGCGTCTGTGCGTCTCTGCGTCTCAGAGTTTCTGCGTCACTCCGTCTCAGAGTCTCTGCGTCACTGCGTCTCAGAGTCTCAGAGTCTCTGCGTCACTGCGTCTCAGAGTCTCAGAGTCTCTGCGTCACTGCGTCTCAGAGTCTCTGCGTCTCTGCGTCTCAGAGTCTCTGCGTCACTGCGTCTCTGCGTCTCTGCGTCTCAGAGTCTCTGCGTCTCTGCGTCAATGCGTCTCATAGTCTCTGCGTCACTGCGTCTCTGCGTCTCAGAGTCTCTGCGTCTCAGTGTCTCTGCATCTCAGAGTCACAGAGTCTCTGCGTCTCTTCGTCTCAGAGTCTCTGCGTCTCAGTGTCTCTGCATCTCAGAGTCACAGAGTCTCTGCGTCTCAGCGTCTGTGCGTCTCTGCGTCTCAGTGTATCTGCGTCACTGCGTCTCAGAGTCTCTGCGTCTCAGAGTCTCTGCGTCACTGCGTCTCAGAGTCTCTGCGTCACTGCGTCTCAGAGTCTCTGCGTCACTGCGTCTCAGAGTCTCAGAGTCTCTGCGTCACTGCGTCTCAGAGTCTCAGAGTCTCTGCGTCGCTGCGTCTCAGAGTCTCTGCGTCACTGCGTCTCTGCGTCTCAGAGTCTCTGCGTCTCAGTGTCTCTGCATCTCAGAGTCACAGAGTCTCTGCGTCTCAGCGTCTGTGCGTCTCGGCGTCTCAGTGTCTCTGCGTCACTGCGTCTCAGAGTCTCTGCGTCTCAGAGTCTCTGTGTCTCAGCGTCTCAGAGTCTCTGCGTCACTGCGTCTCAGAGGCTCTGCGTCACTGCGTCTCAGAGTCTCAGAGTCTCTGCGTCTCAGAGTCTCTGCGTCGCTGCATCTCAGAGTCTCTGTGTCTCTGCGTCAATGCGTCTCATAGTCTCTGCGTCACTTCGTCTCAGAGTCTCTGCGACTCTGAGTCAATGCGTCTCATAGTCTCTGCGTCTCAGTGTCTCTGCATCACTGCGTCTCAGAGTCTCTGCGTCGCTGCGTCTCAGAGTCTCAGAGTCTCTGCGTCACTGCGTCTCAGAGTCTCTGCGTCTCAGAGTCTCTGCGTCACTGCGTCTCAGAGTCTCTGCGTCGCTGCGTCTCAGAGTCTCTGCGTCTCTGCGTCTCTGCGTATTAGAGTCTCAGAGTCTCAGAGTCTCAGCGTCTCAGAGTCTCACCGTCTCTGCGTCTCAGAGTCTCAGAGTCTCAGCGTCTCAGAGCCTCAGAGTCTCAGCGTCTCTGCGTCTCAGCGTCTCTGCGTCACTGCGTCTCAGAGTCTCTGTGTCACTGCGTCTCAGAGTCTCTGCGTCTCAGAGTCTCTGCGTCTCAGAGTCTCTGCGTCACTGCGTCTCAGAGTCTCTGCGTCTCAGAGTCTCTGCGTCACTGCGTCTCAGAGTCTCTGCGTCACTGCGTCTCAGAGTCTCTGCGTCTCAGAGTCTCTGCGTCACTGCGTCTCAGAGTCTCTGCGTCTCAGAGTCTCTGCGTCACTGCGTCTCAGAGTCTCTGCGTCTCAGAGTCTCTGCGTCACTGCGTCTCAGAGTCTCTGCGTCACTGCGTCTCAGAGTCTCTGCGTCTCAGAGTCTCTGCGTCACTGCGTCTCAGAGTCTCTGTGTCACTGCGTCTCTGCGTCTCTGCGTCTCAGAGTCTCTGCGTCTCAGAGTCTCTGCGTCACTGCGTCTCAGAGTCTCTGCGTCTCTGCGTCTCAGAGTCTCTGCGTCTCTGCGTCTCAGAGTCTCTGCGTCTCTGCGTCTCAGAGTCTCTGCGTCTCTGCGTCTCAGAGTCTCTGCGTCACTGCGTCTCAGAGTCTCTGCTTCTCTGCGTCTCAGAGTCTCTGCGTCTCTGCGTCTCAGAGTCTCTGCGTCTCAGAGTCTCTGCGTCTCAGAGTCTCTGCGTCACTGCGTCTCAGAGTCTCTGCGTCTCTGCGTCTCAGAGTCTCTGCGTCTCTGCGTCTCAGAGTCTCTGCGTCACTGCGTCTCAGAGTCTCTGCTTCTCTGCGTCTCAGAGTCTCTGCTTCTCTGCGTCTCAGAGTCTCTGCGTCACTGCGTCTCAGAGACTCTGCGTCTCAGAGTCTCTGCGTCTCTGCGTCTCTGCGTCTCAGAGTCTCTGTGTCTCTGCATCTCAGAGTCACAGAGTCTCTGCGTCTCTGCCTCTCTGCGTCACTGCGTCTCAGAGTCTCTGCGTCTCAGACTCTCAGCATCTCTGCGTCTCTGCATCTCAGAGTCTCAGATTCTCAGTGTCTCAGCGCCTCAGAGTCACAGAGTCACAGAGTCTCAGCGTCTCTGCATCTCTGCTTCTCTGCGTCTCAGAGTCTCTGCTTCTCTGCGTCTCAGAGTCTCAGAGTCTCTGCGTCACTGCGTCTCAGAGTCTCTGCGTCACTGCGTCTCAGAGTCTCTGCGTCTCACAGTCTCTGCGTCTCAGTGTCTCTGCGTCTCAGAGTCTCTGCGTCTCAGCGTCTGTGCGTCTCTGCGACTCAGAGTCTCTGCGTCCCTGCGTCTCTGCGTCACTGCGTCTCAGAGTCTCTGCGTCTCAGAGTCTCTGCGTCTCAGAGTCTCTGCATCTCAGAGTCTCAGCGTCTCTGCATCTCTGCTTCTCTGCGTCTCAGAGTCTCTGCGTCACTGCGTCTCAGAGTCTCTGCGTCACTGCGTCTCAGAGTCTCTGCGTCTCACAGTCTCTGCGTCTCAGTGTCTCTGCGTCTCAGAGTCTCTGCGTCTCAGCGTCTGTGCGTCTCTGCGACTCAGAGTCTCTGCGTCCCTGCGTCTCTGCGTCACTGCGTCTCAGAGTCTCTGCGTCTCAGAGTCTCTGCATCTCAGAGTCTCAGCTTCTCTGCATCTCTGCTTCTCTGCGACTCAGAGTCTCTGCGTCCCTGCGTCTCTGCGTCACTGTGTCTCAGAGTCTCTGCGTCTCAGAGTCTCTGCATCTCAGAGTCTCAGCGTCTCTGCGTCTCAGAGTCTCTGCGTCTCAGCGTCTGTGCGTCTCTGCGACTCAGAGTCTCTGCGTCCCTGCGTCTCTGCGTCACTGCGTCTCAGAGTCTCTGCGACTCAGAGTCTCTGCGTCTCAGAGTCACAGAGTCTCTGCGTCACTGCGTCTCAGAGTCTCTGCGTCACTGCGTCTCAGAGTCTCTGCGTCTCAGAGTATCTGCTTCTCTGCGTCTCAGAGTCTCTGCGTCACTGCGTCTCAGAGTCTCTGCGTCACTGCGTCTCAGAGTCTCTGCGTCTCACAGTCTCTGCGTCTCAGTGTCTCTGCGTCTCAGAGTCTCTGCGTCTCTGCGACTCAGAGTCTCTGCTTCCCTGCGTCTCTGCGTCACTGCGTCTCAGAGTCTCTGCGTCTCAGAGTCTCTGCATCTCAGAGTCTCAGCGTCTCAGCGTCTCTGCGTCTCAGAGTCTCTGCGTCTCAGCGTCTGTGCGTCTCTGCGACTCAGAGTCTCTGCGTCTCAGCGTCTGTGCGTCTCTGCGACTCAGCGTCTCTGCGTCTCAGCGTCTGTGCGTCTCTGCGACTCAGAGTCTCTGCGTCTCAGCGTCTCTGCGTCTCTGCGTCTGAGAGTCTCTGCGTCTCTGCGTCTCAGAGTCTCTGCGTCACTGCGTCTCAGAGTCTCTGCGTAACTGCGTCTCACAGTCTCTGCGTCACTGCGTCTCAGAGTCTCTGCGTCTCAGAGTCTCTGTGTCTCAGTGTCTCTGCATCTCAGAGTCTCAGCGTCTCTGCGCCTCAGAGTCTCTGCGTCTCAGAGTCTCTTTGTCTCAGTGTCTCTGCATCTCAGAGTCTCTGCGTCACTGCTTCTCAGAGTCTCTGCGTCTCTGCATCTCAGAGTCTCAGCGTCTCTGCGTCTCTGCGTCTGAGAGTCTCTGCGTCACTGCGTCTCAGAGTCTCTGCGTCTCTGCGTCTCTGCGTCTCAGAGTCTCTGCGTCTCTGCGTCTCAGAGTCTCTGCGTCACTGCGTCTCAGAGTCTCTGCGTCTCTGCGTCTCAGAGTCTCTGCGTCACTGCGTCTCAGAGTCTCTGCGTCTCTGCGTCTCTGCGTCTCAGAGTCTCTGCGTCTCTGCGTCTCAGAGTCTCTGCGTCACTGCGTCTCAGAGTCTCTGCGTCACTGCGTCTCAGAGTCTCTGCGTCTCTGCGTCTCAGAGTCTCGGCGTCTCTGCGTCTCAGAGTCTCTGCGTCACTGCGTCTCAGAGTCTCTGCGTCTCTGCGTCTCAGAGTCTCTGCGTCGCTGCGTCTCAGAGTCTCTGCGTCGCTGCGTCTCAGAGTCTCTGCGTCTCTGCGTCTCAGAGTCTCTGCGTCGCTGCGTCGCTGCGTCTCAGAGTCTCTGCGTCGCTGCGTCTCAGAGTCTCTGCGTCGCTGCGTCTCAGAGTCTCTGCGTCGCTGCGTCTCAGAGTCTCAGAGTCTCTGCGTCTCTGCGTCTCAGAGTCTCTGCGTCGCTGCGTCTCAGAGTCTCTGCTCACTGCGTCGCTGCGTCTCAGAGTCTCAGAGTCTCAGAGTCTCTGCGTCTCAGTGTTTCTGCATCTCAGAGTCTCTGCGTCTCTGCGTCTCAGCGTCTGTGCGTCTCTGCGTCTCAGAGTTTCTGCGTCACTGCGTCTCAGAGTCTCTGCGTCACTGCGTCTCAGAGTCTCAGAGTCTCTGCGTCACTGCGTCTCAGAGTCTCACAGTCTCTGCGTCACTGCGTCTCAGAGTCTCTGCGTCTCTGCGTCTCAGAGTCTCAGAGTCTCTGCGTCACTGCGTCTCAGAGTCTCAGAGTCTCTGCGTCACTGCGTCTCAGAGTCTCTGCGTCTCTGCGTCTCAGAGTCTCTGCGTCACTGCGTCTCTGCGTCTCTGCGTCTCAGAGTCTCTGCGTCGCTGCGTCTCAGAGTCTCTGCTCACTGCGTCGCTGCATCTCAGAGTCTCAGAGTCTCAGAGTCTCTGCGTCTCAGTGTTTCTGCATCTCAGAGTCTCTGCGTCTCTGCGTCTCAGCGTCTGTGCGTCTCTGCGTCTCAGAGTTTCTGCGTCACTGCGTCTCAGAGTCTCTGCGTCACTGCGTCTCAGAGTCTCAGAGTCTCTGCGTCACTGCGTCTCAGAGTCTCAGAGTCTCAGAGTCTCTGCGTCACTGCGTCTCAGAGTCTCTGCGTCACTGCGTCTCAGAGTCTCAGAGTCTCTGCGTCACTGCGTCTCAGAGTCTCAGAGTCTCTGCGTCACTGCGTCTCAGAGTCTCTGCGTCTCTGCGTCTCAGAGTCTCTGCGTCACTGCGTCTCTGCGTCTCTGCGTCTCAGAGTCTCTGCGTCTCTGCGTCAATGCGTTTCATAGTCTCTGCGTCACTGCGTCTCTGCGTCTCAGAGTCTCTGCGTCTCAGTGTCTCTGCATCTCAGAGTCACAGAGTCTCTGCGTCTCAGCGTCTCTGCGTCTCAGAGTCTCTGCGTCTCAGTGTCTCTGCATCTCAGAGTCACAGAGTCTCTGCGTCTCAGCGTCTGTGCGTCTCTGCGTCTCAGTGTATCTGCGTCACTGCGTCTCAGAGTCTCTGCGTCTCAGAGTCTCTGCGTCACTGCGTCTCAGAGTCTCTGCGTCACTGCGTCTCAGAGTCTCTGCGTCACTGCGTCTCTGCGTCTCTGCGTCTCAGAGTCTCTGCGTCTCTGCGTCAATGCGTCTCATAGTCTCTGCGTCACTGCGTCTCTGCGTCTCAGAGTCTCTGCGTCTCAGTGTCTCTGCATCTCAGAGTCACAGAGTCTCTGCGTCTCTGCGTCTCTGCGTCTCAGAGTCTCTGCGTCTCAGTGTCTCTGCATCTCAGAGTCACAGAGTCTCTGCGTCTCAGCGTCTGTGCGTCTCTGCGTCTCAGTGTATCTGCGTCACTGCGTCTCAGAGTCTCTGCGTCTCAGAGTCTCTGCGTCACTGCGTCTCAGAGTCTCTGCGTCACTGCGTCTCAGAGTCTCTGCGTCACTGCGTCTCAGAGTCTCAGAGTCTCTGCGTCACTGCGTCTCAGAGTCTCAGAGTCTCTGCGTCGCTGCGTCTCAGAGTCTCTGCGTCACTGCGTCTCAGAGTCTCAGAGTCTCTGCGTCACTGCGTCTCAGAGTCTCTGCGTCACTGCGTCTCAGAGTCTCTGCGTCACTGCGTCTCAGAGTCTCTGCGTCACTGCGTCTCAGAGTCTCTGCGTCACTGCGTCTCAGAGTCTCTGCGTCACTGCGTCTCTGCGTCACTGCGTCTCATAGTCTCTGCGTCTCTGCGTCTCAGAGTCTCTGCCGCACTGCGTCTCAGAGTCTCTGCGTCACTGCGTCTCAGAGTCTCTGCGTCACTGCGTCTCAGAGTCTCTGCGTCACTGCGTCTCAGAGTCTCTGTGTCTCTGCGTCTCAGAGTCTCTGCGTCACTGCGTCTCAGAGTCTCTGCGTCACTGCGTCTCAGAGTCTCTGCGTCACTGCGTCTCAGAGTCTCTGCGTCTCAGAGTCTCTGCGTCACTGCGTCTCAGAGTCTCTGTGTCACTGCGTCTCAGAGTCTCTGCGTCTCTGCGTCTCAGAGTCTCTGCGTCTCAGAGTCTCTGCGTCTCAGAGTCTCTGCGTCACTGCGTCTCAGAGTCTCTGCGTCACTGCGTCTCAGAGTCTCTGCGTCTCAGAGTCTCTGCGTCACTGCGTCTCAGAGTCTCTGTGTCACTGCGTCTCAGAGTCTCTGCGTCTCTGCGCCTCAGAGTCTCTGCGTCTCAGAGTCTCTGCGTCACTGCGTCTCAGAGTCTCTGCGTCTCTGCGTCTCAGAGTCTCTGCGTCTCTGCGTCTCAGAGTCTCTGCGTCTCTGCGTCTCAGAGTCTCTGCGTCACTGCGTCTCAGAGTCTCTGCTTCTCTGCGTCTCAGAGTCTCTGCTTCTCTGCGTCTCAGAGTCTCTGCGTCACTGCGTCTCAGAGTCTCTGCGTCACTGCGTCTCAGAGTCTCTGCGACTCAGAGTCTCTGCGTCTCAGAGTCACAGAGTCTCTGCGTCACTGCGTCTCAGAGTCTCTGCGTCACTGCGTCTCAGAGTCTCTGCGTCTCAGAGTATCTGCTTCTCTGCGTCTCAGAGTCTCTGCGTCACTGCGTCTCAGAGTCTCTGTGTCACTGCGTCTCAGAGTCTCTGCGTCTCACAGTCTCTGCGTCTCAGTGTCTCTGCGTCTCAGTGTCTCTGCGTCTCTGCGTCTGTGCGCCTCTGCGACTCAGAGTCTCTGCTTCCCTGCGTCTCTGCGTCACTGCGTCTCAGAGTCTCTGCGTCTCAGAGTCTCTGCATCTCAGAGTCTCAGCGTCTCTGCGTCTCAGAGTCTCTGCGTCTCAGCGTCTGTGCGTCTCTGCGACTCAGAGTCTCTGCGTCTCAGCGTCTGTGCGTCTCTGCGACTCAGCGTCTCTGCGTCTCAGCGTCTGTGCGTCTCTGCGACTCAGAGTCTCTGCGTCTCAGCGTCTGTGCGTCTCTGCGACTCAGAGTCTCTGCGTCACTGCGTCTCAGAGTCTCTGCGTCTCAGAGTCTCTGCGTCACTGTGTCTCAGAGTCTCTGCGTCTCAGAGTCTCTGCGTCACTGCGTCTCAGAGTCTCTGCGTCACTGCGTCTCAGAGTCTCTGTGTCTCTGCGTCTCAGAGTCTCTGCGTCACTGCGTCTCAGAGTCTCTGCGTCACTGCGTCTCAGAGTCTCTGCGTCACTGCGTCTCAGAGTCTCTGCGTCTCAGAGTCTCTGCGTCACTGCGTCTCAGAGTCTCTGCGTCTCTGCGTCTCAGAGTCTCTGCGTCTCTGCGTCTCAGAGTCTCTGCGTCTCTGCGTCTCAGAGTCTCTGCGTCTCTGCGTCTCAGAGTCTCTGCTTCTCTGCGTCTCAGAGTCTCTGCGTCTCAGAGTCTCTGCGTCTCAGAGTCTCTGCGTCTCAGAGTCTCTGCGTCTCAGAGTCTCTGCGTCACTGCGTCTCAGAGTCTCTGCGTCTCTGCGTCTCAGAGTCTCTGCGTCTCTGCGTCTCAGAGTCTCTGCGTCACTGCGTCTCAGAGTCTCTGCTTCTCTGCGTCTCAGAGTCTCTGCTTCTCTGCGTCTCAGAGTCTCTGCGTCACTGCGTCTCAGAGTCTCTGCGTCTCAGAGTCTCTGCGTCTCTGCGTCTCTGCGTCTCAGAGTCTCTGTGTCTCTGCATCTCAGAGTCACAGAGTCTCTGCGTCTCTGCCTCTCTGCGTCACTGCGTCTCAGAGTCTCTGCGTCTCAGACTCTCAGCATCTCTGCGTCTCTGCATCTCAGAGTCTCAGATTCTCAGTGTCTCAGCGCCTCAGAGTCACAGAGTCACAGAGTCTCAGCGTCTCTGCATCTCTGCTTCTCTGCGTCTCAGAGTCTCTGCTTCTCTGCGTCTCAGAGTCTCAGAGTCTCTGCGTCACTGCGTCTCAGAGTCTCTGCGTCACTGCGTCTCAGAGTCTCTGCGTCTCACAGTCTCTGCGTCTCAGTGTCTCTGCGTCTCAGAGTCTCTGCGTCTCAGCGTCTGTGCGTCTCTGCGACTCAGAGTCTCTGCGTCCCTGCGTCTCTGCGTCACTGCGTCTCAGAGTCTCTGCGTCTCAGAGTCTCTGCGTCTCAGAGTCTCTGCATCTCAGAGTCTCAGCGTCTCTGCATCTCTGCTTCTCTGCGTCTCAGAGTCTCTGCGTCACTGCGTCTCAGAGTCTCTGCGTCACTGCGTCTCAGAGTCTCTGCGTCTCACAGTCTCTGCGTCTCAGTGTCTCTGCGTCTCAGAGTCTCTGCGTCTCAGCGTCTGTGCGTCTCTGCGACTCAGAGTCTCTGCGTCCCTGCGTCTCTGCGTCACTGCGTCTCAGAGTCTCTGCGTCTCAGAGTCTCTGCATCTCAGAGTCTCAGCTTCTCTGCATCTCTGCTTCTCTGCGACTCAGAGTCTCTGCGTCCCTGCGTCTCTGCGTCACTGTGTCTCAGAGTCTCTGCGTCTCAGAGTCTCTGCATCTCAGAGTCTCAGCGTCTCTGCGTCTCAGAGTCTCTGCGTCTCAGCGTCTGTGCGTCTCTGCGACTCAGAGTCTCTGTGTCCCTGCGTCTCTGCGTCACTGCGTCTCAGAGTCTCTGCGACTCAGAGTCTCTGCGTCTCAGAGTCACAGAGTCTCTGCGTCACTGCGTCTCAGAGTCTCTGCGTCACTGCGTCTCAGAGTCTCTGCGTCTCAGAGTATCTGCTTCTCTGCGTCTCAGAGTCTCTGCGTCACTGCGTCTCAGAGTCTCTGCGTCACTGCGTCTCAGAGTCTCTGCGTCTCACAGTCTCTGCGTCTCAGTGTCTCTGCGTCTCAGAGTCTCTGCGTCTCTGCGACTCAGAGTCTCTGCTTCCCTGCGTCTCTGCGTCACTGCGTCTCAGAGTCTCTGCGTCTCAGAGTCTCTGCATCTCAGAGTCTCAGCGTCTCAGCGTCTCTGCGTCTCAGAGTCTCTGCGTCTCAGCGTCTGTGCGTCTCTGCGACTCAGAGTCTCTGCGTCTCAGCGTCTGTGCGTCTCTGCGACTCAGCGTCTCTGCGTCTCAGCGTCTGTGCGTCTCTGCGACTCAGAGTCTCTGCGTCTCAGCGTCTCTGCGTCTCTGCGTCTCAGAGTCTCTGCGTCTCTGCGTCTCAGAGTCTCTGCGTCACTGCGTCTCAGAGTCTCTGCGTAACTGCGTCTCACAGTCTCTGCGTCACTGCGTCTCAGAGTCTCTGCGTCTCAGAGTCTCTGTGTCTCAGTGTCTCTGCATCTCAGAGTCTCAGCGTCTCTGCGCCTCAGAGTCTCTGCGTCTCAGAGTCTCTTTGTCTCAGTGTCTCTGCATCTCAGAGTCTCTGCGTCACTGCTTCTCAGAGTCTCTGCGTCTCTGCATCTCAGAGTCTCAGCGTCTCTGCGTCTCTGCGTCTGAGAGTCTCTGCGTCACTGCGTCTCAGAGTCTCTGCGTCTCTGCGTCTCTGCGTCTCAGAGTCTCTGCGTCTCTGCGTCTCAGAGTCTCTGCGTCACTGCGTCTCAGAGTCTCTGCGTCTCTGCGTCTCAGAGTCTCTGCGTCGCTGCGTCTCAGAGTCTCTGCGTCGCTGCGTCTCAGAGTCTCTGCGTCTCTGCGTCTCAGAGTCTCTGCGTCGCTGCGTCTCAGAGTCTCTGCGTCGCTGCGTCTCAGAGTCTCTGCGTCTCTGCGTCTCAGAGTCTCTGCGTCGCTGCGTCGCTGCGTCTCAGAGTCTCTGCGTCGCTGCGTCTCAGAGTCTCTGCGTCGCTGCGTCTCAGAGTCTCTGCGTCACTGCGTCTCAGAGTCTCAGAGTCTCTGCGTCTCTGCGTCTCAGAGTCTCTGCGTCGCTGCGTCTCAGAGTCTCTGCTCACTGCGTCGCTGCGTCTCAGAGTCTCAGAGTCTCAGAGTCTCAGAGTCTCTGCGTCTCAGTGTTTCTGCATCTCAGAGTCTCTGCGTCTCTGCGTCTCAGCGTCTGTGCGTCTCTGCGTCTCAGAGTTTCTGCGTCACTGCGTCTCAGAGTCTCTGCGTCACTGCGTCTCAGAGTCTCAGAGTCTCTGCGTCACTGCGTCTCAGAGTCTCACAGTCTCTGCGTCACTGCGTCTCAGAGTCTCTGCGTCTCTGCGTCTCAGAGTCTCAGAGTCTCTGCGTCACTGCGTCTCAGAGTCTCAGAGTCTCTGCGTCACTGCGTCTCAGAGTCTCTGCGTCTCTGCGTCTCAGAGTCTCTGCGTCACTGCGTCTCTGCGTCTCTGCGTCTCAGAGTCTCTGCGTCGCTGCGTCTCAGAGTCTCTGCTCACTGCGTCGCTGCGTCTCAGAGTCTCAGAGTCTCAGAGTCTCAGAGTCTCTGCGTCTCAGTGTTTCTGCATCTCAGAGTCTCTGCGTCTCTGCGTCTCAGCGTCTGTGCGTCTCTGCGTCTCAGAGTTTCTGCGTCACTGCGTCTCAGAGTCTCTGCGTCACTGCGTCTCAGAGTCTCAGAGTCTCTGCGTCACTGCGTCTCAGAGTCTCAGAGTCTCAGAGTCTCTGCGTCACTGCGTCTCAGAGTCTCTGCGTCACTGCGTCTCAGAGTCTCAGAGTCTCTGCGTCACTGCGTCTCAGAGTCTCAGAGTCTCTGCGTCACTGCGTCTCAGAGTCTCTGCGTCTCTGCGTCTCAGAGTCTCTGCGTCACTGCGTCTCTGCGTCTCTGCGTCTCAGAGTCTCTGCGTCTCTGCGTCAATGCGTTTCATAGTCTCTGCGTCACTGCGTCTCTGCGTCTCAGAGTCTCTGCGTCTCAGTGTCTCTGCATCTCAGAGTCACAGAGTCTCTGCGTCTCAGCGTCTCTGCGTCTCAGAGTCTCTGCGTCTCAGTGTCTCTGCATCTCAGAGTCACAGAGTCTCTGCGTCTCAGCGTCTGTGCGTCTCTGCGTCTCAGTGTATCTGCGTCACTGCGTCTCAGAGTCTCTGCGTCTCAGAGTCTCTGCGTCACTGCGTCTCAGAGTCTCTGCGTCACTGCGTCTCAGAGTCTCTGCGTCACTGCGTCTCTGCGTCTCTGCGTCTCAGAGTCTCTGCGTCTCTGCGTCAATGCGTCTCATAGTCTCTGCGTCACTGCGTCTCTGCGTCTCAGAGTCTCTGCGTCTCAGTGTCTCTGCATCTCAGAGTCACAGAGTCTCTGCGTCTCTGCGTCTCTGCGTCTCTGCGTCTCAGAGTCTCTGCGTCTCAGTGTCTCTGCATCTCAGAGTCACAGAGTCTCTGCGTCTCAGCGTCTGTGCGTCTCTGCGTCTCAGTGTATCTGCGTCACTGCGTCTCAGAGTCTCTGCGTCTCAGAGTCTCTGCGTCACTGCGTCTCAGAGTCTCTGCGTCACTGCGTCTCAGAGTCTCTGCGTCACTGCGTCTCAGAGTCTCAGAGTCTCTGCGTCACTGCGTCTCAGAGTCTCAGAGTCTCTGCGTCGCTGCGTCTCAGAGTCTCTGCGTCACTGCGTCTCAGAGTCTCAGAGTCTCTGCGTCACTGCGTCTCAGAGTCTCTGCGTCACTGCGTCTCAGAGTCTCTGCGTCACTGCGTCTCAGAGTCTCTGCGTCACTGCGTCTCAGAGTCTCTGCGTCACTGCGTCTCAGAGTCTCTGCGTCACTGCGTCTCTGCGTCACTGCGTCTCATAGTCTCTGCGTCTCTGCGTCTCAGAGTCTCTGCCGCACTGCGTCTCAGAGTCTCTGCGTCACTGCGTCTCAGAGTCTCTGCGTCACTGCGTCTCAGAGTCTCTGCGTCACTGCGTCTCAGAGTCTCTGTGTCTCTGCGTCTCAGAGTCTCTGCGTCACTGCGTCTCAGAGTCTCTGCGTCACTGCGTCTCAGAGTCTCTGCGTCACTGCGTCTCAGAGTCTCTGCGTCTCAGAGTCTCTGCGTCACTGCGTCTCAGAGTCTCTGTGTCACTGCGTCTCAGAGTCTCTGCGTCTCTGCGTCTCAGAGTCTCTGCGTCTCAGAGTCTCTGCGTCTCAGAGTCTCTGCGTCTCAGAGTCTCTGCGTCACTGCGTCTCAGAGTCTCTGCGTCACTGCGTCTCAGAGTCTCTGCGTCTCAGAGTCTCTGCGTCACTGCGTCTCAGAGTCTCTGTGTCACTGCGTCTCAGAGTCTCTGCGTCTCTGCGCCTCAGAGTCTCTGCGTCTCAGAGTCTCTGCGTCACTGCGTCTCAGAGTCTCTGCGTCTCTGCGTCTCAGAGTCTCTGCGTCTCTGCGTCTCAGAGTCTCTGCGTCTCTGCGTCTCAGAGTCTCTGCGTCACTGCGTCTCAGAGTCTCTGCTTCTCTGCGTCTCAGAGTCTCTGCTTCTCTGCGTCTCAGAGTCTCTGCGTCACTGCGTCTCAGAGTCTCTGCGTCACTGCGTCTCAGAGTCTCTGCGACTCAGAGTCTCTGCGTCTCAGAGTCACAGAGTCTCTGCGTCACTGCGTCTCAGAGTCTCTGCGTCACTGCGTCTCAGAGTCTCTGCGTCTCAGAGTATCTGCTTCTCTGCGTCTCAGAGTCTCTGCGTCACTGCGTCTCAGAGTCTCTGTGTCACTGCGTCTCAGAGTCTCTGCGTCTCACAGTCTCTGCGTCTCAGTGTCTCTGCGTCTCAGTGTCTCTGCGTCTCTGCGTCTGTGCGCCTCTGCGACTCAGAGTCTCTGCTTCCCTGCGTCTCTGCGTCACTGCGTCTCAGAGTCTCTGCGTCTCAGAGTCTCTGCATCTCAGAGTCTCAGCGTCTCTGCGTCTCAGAGTCTCTGCGTCTCAGCGTCTGTGCGTCTCTGCGACTCAGAGTCTCTGCGTCTCAGCGTCTGTGCGTCTCTGCGACTCAGCGTCTCTGCGTCTCAGCGTCTGTGCGTCTCTGCGACTCAGAGTCTCTGCGTCTCAGCGTCTGTGCGTCTCTGCGACTCAGAGTCTCTGCGTCACTGCGTCTCAGAGTCTCTGCGTCTCAGAGTCTCTGCGTCACTGTGTCTCAGAGTCTCTGCGTCTCAGAGTCTCTGCGTCACTGCGTCTCAGAGTCTCTGCGTCACTGCGTCTCAGAGTCTCTGTGTCTCTGCGTCTCAGAGTCTCTGCGTCACTGCGTCTCAGAGTCTCTGCGTCACTGCGTCTCAGAGTCTCTGCGTCACTGCGTCTCAGAGTCTCTGCGTCTCAGAGTCTCTGCGTCACTGCGTCTCAGAGTCTCTGTGTCACTGCGTCTCAGAGTCTCTGCGTCTCTGCGTCTCAGAGTCTCTGCGTCTCAGAGTCTCTGCGTCTCAGAGTCTCTGCGTCTCAGAGTCTCTGCGTCACTGCGTCTCAGAGTCTCTGCGTCACTGCGTCTCAGAGTCTCTGCGTCTCAGAGTCTCTGCGTCACTGCGTCTCAGAGTCTCTGTGTCACTGCGTCTCAGAGTCTCTGCGTCTCTGCGCCTCAGAGTCTCTGCGTCTCAGAGTCTCTGCGTCACTGCGTCTCAGAGTCTCTGCGTCTCTGCGTCTCAGAGTCTCTGCGTCTCTGCGTCTCAGAGTCTCTGCGTCTCTGCGTCTCAGAGTCTCTGCGTCACTGCGTCTCAGAGTCTCTGCTTCTCTGCGTCTCAGAGTCTCTGCTTCTCTGCGTCTCAGAGTCTCTGCGTCACTGCGTCTCAGAGTCTCTGCGTCACTGCGTCTCAGAGTCTCTGCGACTCAGAGTCTCTGCGTCTCAGAGTCACAGAGTCTCTGCGTCACTGCGTCTCAGAGTCTCTGCGTCACTGCGTCTCAGAGTCTCTGCGTCTCAGAGTATCTGCTTCTCTGCGTCTCAGAGTCTCTGCGTCACTGCGTCTCAGAGTCTCTGTGTCACTGCGTCTCAGAGTCTCTGCGTCTCACAGTCTCTGCGTCTCAGTGTCTCTGCGTCTCAGTGTCTCTGCGTCTCTGCGTCTGTGCGCCTCTGCGACTCAGAGTCTCTGCTTCCCTGCGTCTCTGCGTCACTGCGTCTCAGAGTCTCTGCGTCTCAGAGTCTCTGCATCTCAGAGTCTCAGCGTCTCTGCGTCTCAGAGTCTCTGCGTCTCAGCGTCTGTGCGTCTCTGCGACTCAGAGTCTCTGCGTCTCAGCGTCTGTGCGTCTCTGCGACTCAGCGTCTCTGCGTCTCAGCGTCTGTGCGTCTCTGCGACTCAGAGTCTCTGCGTCTCAGCGTCTGTGCGTCTCTGCGACTCAGAGTCTCTGCGTCACTGCGTCTCAGAGTCTCTGCGTCTCAGAGTCTCTGCGTCACTGTGTCTCAGAGTCTCTGCGTCTCAGAGTCTCTGCGTCACTGCGTCTCAGAGTCTCTGCGTCACTGCGTCTCAGAGTCTCTGCGTCTCAGAGTCTCTGTGTCTCAGTGTCTCTGCATCTCAGAGTCTCAGCGTCTCTGCGTCTCAGAGTCTCTGCGTCTCAGAGTCTCTTTGTCTCAGTGTCTCTGCATCTCAGAGTCTCTGCGTCACTGCGTCTCAGAGTCTCTGCGTCACTGCTTCTCAGAGTCTCTGCGTCTCTGCGTCTCAGAGTCTCTGCGTCTCTGCGTCTCTGCTTCTCTGCGTCTCAGAGTCTCTGCGTCACTGCGTCTCAGAGTCTCTGCGTCACTGCGTCTCAGAGTCTCTGCGTCACTGCTTCTCAGAGTCTCTGCGTCTCTGCGTCTCAGAGTCTCAGCGTCTCTGCATCTCTGCTTCTCTGCGTCTCAGAGTCTCTGCGTCACTGCGTCTCAGAGTCTCTGCGTCACTGCGTCTCAGAGTCTCTGCGTCTCACAGTCTCTGCGTCTCAGTGTCTCTGCGTCTCAGAGTCTCTCCGTCTCAGCGTCTGTGCGTCTCTGCGACTCAGAGTCTCTGCGTCCCTGCGTCTCTGCATCTCAGAGTCTCAGCGTCTCTGCATCTCTGCTTCTCTGCGACTCAGAGTCTAAGCGTCCCTGCGTCTCTGCGTCACTGCGTCTCAGAGTCTCTGCGTCTCAGAGTCTCTGCATCTCAGAGTCTCAGCGTCTCTGCGTCTCAGCGTCTCTGCGTCTCAGCGTCTGTGCGTCTCTGCGACTCAGAGTCTCTGCGTCCCTGCGTCTCTGCGTCACTGCGTCTCAGAGTCTCTGCGACTCAGAGTCTCTGCGACTCAGAGTCACAGAGTCTCTGCGTCACTGCGTCTCAGAGTCTCTGCGTCACTGCGTCTCAGAGTCTCTGCGTCTCAGAGTATCTGCTTCTCTGCGTCTCAGAGTCTCTGCGTCACTGCGTCTCAGAGTCTCTGCGTCACTGCGTCTCAGAGTCTCTGCGTCTCACAGTCTCTGCGTCTCAGTGTCTCTGCGTCTCAGAGTCTCTGCGTCTCTGCGTCTGTGCGTCTCTGCGACTCAGAGTCTCTGCTTCCCTGCGTCTCTGCGTCACTGCGTCTCAGAGTCTCTGCGTCTCAGAGTCTCTGCATCTCAGAGTCTCAGCGTCTCTGCGTCTCAGAGTCTCTGCGTCTCAGCGTCTGTGCGTCTCTGCGACTCAGAGTCTCTGCGTCTCAGCGTCTGTGCGTCTCTGCGACTCAGCGTCTCTGCGTCTCAGCGTCTGTGCGTCTCTGCGACTCAGAGTCTCTGCGTCTCAGCGTCTGTGCGTCTCTGCGACTCAGAGTCTCTGCGTCACTGCGTCTCAGAGTCTCTGCGTCTCAGAGTCTCTGCGTCACTGTGTCTCAGAGTCTCTGCGTCTCAGAGTCTCTGCGTCACTGCGTCTCAGAGTCTCTGCGTCACTGCGTCTCAGAGTCTCTGCGTCTCAGAGTCTCTGTGTCTCAGTGTCTCTGCATCTCAGAGTCTCAGCGTCTCTGCGTCTCAGAGTCTCTGCGTCTCAGAGTCTCTTTGTCTCAGTGTCTCTGCATCTCAGAGTCTCTGCGTCACTGCGTCTCAGAGTCTCTGCGTCACTGCTTCTCAGAGTCTCTGCGTCTCTGCGTCTCAGAGTCTCTGCGTCTCTGCGTCTCAGAGTCTCTGCGTCTCTGCGTTTCTGCATCTCAGAGTCTCTGCGTCTCTGCGTCTGAGAGTCTCTGCGTCACTGCGTCTCAGAGTCTCTGCGTCTCTGCGTCTCTGCGTCTCAGAGTCTCTGCGTCTCTGCGTCTCAGAGTCTCTGCGTCACTGCGTCTCAGAGTCTCTGCGTCTCTGCGTCTCAGAGTCTCTGCGTCGCTGCGTCTCAGAGTCTCTGCGTCACTGCGTCTCAGAGTCTCAGAGTCACTGCGTCACTGCGTCTCAGAGTCTCTGCGTCGCTGCGTCTCAGAGTCTCTGCGTCACTGCGTCTCAGAGTCTCTGCGTCGCTGCGTCTCAGAGACTCTGCGTCTCATAGTCTCTGCGTCACTGCCTCTCTGCGTCTCAGAGTCTCTGCGTCAATGCGTCTCATAGTCTCTGCGTCTCTGCATCTCAGAGTCACAGAGTCTCTGCGTCTCAGAGTCTCTGTGTCTCTGCGTCAATGCGTCTCATAGTCTCTGCGTCTCTGCCTCTCTGCGTCTCAGAGTCTCTGCGTCTCAGAGTCTCTGCATCTCAGAGTCACAGAGTCTCTGCGTCACTGCGTCTCTGCTCTCAGAGTCTCTGCGTCTCAGAGTCTCTGCGTCTCTGCGTCTCTGCGTCTCAGAGTCTCTGCGTCTCTGCGTCTCAGAGTCTCTGCGTCACTGCGTCTCAGAGTCTCTGCGTCACTGCGTCTTAGAGTCTCTGCGTCACTGCGTCTCAGAGTCTCTGCGTCGCTGCGTCTCAGAGTCTCTGCGTCTCTGCGTCTCAGAGTCTCTGTGTCACTGCGTCTCTGCGTCTCTGCGTCTCAGAGTCTCTGCGTCACTGCATCTCAGAGTCTCTGTGTCTCTGCGTCTCAGAGTCTCTGCGTCTCAGAGTCTCTGCGTCACTGCGTCTCAGAGTCTCTGCGTCGCTGCGTCTCATAGTCTCTGCGTCTCTGCGTCTCAGAGTCTCTGCGTCACTGCGTCTCAGAGTCTCTGCGTCGCTGCGTCTCATAGTCTCTGCGTCTCTGCGTCTCAGAGTCTCTGCGTCTCTGCGTCTCAGACTCTCAGCGTCTCTGCGTCTCTGCATCTCAGAGTCTCTGATTCTCTGTGTCTCAGCGCCTCAGAGTCACAGAGTCTCTGCGTCTCTGCATCTCTGCTTCTCTGCGTCTCAGAGTCTCTGCGTCATTGCGTCTCAGAGTCTCTGCGTCACTGCGTCTCAGAGTCTCAGAGTCTCTGCGTCTCAGAGTCTCTGCGTCGCTGCATCTCAGAGTCTCTGTGTCTCTGCGTCAATGCGTCTCATAGTCTCTGCGTCACTTCGTCTCAGAGTCTCTGCGACTCTGCGTCAATGCGTCTCATAGTCTCTGCGTCTCAGTGTCTCTGCATCACTGCGTCTCAGAGTCTCTGCGTCGCTGCGTCTCAGAGTCTCAGAGTCTCTGCGTCACTGCGTCTCAGAGTCTCTGCGTCTCAGAGTCTCTGCGTCACTGCGTCTCAGAGTCTCTGCGTCGCTGCGTCTCAGAGTCTCTGCGTCTCTGCGTCTCTGCGTATTAGAGTCTCAGAGTCTCAGAGTCTCAGCGTCTCAGAGTCTCACCGTCTCTGCGTCTCAGAGTCTCAGCGTCTCAGAGCCTCAGAGTCTCAGCGTCTCTGCGTCTCAGCGTCTCTGCGTCTCAGAGTCTCAGCGTCACAGAGTCTCAGCGTCACAGAGTCTCAGCGTCTCTGCGTCTCTGCGTCTCAGAGTCTCAGAGTCACAGAGTCACAGAGTCTCAGAGTCTCAGAGTCTCAGCTTCTCAGAGTCACAGAGTCTCAGCGTCTCTGCGTCTCTGCATCTCAGAGTCTCAGAGTCACAGCGTCTCAGCGTCTCAGAGTCTCAGCGTCTCAGAGTCACAGAGTCACAGAGTCTCAGACTCTCAGAGTCTCAGCGACTCAGAGTCACAGAGTCACAGAGTCTCAGCGTCTCAGTGTCTCTGTGTCATGGAGACAATGAGACTCTGAGACACAGGGACAGAGAGACTCTGAGACTCTGTGTCTCTGAGACCCAGACAGCCAGAGATATAGACACCCAGAGACCCTGAGACTCTGAGCCTCTGAGACACTGAGACACAGATACACAGAGACCCAGACACCCAGAGACACAGAGACCCAGAGACACAGAGACCCAGAGACCCAGAGACAGAGACCCAGAGACACTGAGACCCAGAGACACTGAGACCCAGACACTGTGAGACACAGATACACTGAGACCCAGAAACACAGAGACACAGATGAACAGAGACTCTGAGACTCTGAGACAAAGAGACCCAGAGACACAGACACTCTGATAATCTGAGACCCAGAGACCCAGAGGCTCTGAGACACTGAGAAACAGAGGCACAGAGACTCAGAGACACACAGACACAGGGACGCAGAGACACAGAGACTCTGAGACCAAGAGACGCAGAGACTCTGAGACCTTGAGACTCTGAAATTCTGAGACACAGACTCCCAGATACCCAGTGACACTGAGACTCTGACACTCTGAGACTCTGAGACACAGGGACCCAGACAGCTAGAGACACAGAGACATGGAGACCCCTTGACACAGAGACCCAGAGACACAGACACCCAAAGACCCAGAGATGCAGAGAATCTGAGACTCAGAGACGCAGAGACCCTGCGACCCAGAGACCCTGAGAACTTGAGACCCAGAGACCCAGAGACTCAGGAACACAGAGACACAGAGACTCAGAGACTCAGAGACATAAGAACATAAGAAATAGGAGCAGGAGTAGGCCATCTAGCCCCTCGAGCCTGCCCCGCCATTCAATAAGATCATGGCTGATCTGTCGTGTCTCAGTTCCACATTCCCGCCCTCTCCCCATAACCCTTAATCCCCTTGCCTGACAAAAACCTATCTACCCGTGACTTAAATAGATTAAATCTATCTACCCGTGACTTAAATAGTGAGGCAGCCTCCACCACTTCAACGGGCAGAGAATTCCAGAGATTCACCAACCTTTGAGTGAAGAAGTTCCTCCTCAACTCCGATCTAAACTGCACCCCCCCCTTATCTTGAGGCTGTGCCCCCTAGTCCTACTGTCCTTTCTCAGCGGGAAGAGTCTCTCCACTTCTACCCTATCCATCCCTTTCATGATCTTATACGTCTCTATAAGATCCCCCCTCATAATTCTAAACTCCGAGTGTAGACCCAGTCTATTTAGTCTCTCTTCATAGAGACACAGAGACTCAGAGACCCAGAGACACAGAGACCCAGAGACCAAGAGAACCTGACACCCTGAGACCCTGAGACACAGAGACACAGAGGCACAGAGACCCAGATACTCTGAGACTCTGAGATTCTAAGACACAGAGAAGCCGAGACGCCAAGACACAGAGACACCGAGACACAGAGACCCAGTGACACAGAGACTCTTAGGTTCTGTGGCACAGACACCCAGAGACCCAGAGACCCAGGGACACAGAGACCCCGAGACACAGATACAGAGGCACAGGGACCCAGAGACAGAGAGACTTAGAGACACAGAGACCCAGTGACACAGAAACCTGAGACCCTGAGACACAGAGACCAAGAGAAACAGAGACACAGATACTCTGAGACCCAGAGACCCAAAGACCCAGAGACCCATAGGCACAGAGACCCAGAGACCCAGAGACCCAGAGACCCAGTGACACAGAGACACAGAGGCTCTGAGGCTCAGAGACACAGAAACGCAGAGACACAGAGACTCTGAGACTCTGAGACACCGAGACACCGAGACACAGGGACACAGGGACACAGGGACACAGAGCCTCTGAGACACAGAGACACAGAGACACAGAGGCACAGAGACTCTGAGGCACCGAGACACCGAGCCTCTGAGACACCAAGACACCGGGACACAGGGACACAGAGACACAGAGACTCTGAGGCTCTGAGCACAGAGACTCTGAGACACAGAGACTCTGAGACACAGAGACTCTGAGACAGAGAGATACAGAGATACAGAGACACAGAGACTCTGAAATACCGAGACACCGAGACACCGGGACACAGAGACACCGGGACACAGAGACACCGGGACACAGAGACACCGAGAGACAGAGACTCTGAGACACCGAGACTCTGAGACACCGAGACTCTGAGACACCGAGACTCTGAGACACAGAGGCACAGAGGCACAGAGACTCTGAGACAGAGAGATACAGAGATACAGAGACACAGAGATTCTGAGGCACCGAGACACAGACACACAGAGACACAGAGACATAGGGACACAGAGACTCTGAGACACAGGTCAAAGTTCAAGGCCTGTTCTCAGGGAAAGTATTCAGCATCAGGGTTCGGGTCCTGTCCTCAGGGTCAGACCCTCCGAGCTTGTTCTTGGGGTCAGGAATCGGGGCCAAGTTCTTTGGGTCAGTGTTCTGGGCCTGTCCTCAGGGTCAGGGTTCAGGGACACAATTCAGGGCCTGCGCTCAGGTCAGGGTTCTGGGCCTGTTATCAGGGTCAGGTTTCGGGGCCTGTCCTCGGGGTCAGGGTTCTTTGCCTGTTTCAGGGTCAGGGTTCAGGACCTGTCCTCGAGGACAGGGTTCAGGGTCAGGGTTCAGGGCCTATCCTCAGGCCAGGGTTCTGGGCCTGCTCTCAGGGTCATGGTTCAGGGTCAGGGTTCGGGGCCGGTCCTCAGGGTCAGGGTTCTTGGCCTGTTCTCAGGGACAGGATTCAGGGTCAGGATTCGGGGCCTGTTCTCAGGGTCAGGGTTCAGGACCTGTCCTCGAGGACAGGGTTCAGGGTCAGGGTTCAGGGCCTATCCTCAGGCCAGGGTTCTGGGCCTGCTCTCAGGGTCATGGTTCAGGGTCAGGGTTCGGGGCCGGTCCTCAGGGTCAGGGTTCTTGGCCTGTTCTCAGGGACAGGATTCAGGGTCAGGATTCGGGGCCTGTTCTCAGGGTCAGGGTTCAGGACCTGTCCTCGAGGACAGGGTTCAGGGTCAGGGTTCAGGGCCTATCCTCAGGCCAGGGTTCTGGGCCTGCTCTCAGGGTCAGGGTTCAGGGTCAGGTGAAAACATAGAACATAGAACTTACAGCGCAGAACAGGCCCTTCGGCCCACGATGTTGTGCCGACCAGTTAAAAAACAATGACCCTCTAACCTAAACCAATCCCTTTCCATCCATAAACCTATCCACGGATCTCTTAAACGCCCCCAAACTAGGCACATCTACAACTGCAGCAGGCAGGGCATTCCAATCCCTCACCACCCTCTGGGTAAAGAACCTACCCCTGACATCCATCCTATAACTACCCCCCCCTTAATTTAAAGCCATGCCCCCTCGTGCTAGCTTTCTCCATCTGAGGAAAAAGGCTATCACTATCCACCCTATCTAAACCTCTACTCATCTTATATGTTTCAATAAGATCCCCTCTTAGCCGCCTTCTTTCCAGCGAAAACAACCCCAAATCCCTCAGCCTCTCCTCATAGGATCTCCCCTCCATACCAGGCAACATCCTGGTAAACCTCCTCTGCACCCTCTCCAAAGCCTCCACATCCTTCCTGTAATGTGGGGACCAGAACTGCACACAGTACTCCAAGTGCGGCCGCACCAGAGTTGTATACAGTTGCAACATGACGCTGCGACTCCTAAATTCAATCCCCCTACCAATAAACGCCAAGACACCGTATGCCTTCTTAACAACCCTATCTACTTGATTCCCAACTTTCAGGGATCTATGTACACATACACCTACATCCCTCTGTTCATCCACACTATTCAGAGTCCTCCCGTTAGCCCTATACTCTACACATCTGTTATTCCTACCAAAGTGAATTACCTCACACTTTTCCACATTAAACTCCATCCGCCACCTCTCGGCCCAGCTCTGCAACCTGTCCAAGTCTCTCTGTAAACTATGACACCCTTCCTCACTATCCACCACACCTCCGACTTTGGTGTCATCAGCAAATTTACTAATCCACCCAACTATACCCTCATCCAGATCATTAATAAAAATTACAAACAGCAGTGGCCCCAAAACAGATCCCTGAGGCACACCACTCATAACCGAACTCCATGACGAATACTTTCCATCAACCACCACCCTCTGTCTCCTATCTGCTAGCCAATTCCTGATCCAATTTCCTAAATCACCCTCAATCCCATACATCTGCATTTTCTGCAGAAGCCTACCATGGTGAACCTTATCAAACACCTTACTAAAATCCATATACACCACGTCCACTGCCTTACCCCCATCCACCTCTTTGGTCACTTTCTCAAAAAACTCAATAAGGTTAGTAAGGCACGACCTACCCTTCACAAAACCATGCTGACTATCTCCAATCAATTCATTACTCTCTAAATAACTATAAATCCTATCCCTAATAATTTTTTCTAAAACCTTGCCCACAACAGAAGTAAGACTCACCGGTCTATAATTCCCGGGGAAGTCTCTGTTCCCCTTCTTAAACAACGGGACAACATTCGCTGTCCTCCAATCTTCTGGCACTATACCTGTGACCAACGACGACCTGAAGATCAGAGCCAGTGGCTCTGCAATCGCCTCCCTTGCCTCCCAGAGAATCCTAGGGTAAATCCCGTCCGGCCCAGGGGACTTATCTATTTCCAACCCCTCAAGAATATCCAGCACATCCCCCTTATCAACTGCAATACTATCTAGTTTACACCCCTGTAACCCAGTGTTCTCCACATCTACATTTATGTCCCCATGCGTGAACACCAAAGAGAAATATTGGTTCAATGCCTCTCCAATCTCTTCCGGTTCCACACATAACCTCCCACTGCTGTCTCTGACTGGCCCTAATCTTGCCCTAACCAATCTTCTATTCTTAACATATCTATAGAACGCCTTAGGATTCTCCTTAATCCTATCAGCCACAGTCTTCTCGTCTTTTAGCCCTTCTTAACTCCCTCTTTAACTCCCTCCTAGCCAATCTAAAGCTTTCCAGTGCACTACCTGAGCCCTCAAGTCTCATCCGGACATAAGCCTCCTTTTCCCTTTTAACCAGCGAATCAACTTTTTTAGTGCACCACGGTTCCCTAGCTCGACCATTTCCTCCTTGCCTGACAGGGACATACATATCAAGGACTCACAGTAGCTGCTCCTTGAAAAAACTCCACATTTCGGACGTTCCCAGACCCTGTAGTCTCCTAGTCCAACCTATGCTTCCTAATTCTCTCCTAATAGCCTCATAATTACCCTTCCCCCAGCTAAAACTACTGACCCGAGGTTCATGCCTATCCCTTTCCATCACTAAGGTGAACGTAACCGAATTGTGGTCACTATCACCAAAATGCACACCAACTTCCAAGTCTAGCACCTGGTCTGGCTCATTTCCCAGCACCAAATCCAATATAGCCTCACCTCTAGTTGGGCTATCTACATACTGAGTCAAAAAACCTTCCTGCACACTTTGTGTAAAAACTGACCCCTCTAACGAGCTAGAGCTATAGCTATTCCAATCAATATTAGTAAAGTTAAAGTCCCCCATAACAATTACCCTATTACTTTCACTCCTAACCAGGATCGTCTCCGCAATCCTTTGCTCTCGGTCCTGCTCCACAGGAATAATGAGGTGTGTCCAGTTTACCAGAACTCCGGGTGTGTACACTCAGTTTATGGGTGTGATGGACTAGTGGTTTTATCACTAGATTATTAAGACAGAAACTCAGCTAATGCTCTGGGCACCTGGGTCCAATCCTGTCATTGGGAGATGGTGAATTGGAATAAATATATCTGGAGTTCAGAATCTGCTGGTGACCAGAAAAACATTGTCAATTTTCCAAAAAAACACCTCTGGTTCCTGAATATTCCAGGGAAGGAAATCTGTCATCCTTATATGGTCAGGACTAAATGTGACTCCAGGGACATGGCAATGTGGTTGACACTTAATTGCCCTCTGAACACGGGCAACAGGAGGCCAAGTCGCAAAGGCAGATGCCTTGAGTTGGCGATGATTAACAGACACTTGTCGTATCCCCAAGGGAAGAGATAGTAATCATCAACTTTTTCAAAACTCTCCCAGTGGCAGCCAATAATATTCGGCTGTGGAGGCAACGTTACCCATTCCTGAATGAATGGAAGCAGCGAGTGGAGATGGGGGAATCCAAAAGGCCGTTACAGCCTGAATTACACCCTTATTGGAGAGGCAGAGAGCAGCTGACTGGGGAAGAGGACACACTCCCCTGGGGTTCAGGAGTGTCATCCTGAGCCAGCTTCACCATCCCATCCTGGCTGAACTTTACCATGGCCACCCAGGAGTGGCAAACTGAAGATCCTCCCAGTTCCCATGTCTGGTGGCCAGGTATGGAAACAGATATTTACTCCTGGGTCAGTGTGGGCAATATCAAAAAGAGCAGAACTATCACCAGTCACTACCTTTTACTCTTGGGAATGACCAGGACGGCTGTAGATATGGTCGGCAATGAACACTGACTGTCTGCTGATGGGGTCAATGCTGCTGGTAATGGTAGATGCTGATATAAAATGAATGGCCATATACAGGGTGAGTTAATCAAACACAAGGACATGAGTGGAGAAACCACACCTCTTTCTTCACACCCGGGATCCTACAGGTGTTGGTTTCTGAAAATGGACCACCTTTCATCAGTCAGGAGTTTGTGCATTATATGAAATTGAACAGAATTTAACACGTTAGGACAGTGCCATATTACCCATCATTCTACGGCCCGGCAGAAAGAGAGGCCCAAAGAGTAAAATCAGGTTCAAAAAACCAGCCCACAGCCTCCTTGGACACCAAATCATCCAGATTCATCTTCGAGTACAGGATGACACCCCCCACCCTCACCCCTCCCCTCTTCAACAACTGGAATAGTCCCAGCAGAGTTGCTCATGGGAAGATCACTCTGCCCAAAGTGATGTCTGATCTTCTGAGGGTGGAAGTTGACACTCAGTGACATTCCCACCAACCAGGAGAGGCTCTTCAAGGCAGTTGATAGGTTATTAGTAAAGAATCATAGCAGTGGGTCCGGGAGGTTACGAGGCACGTTCGAGTCAGGAATAGGGTCAGTTTCCTATCAAGTCTGCTTGGGAGATACCATCCTATGGCAATACTCCAATCTTCTACAAGCCTTGAACCCCAAAGCCATGCAGGAAAAACCAATTCCCATCACACCAGGAACTTTGGAAAGAATTCCAGGCACTCCGGCTTCTACTCTCCACCTCCACTAGTGAGAACCTCGGAGTCTGAAATGGACACAGCGGGTTCAGCCTCTTGACCACATTGTTACCCGATCAAAGGGAACTCAGGCCACAATGCTCATGATGGAGGAGGTGAGCTCCGATCTGCTGAACCTCACTCACTTCCGAGGCTGAGCAG
This sequence comes from Carcharhinus amblyrhynchos, assembly GCF_965287045.1. Taxonomy (NCBI): domain Eukaryota; kingdom Metazoa; phylum Chordata; class Chondrichthyes; order Carcharhiniformes; family Carcharhinidae; genus Carcharhinus; species Carcharhinus amblyrhynchos. The sequence goes on along the minus strand of NW_027649937.1, from coordinate 121,993 downwards.
CAGGAACCAGACCCAGCATTGAAACTCCAAAAAAGCCTTCCAAGGCCGTCAGCCCTCGACAGTTACTCAGACCTAGAGGAGGAGGGGTGCAATAAATTCAGACAGGGGTCTGATCCTGGAGTGGGTCTGATCCTGGAGCGGGTCTGATCCTGGTGTGGGTCTGATCCTGGTGCGGGTCTGATCCTGGTGCGGGTCTGATCCTGGTGCGGGTCTGATCCTGGTGCGGGTCTGATCCTGGTGCGGTCTCTCTCGACATGATTGCCACCATTCCACTTGCCTTCCTAGCTGCCGATTGAACCTTCAGGTTAACCTTTAGAGAATCTTGAACAAAGGCTCCCAAATCCCTTTGTGCTTCTGATTTTCTAGTATTTCCCCATTTAGAAAATAGTCCATGCCTCTATTCCTCCTTCCAAAGTGCATAACCTCACACTTTTCCTCATTGTATTCCATCTGCCACCTCTTTGCCCACTCTCTAACCTGTCCAAGTCCTTCTGCAGCCCGCCCCCCCCCCCGCTGCACCGACTTCCTCAATACTCCCTGTCCCTCTACATATCTTTGTATCATCTCAAACTTAGCAGCAATGCCTTCATTTCGTTCTTCCTAATCATTAATGTATATTGTGAAATGTTCCCACCCCTGAGGCACACCACTAACCACTGACTGCCATCCTGAAAAAAGGTCTCTTCATCCCCACTCTTGGCCTTCTGCCAGTCGAGAGGGCCACCCCCTGCCAGCTATTCCTCTACCCAGGCCAGATCTTATCTTCAACACCATTGGCATTTAACTTAGTTAACAGTCTCCTATGCAATGCCTTGTCAATGGCCTTCTGGAAATCAAAATAAACCAGGACCACTGATACTCCTTATCTGACCTCCTTGTTACCTCCTCAAAGAACTCTAACAGATTTGTCAGACATGAGCTCCCCTTGACAAAGCCGTGCTGACTCAGTCCTGTTTTATCATTCACTCCTGCAATCTCATCTTTCATAATGAATTCTAAAGTTTTGCCAATGACTAAAGTCAAGCTAACTGGACTATAATTTCCCGTCTGCCGCCTCTCTCCCTTCCTACACAGCGGTGTTACATTAGCTACTTTCTGCTCCACTGGTACCATCACTGCCTCCAGTAATTCCTGAAAGATCACCACCAATACCTCCACAATTTCTTCAGCTATCTCTTTTAGAACCCTGGGTCCATCCGATCCAGGTGATTTATCCACTTCCAGGCCTTGCAGTTTCCCCAGAACTTTCCCCTTACGGATGATCACTACCTTCACCTGTTCCTCCTGATTCTCCTCGAGCTCTGGCATCCCATTGATGTCTTCAACCATGAAGACTGATGCAAAGTAATTATTCTGTTCCTCTGCCATTTGTTTCCTGTTATTCCTTCTCCAGCCTCATTTTCCAGTGGCCCAATGGCTAGTTTGCCTCTGAAGAAATAGGAAGAAGATAGAAGAAATAGGGAGATTATATTGAAATAAACTTTTCCAATCTTCTTTTACTTTACTAGCCAGTTTGCACTCATATTTCATCTTCTCCGCCCACCCCCCCATTGCTTTTTGAATTGTCCTCTGCTCGCTTTTAAAGGCTTCCCAATCTTCTGCCTTCCCACTAATCCTCATTACTTTGGATGCTTTTTCTTCTGCGTTGATGCTGCCCTTGACTTTGCTCATCAGCCATGGATGCCTCGCCCTCCCTGCGGCATGTTTCCTCCTCTTTGGGATGAATCTCTGTTGTGCCTCCTGAATCTCTGTCGTGCCTCGGGAATTCTTGTCATTGCTGTTCCACTGTTTTCCCTGCTAGGCTCCCTTTCCAATCAACTCTGACCAGCTCCTCCCTCATTTCCTTGTAGTTACCTTTATTTAATTCAAATATTGTTACATCTGACTCCAGCTTCTCCCTCTCAAACTGCAGGGTAAACTCTATAATTTATGGTCACTGCTCCTTAAGGGTTCCTTCACCTGAACTTCCCTAATCCTGTCTGCCTCATTACATATCACCAAATCCAGAATTGTCTGTTCCCTCGTAAGTTCTGTCACAAACTGCTCCAAAAATAAATTCTTTGTTATTCCACAAATTCCTTTTCTTGGGATCCACTACCTATCTGATTTTCCCAGTCAACTTGCATATTGAAGATCCCCCCATGGTCATTGTAATGTTGCCTTTTTCATATATCTTTTCTATCTCCTGATTTATTTTCAGCCCCTCATTCTCTCACTATCCTCATTACTACCCTCAGACTGTACTTTGCCCCTTACTCCGCCAATTGTTTCCAACGTTTACATTTGAAGGCCAGTTTCCAATGTTCAAAGTCCTTCTATTTTTGATTTTCGCCTTTCCCTTGCCCCCTTTTTCTCCTGCCTGTAATTCAAAGAGTTTTCATTATTTTTCATATTTCAGTCAGTTTATTTGTAACTGAATTCTCGCCATTCCCAACGATTCCCGCCCCGCCCCACTCACCCCCACCCCACCCCCACCCCCACCCCGCCCCGCCCACCCCCACCCCCACCCCGCTCACCCCCACCCCGCTCACCCCCACCCCACTCACCCCCACCCCCACCCACCCCCACCCCGCTCACCCCCACCCCCACCCCGCCCCGCTCACCCCCACACCCACCCCCACCCCCACCCCCACCCCGCTCACCCCCACCCCCACCCCCACCCCCGCCCCACTCACCCCCACACACTCACACTAACCCTCGCACATTCCCCTCTCACCTGGGGGTTCCCCCCTCACCCCAATGTGACCCATCTCACCCCGATGCCCCCCACCCCGACACACACACACACACACTCCTCTCCTCAGGTTAACTCACTTCCTCTCACCTCAGAAGTTCCTTTTCACCTCCACTCACTCAGTCTCAACTCAAAACTCTCCCCAATGTCGATGGTCCCCCTGTCCTGTCGGCCGTCTCCCCCCCACCCCCCCTCCCATCGATGTTCTCCCTCCCACCTGCCCTTCCCCCACTCAGACCCAAACATCTCCCTCTCATCTCAGCAATCCCCTCCCCCCTCAACACACTCTTACATTAACCCCCCCCTCTCCCCGCGACAGTCCCCATGCAACACAACCCTCCCCCCCCCACCCGAACATTCTTTCTTTTCCGCCTCAAAATTATCCTCGAACCAAAAAATCCCGAACTCACCTCCACCCGACCCATCTCACATTTACTGCTGCATCCACCCTACACAGACCTCCCCCCGCACTCCGCCACTCTCACACCCACACACCCCCCCCCCCCGCACTCCCCCACTCTCACACCCACACACCCCCCCCCCGCACTCCCCCACTCTCACACCCACACACCCCCCCCGCACTCCCCCACTCTCACACCCACACACCCCCCCCCCCCGCACTCCCCCACTCTCACACCCACACACCCCCCCCCCGCACTCCCCCACTCTCACACCCACACACCCCCCCCGCACTCCCCCACTCTCACACCCACACACCCCCCCCGCACTCCCCCACTCTCACACCCACACCCCCCCCCGCACTCCCCACTCTCACACCCACACACCCCCCCCGCACTCCCCCCTCTCACACCCACACACCGCCCCCGCACTCCCCCACTCTCACACCCACACACCCCCCCCCGCACTCCCCCACTCTCACACCCACACACCCCCCCCGCACTCCCCCACTCTCACACCCACACCCCCACCGCACTCCCCCACTCTCACACCCACACAGACCCCCCCCGCACTCCCCCACTCTCACACCCACACCCCCCCCGCACTCCCCCACTCTCACACCCACACAGCCCCCCCGCACTCCCCCACTCTCACACCCACACAGACCCCCCCCGCACTCCCCCACTCTCACACCCACACACCCCACCCCGCACTCCCCCACTCTCACACCCACACAGCCCCCCCGCACTCCCCCACTCTCACACCCACACAGCCCCCCCGCACTCCCCCACTCTCACACCCACACACCCCCCCCGCACTCCCCCACTCTCACACCCACACACCCCCCCCCGCACTCCCCCACTCTCACACCCACACAGCCCCCCCCCGCACTCCCCCACTCTCACACCCACACAGCCCCCCCGCACTCCCCCACTCTCACACCCACACAGCCCCCCCCCGCACTCCCCCACTCTCACACCCACACAGCCCCCCCCCTCGCACTCCCCCACTCTCACACCCACACAGCCCCCCCCCTCGCACTCCCCCACTCTCACACCCACACAGACCCCCCCGCACTCCCCCACTCTCACACCCACACAGCCCCCCTCGCACTCCCCCACTCTCACACCCACACACCCCCCCTCGCACTCCCCCACTCTCACACCCACACAGCCCCCCCCCGCACTCCCCCACTCTCACACCCACACCCCCCCCCTCGCACTCCCCCACTCTCACACCCACACAGCCCCCCTCGCACTCCCCCACTCTCACACCCACACAGCCCCCCCTCGCACTCCCCCACTCTCACACCCACACACCCCCCCCGCACTCCCCCACTCTCACACCCACACAGCCCCCCCGCACTCCCCCACTCTCACACCCACACAGCCCCCCCCCGCACTCCCCCACTCTCACACCCACACACCCCCCCCGCACTCCCCCACTCTCACACCCACACAACCCCCCCCCGCACTCCCCCACTCTCACACCCACACACCCCCCCCCCGACACTCCCCCACTCTCACACCCACACACCCCCCCCCACACTCCCCCACTCTCACACCCACACACCCCCCCCCCGCACTCCCCCACTCTCACACCCACACACCCCCCCCGCACTCCCCCACTCTCACACCCACACACCCCCCCCCGCACTCCCCCACTCTCACACCCACACAGCCCCCCCGCACTCCCCCACTCTCACACCCACACAGCCCCCCCCCCGCACTCCCCCACTCTCACACCCACACACCCCCCCCGCACTCCCCCACTCTCACACCCACACAACCCCCCCCCCGCACTCCCCCACTCTCACACCCACACACCCCCACCCCACACTCCCCCACTCTCACACCCACACACCCCCCCCCGCACTCCCCCACTCTCACACCCACACACCCCCCCCGCACTCCCCCACTCTCACACCCACACACCCCCCCCCGCACTCCCCCACTCTCACACCCACACAGCCCCCCCGCACTCCCCCACTCTCACACCCACACACCCCTCACACACCTCTCTGCGTCACTGCGTCTCAGAGTCTCTGCGTCTCTGCGTCTCTGCGTCTCAGAGTCTCTGCGTCTCTGCGTCACTGCGTCTCAGAGTCTCAGAGTCTCTGCGTCACTGCGTCTCAGAGTCTCAGAGTCTCTGCGTCACTGCGTCTCAGAGTCTCTGCGTCGCTGCGTCTCAGAGACTCTGCTCACTGCGTCACTGCGTCTCAGAGTCTCTGTGTCTCTGCGTCAATGCGTCTCATAGTCTCTGCGTCTCTGCCTCTCTGCGTCTCAGAGTCTCTGTGTCTCTGCGTCAATGCGTCTCATAGTCTCTGCGTCTCTGCCTCTCTGCGTCTCAGAGTCTCTGCGTCTCAGTGTCTCTGCATCTCAGAGTCACAGAGTCTCTGCGTCTCAGAGTCTCTGTGTCTCTGCGTCAATGCGTCTCATAGTCTCTGCGTCTCTGCCTCTCTGCGTCTCAGAGTCTCTGCGTCTCAGTGTCTCTGCATCTCAGAGTCACAGAGTCTCTGCGTCACTGCGTCTCTGCTCTCAGAGTCTCTGCGTCTCAGCGTCTCTGCGTCTGAGTCTCAGAATCTCAGTGTCTCAGCGCCTCAGAGTCACAGAGTCACAGAGTCTCAGCGTCTCTGCATCTCTGCATCTCAAAGTCTCTGCGTCACTGCGTCTCTGCGTCTCAGAGTCTCTGCGTCACTGCGTCTCAGAGTCTCTGCGTCTCTGCGTCACTGCGTCACTGCGTCTCATAGTCTCTGCGTCTCTGCGTCTCTGCGTCTCAGACTCTCTGCGTCACTGCGTCTCAGAGTCTCTGTGTCACTGCGTCTCTGCGTCACTGCGTCTCAGAGTCTCTGCGTCACTGCATCTCAGAGTCTCTGTGTCTCTGCGTCTCAGAGTCTCTGCGTCACTGCGTCTTAGAGTCTCTGCGTCACTGCGTCTCAGAGTCTCTGCGTCGCTGCGTCTCAGAGTCTCTGCGTCTCTGCGTCTCAGAGTCTCTGTGTCACTGCGTCTCTGCGTCTCTGCATCTCAGAGTCTCTGCGTCACTACATCTCAGAGTCTCTGTGTCTCTGCGTCTCAGAGTCTCTGCGTCTCAGAGTCTCTGCGTCTCAGAGTCTCTGCGTCTCAGAGTCTCTGCGTCGCTGCGTCTCATAGTCTCTGCGTCTCAGACTCTCAGCGTCTCTGCGTCTCTGCATCTCAGAGTCTCTGATTCTCTGTGTCTCAGCGCCTCAGAGTCAGAGAGTCTCTGCGTCTCTGCATCTCTGCTTCTCTGCGTCTCAGAGTCTCTGCGTCATTGCGTCTCAGAGTCTCTGCGTCTCTGCGTCTCAGAGTCTCAGAGTCTCTGCGTCACTGCATCTCAGAGTCTCTGCGTCGCTGCGTCTCAGAGTCTCTGCGTCACTGCGTCTCAGAGTCTCTGCGTCTCAGAGTCTCTGCGTCTCTGCGTCAACGCGTCTCATAGTCTCTGCGTCACTGCGTCTCAGAGTCTCTGCGTCACTGCGTCTCAGAGTCTCTGCGTCACTGCGTCTCAGAGTCTCTGCGTCACTGCGTCTCAGAGTCTCTGCGTCACTGCGTCTCAGAGTCTCTGCGTCTCAGAGTCTCTGCGTCTCAGAGTCTCTGCGTCGCTGCGTCTCAGAGTCTCTGCATCACTGCGTCTCAGAGTCTCAGAGTCTCTGCGTCTCAGAGTCTCTGCGTCTCTGCGTCTCAGAGTCTCTGCGTCACTGCGTCTCAGAGTCTCTGCGTCGCTGCATCTCAGAGTCTCTGCGTCGCTGCGTCTCAGAGTCTCTGCGTCGCGGCGTCTCAGAGTCTCTGCGTCTCTGCGTCTCAGAGTCTCTGCGTCGCTGCGTCTCAGAGTCTCTGCTCACTGCGTCGCTGCGTCTCAGAGTCTCAGAGTCTCAGAGTCTCTGCGTCTCAGTGTCTCTGCATCTCAGAGTCTCTGCGTCTCTGCGTCTCAGAGTCTCTGCGTCTCAGCGTCTGTGCGTCTCTGCGTCTCAGAGTTTCTGCGTCACTGCGTCACTGCGTCTCAGAGTCTCTGCGTCACTGCATCTCAGAGTCTCAGAGTCTCTGCGTCACTGCGTCTCAGAGTCTCTGCGTCTCTGCGTCTCAGAGTCTCTGCGTCACTGCGTCTCTGCGTCTCAGAGTCTCTGCGTCTCTGCCTCTCTGCGTCTCATAGTCTCTGCGTCTCATAGTCTCTGCGTCTCAGTGTCTCTGCATCTCAGAGTCACAGAGTCTCTGCGTCTCTGCGTCTCTGCCTCTCTGCGTCTCTGCGTCTCAGAGTCTCTGCGTCTCAGTGTCTCTGCATCTCAGAGTCACAGAGTCTCTGCGTCTCAGCGTCTGTGCGTCTCTGCGTCTCAGTGTCTCTGCGTCACTGCGTCTCAGAGTCTCTGCGTCTCAGAGTCTCTGCGTCACTGCGTCTCAGAGTCTCTGCGTCACTGCGTCTCAGAGTCTCTGCGTCACTGCGTCTCAGAGTCTCTGCGTCACTGCGTCTCAGAGTCTCTGCGTCACTGCGTCTCAGAGTCTCTGTGTCGCTGCGTCTCAGAGTCTCTGCGTCGCTGCGTCTCAGAGTCTCAGAGTCTCTGCGTCTCTGCGTCTCTGCGTCTCAAAGTCTCTGTGTCTCTGCGACTCAGAGTCTCTGCGTCACTGCGTCTCAGAGTCTCAGAGTCTCTGCGTCGCTGCGTCTCAGAGTCTCTGCGTCACTGCGTCTCAGAGTCTCAGAGTCTCTGCGTCGCTGCGTCTCAGAGTCTCTGCGTCACTGCGTCTCAGAGTCTCAGAGTCTATGCGTCTCTGCGTCTCAGAGTCTCTGTGTCTCTGCGTCTCAGAGTCTCTGCGTCACTGCGTCTCAGAGTCTCTGCGTCACTGCGTCTCAGAGTCTCTGCGTCACTGCGTCTCAGAGTCTCAGAGTCTCAGAGTCTCTGCGTCTCTGCGTCTCAGAGTCTCTGCGTCTCTGCGTCTCAGAGTCTCTGCGTCACTGCGTCTCAGAGTCTCTGCGTCACTGCGTCTCAGAGTCTCTGCGTCTCACAGTCTCTGCGTCTCAGTGTCTCTGCGTCTCAGAGTCTCTGCGTCTCAGTGTCTGTGCGTCTCTGCGACTCAGAGTCTCTGCGTCCCTGCGTCTCTGCGTCACTGCGTGTCAGAGTCTCTGCGTCTCAGAGTCTCTGCGTCTCAGCGTCTGTGCGTCTCTGCGTCTCAGTGTCTCTGCGTCACTGCGTCTCAGAGTCTCTGCGTCTCAGATTCTCTGCGTCTCAGAGTCTCAGAGTCTCTGCGTCGCTGCGTCTCAGAGTCTCTGCGTCACTGCGTCTCAGAGTCTCAGAGTCTCTGCGTCGCCGCGTCTCAGAGTCTCTGCGTCTCAGAGTCTCAGAGTCTCTGCGTCTCAGAGTCTCAGAGTCTCTGCGTCTCTGCGTCTCTGCGTCTCAGAGTCTCAGAGTCTCTGCGTCTCTGCGTCTCAGAGTCTCTGTGTCTCTGCGTCTCAGAGGCTCGGCGTCACTGCGTCTCAGAGTCTCTGCGTCACTGCGTCTCAGAGGCTCTGCGTCACTGCGTCTCAGAGTCTCAGAGTCTCTGCGTCTCTGCGTCTCAGAGTCTCTGCGTCTCTGCGTCTCAGAGTCTCAGAGTCTCTGCGTCACTGCATCTCAGAGTCTCTGCGTCGCTGCGTCTCAGAGTCTCTGCGTCACTGCGTCTCAGAGTCTCTGCGTCTCAGAGTCTCTGCGTCTCTGCGTCAACGCGTCTCATAGTCTCTGCGTCACTGCGTCTCAGAGTCTCTGCGTCACTGCGTCTCAGAGTCTCTGCGTCACTGCGTCTCAGAGTCTCTGCGTCACTGCGTCTCAGAGTCTCTGCGTCTCAGAGTCTCTGCGTCTCAGAGTCTCTGCGTCTCAGAGTCTCTGCGTCGCTGCGTCTCAGAGTCTCTGCATCACTGCGTCTCAGAGTCTCAGAGTCTCTGCGTCTCAGAGTCTCTGCGTCTCTGCGTCTCAGAGTCTCTGCGTCACTGCGTCTCAGAGTCTCTGCGTCGCTGCATCTCAGAGTCTCTGCGTCGCGGCGTCTCAGAGTCTCTGCGTCTCTGCGTCTCAGAGTCTCTGCGTCGCTGCGTCTCAGAGTCTCTGCTCACTGCGTCGCTGCGTCTCAGAGTCTCAGAGTCTCAGAGTCTCTGCGTCTCAGTGTCTCTGCATCTCAGAGTCTCTGCGTCTCTGCGTCTCAGAGTCTCTGCGTCTCAGCGTCTGTGCGTCTCTGCGTCTCAGAGTTTCTGCGTCACTGCGTCACTGCGTCTCAGAGTCTCTGCGTCACTGCATCTCAGAGTCTCAGAGTCTCTGCGTCACTGCATCTCAGAGTCTCTGCGTCTCTGCGTCTCAGAGTCTCTGCGTCACTGCGTCTCTGCGTCTCAGAGTCTCTGCGTCTCTGCCTCTCTGCGTCTCATAGTCTCTGCGTCTCATAGTCTCTGCGTCTCAGTGTCTCTGCATCTCAGAGTCACAGAGTCTCTGCGTCTCTGCGTCTCTGCCTCTCTGCGTCTCTGCGTCTCAGAGTCTCTGCGTCTCAGTGTCTCTGCATCTCAGAGTCACAGAGTCTCTGCGTCTCAGCGTCTGTGCGTCTCTGCGTCTCAGTGTCTCTGCGTCACTGCGTCTCAGAGTCTCTGCGTCTCAGAGTCTCTGCGTCACTGCGTCTCAGAGTCTCTGCGTCACTGCGTCTCAGAGTCTCTGCGTCACTGCGTCTCAGAGTCTCTGCGTCACTGCGTCTCAGAGTCTCTGCGTCACTGCGTCTCAGAGTCTCTGTGTCGCTGCGTCTCAGAGTCTCTGCGTCGCTGCGTCTCAGAGTCTCAGAGTCTCTGCGTCTCTGCGTCTCTGCGTCTCAAAGTCTCTGTGTCTCTGCGACTCAGAGTCTCTGCGTCACTGCGTCTCAGAGTCTCAGAGTCTCTGCGTCGCTGCGTCTCAGAGTCTCTGCGTCACTGCGTCTCAGAGTCTCAGAGTCTCTGCGTCGCTGCGTCTCAGAGTCTCTGCGTCACTGCGTCTCAGAGTCTCAGAGTCTATGCGTCTCTGCGTCTCAGAGTCTCTGTGTCTCTGCGTCTCAGAGTCTCTGCGTCACTGCGTCTCAGAGTCTCTGCGTCACTGCGTCTCAGAGTCTCTGCGTCACTGCGTCTCAGAGTCTCAGAGTCTCAGAGTCTCTGCGTCTCTGCGTCTCAGAGTCTCTGCGTCTCTGCGTCTCAGAGTCTCTGCGTCACTGCGTCTCAGAGTCTCTGCGTCACTGCGTCTCAGAGTCTCTGCGTCTCACAGTCTCTGCGTCTCAGTGTCTCTGCGTCTCAGAGTCTCTGCGTCTCAGTGTCTGTGCGTCTCTGCGACTCAGAGTCTCTGCGTCCCTGCGTCTCTGCGTCACTGCGTGTCAGAGTCTCTGCGTCTCAGAGTCTCTGCGTCTCAGCGTCTGTGCGTCTCTGCGTCTCAGTGTCTCTGCGTCACTGCGTCTCAGAGTCTCTGCGTCTCAGATTCTCTGCGTCTCAGTGTCTCAGAGTCTCTGCGTCGCTGCGTCTCAGAGTCTCTGCGTCACTGCGTCTCAGAGTCTCAGAGTCTCTGCGTCGCCGCGTCTCAGAGTCTCTGCGTCTCAGAGTCTCAGAGTCTCTGCGTCTCAGAGTCTCAGAGTCTCTGCGTCTCTGCGTCTCTGCGTCTCAGAGTCTCAGAGTCTCTGCGTCTCTGCGTCTCAGAGTCTCTGTGTCTCTGCGTCTCAGAGGCTCGGCGTCACTGCGTCTCAGAGTCTCTGCGTCACTGCGTCTCAGAGGCTCTGCGTCACTGCGTCTCAGAGTCTCAGAGTCTCTGCGTCGCTGCGTCTCAGAGTCTCTGCGTCACTGCGTCTCAGAGTCTCTGCATCACTGCGTCTCAGAGTCTCAGAGTCTCTGCGTCACTGCGTCTCAGAGTCTCAGAGTCTCTGCGTCGCTGCGTCTCAGAGTCTCTGCGTCACTGCGTCTCAGAGTCTCAGAGTCACTGCGTCACTGCGTCTCAGAGTCTCTGCGTCGCTGCGTCTCAGAGTCTCTGCGTCACTGCGTCTCAGAGTCTCAGAGTCACTGCGTCACTGCGTCTCAGAGTCTCTGCGTCGCTGCGTCTCAGAGTCTCTGCGTCACTGCGTCTCAGAGTCTCTGCGTCGCTGCGTCTCAGAGACTCTGCGTCTCATAGTCTCTGCGTCACTGCCTCTCTGCGTCTCAGAGTCTCTGCGTCAATGCGTCTCATAGTCTCTGCGTCTCTGCATCTCAGAGTCACAGAGTCTCTGCGTCTCAGAGTCTCTGTGTCTCTGCGTCAATGCGTCTCATAGTCTCTGCGTCTCTGCCTCTCTGCGTCTCAGAGTCTCTGCGTCTCAGAGTCTCTGCATCTCAGAGTCACAGAGTCTCTGCGTCACTGCGTCTCTGCTCTCAGAGTCTCTGCGTCTCTGCGTCTCTGCGTCTCAGAGTCTCTGCGTCTCTGCGTCTCAGAGTCTCTGCGTCACTGCGTCTCAGAGTCTCTGCGTCACTGCGTCTTAGAGTCTCTGCGTCACTGCGTCTCAGAGTCTCTGCGTCGCTGCGTCTCAGAGTCTCTGCGTCTCTGCGTCTCAGAGTCTCTGTGTCACTGCGTCTCTGCGTCTCTGCGTCTCAGAGTCTCTGCGTCACTGCATCTCAGAGTCTCTGTGTCTCTGCGTCTCAGAGTCTCTGCGTCTCAGAGTCTCTGCGTCACTGCGTCTCAGAGTCTCTGCGTCGCTGCGTCTCATAGTCTCTGCGTCTCTGCGTCTCAGAGTCTCTGCGTCACTGCGTCTCAGAGTCTCTGCGTCGCTGCGTCTCATAGTCTCTGCGTCTCTGCGTCTCAGAGTCTCTGCGTCTCTGCGTCTCAGACTCTCAGCGTCTCTGCGTCTCTGCATCTCAGAGTCTCTGATTCTCTGTGTCTCAGCGCCTCAGAGTCACAGAGTCTCTGCGTCTCTGCATCTCTGCTTCTCTGCGTCTCAGAGTCTCTGCGTCATTGCGTCTCAGAGTCTCTGCGTCACTGCGTCTCAGAGTCTCAGAGTCTCTGCGTCTCAGAGTCTCTGCGTCGCTGCATCTCAGAGTCTCTGTGTCTCTGCGTCAATGCGTCTCATAGTCTCTGCGTCACTTCGTCTCAGAGTCTCTGCGACTCTGCGTCAATGCGTCTCATAGTCTCTGCGTCTCAGTGTCTCTGCATCACTGCGTCTCAGAGTCTCTGCGTCGCTGCGTCTCAGAGTCTCAGAGTCTCTGCGTCACTGCGTCTCAGAGTCTCTGCGTCTCAGAGTCTCTGCGTCACTGCGTCTCAGAGTCTCTGCGTCGCTGCGTCTCAGAGTCTCTGCGTCTCTGCGTCTCTGCGTATTAGAGTCTCAGAGTCTCAGAGTCTCAGCGTCTCAGAGTCTCACCGTCTCTGCGTCTCAGAGTCTCAGCGTCTCAGAGCCTCAGAGTCTCAGCGTCTCTGCGTCTCAGCGTCTCTGCGTCTCTGCGTCTCAGAGTCTCAGCGTCACAGAGTCTCAGCGTCACAGAGTCTCTGCGTCTCTGCGTCTCAGAGTCTCAGAGTCACAGAGTCACAGAGTCTCAGAGTCTCAGAGTCTCAGCGTCACAGAGTCTCAGCGTCTCTGCGTCTCTGCATCTCAGAGTCTCAGAGTCACAGCGTCTCAGCGTCTCAGAGTCTCAGCGTCTCAGAGTCACAGAGTCACAGAGTCTCAGACTCTCAGAGTCTCAGCGACTCAGAGTCACAGAGTCACAGAGTCTCAGCGTCTCAGTGTCTCTGTGTCATGGAGACAATGAGACTCTGAGACACAGGGACAGAGAGACTCTGAGACTCTGTGTCTCTGAGACCCAGACAGCCAGAGATATAGACACCCAGAGACCCTGAGACTCTGAGCCTCTGAGACACTGAGACACAGATACACAGAGACCCAGACACCCAGAGACACAGAGACCCAGAGACACAGAGACCCAGAGACCCAGAGACAGAGACCCAGAGACACTGAGACCCAGAGACACTGAGACCCAGACACTGTGAGACACAGATACACTGAGACCCAGAAACACAGAGACACAGATGAACAGAGACTCTGAGACTCTGAGACAAAGAGACCCAGAGACACAGACACTCTGATAATCTGAGACCCAGAGACCCAGAGGCTCTGAGACACTGAGAAACAGAGGCACAGAGACTCAGAGACACACAGACACAGGGACGCAGAGACACAGAGACTCTGAGACCAAGAGACGCAGAGACTCTGAGACCTTGAGACTCTGAAATTCTGAGACACAGACTCCCAGATACCCAGTGACACTGAGACTCTGACACTCTGAGACTCTGAGACACAGGGACCCAGACAGCTAGAGACACAGAGACATGGAGACCCCTTGACACAGAGACCCAGAGACACAGACACCCAAAGACCCAGAGATGCAGAGAATCTGAGACTCAGAGACGCAGAGATCCTGCGACCCAGAGACCCTGAGAACTTGAGACCCAGAGACCCAGAGACTCAGGAACACAGAGACACAGAGACTCAGAGACTCAGAGACATAAGAACATAAGAAATAGGAGCAGGAGTAGGCCATCTAGCCCCTCGAGCCTGCCCCGCCATTCAATAAGATCATGGCTGATCTGTCGTGTCTCAGTTCCACATTCCCGCCCTCTCCCCATAACCCTTAATCCCCTTGCCTGACAAAAACCTATCTACCCGTGACTTAAATAGATTAAATCTATCTACCCGTGACTTAAATAGTGAGGCAGCCTCCACCACTTCAACGGGCAGAGAATTCCAGAGATTCACCAACCTTTGAGTGAAGAAGTTCCTCCTCAACTCCGATCTAAACTGCACCCCCCCCTTATCTTGAGGCTGTGCCCCCTAGTCCTACTGTCCTTTCTCAGCGGGAAGAGTCTCTCCACTTCTACCCTATCCATCCCTTTCATGATCTTATACGTCTCTATAAGATCCCCCCTCATAATTCTAAACTCCGAGTGTAGACCCAGTCTATTTAGTCTCTCTTCATAGAGACACAGAGACTCAGAGACCCAGAGACACAGAGACCCAGAGACCAAGAGAACCTGACACCCTGAGACCCTGAGACACAGAGACACAGAGGCACAGAGACCCAGATACTCTGAGACTCTGAGATTCTAAGACACAGAGAAGCCGAGACGCCAAGACACAGAGACACCGAGACACAGAGACCCAGTGACACAGAGACTCTTAGGTTCTGTGGCACAGACACCCAGAGACCCAGAGACCCAGGGACACAGAGACCCCGAGACACAGATACAGAGGCACAGGGACCCAGAGACAGAGAGACTTAGAGACACAGAGACCCAGTGACACAGAAACCTGAGACCCTGAGACACAGAGACCAAGAGAAACAGAGACACAGATACTCTGAGACCCAGAGACCCAAAGACCCAGAGACCCATAGGCACAGAGACCCAGTGATCCAGAGACCCAGAGACCCAGTGACACAGAGACACAGAGGCTCTGAGGCTCAGAGACACAGAAACGCAGAGACACAGAGACTCTGAGACTCTGAGACACCGAGACACCGAGACACAGGGACACAGGGACACAGGGACACAGAGCCTCTGAGACACAGAGACACAGAGACACAGAGGCACAGAGACTCTGAGGCACCGAGACACCGAGCCTCTGAGACACCAAGACACCGGGACACAGGGACACAGAGACACAGAGACTCTGAGGCTCTGAGCACAGAGACTCTGAGACACAGAGACTCTGAGACACAGAGACTCTGAGACAGAGAGATACAGAGATACAGAGACACAGAGACTCTGAAATACCGAGACACCGAGACACCGGGACACAGAGACACCGGGACACAGAGACACCGGGACACAGAGACACCGAGAGACAGAGACTCTGAGACACCGAGACTCTGAGACACCGAGACTCTGAGACACCGAGACTCTGAGACACAGAGGCACAGAGGCACAGAGACTCTGAGACAGAGAGATACAGAGATACAGAGACACAGAGATTCTGAGGCACCGAGACACAGACACACAGAGACACAGAGACATAGGGACACAGAGACTCTGAGACACAGGTCAAAGTTCAAGGCCTGTTCTCAGGGAAAGTATTCAGCATCAGGGTTCGGGTCCTGTCCTCAGGGTCAGACCCTCCGAGCTTGTTCTTGGGGTCAGGAATCGGGGCCAAGTTCTTTGGGTCAGTGTTCTGGGCCTGTCCTCAGGGTCAGGGTTCAGGGACACGATTCAGGGCCTGTCCTCAGGTCAGGGATCTGGGCCTGTTCTCAGGGTCAGGGTTCAGGGACACAATTCAGGGCCTGCGCTCAGGTCAGGGTTCTGGGCCTGTTATCAGGGTCAGGTTTCGGGGCCGGTCCTCGGGGTCAGGGTTCTTTGCCTGTTTCAGGGTCAGGGTTCAGGACCTGTCCTCGAGGACAGGGTTCAGGGTCAGGGTTCAGGGCCTGTCCTCAGGTGAGGGTTCTGGGCCTGCTCTCAGGGTCATGGTTCAGGGTCAGGGTTCGGGGCCGGTCCTCAGTGTCAGGGTTCTTGGCCTGTTCTCAGGGACAGGATTCAGGGTCAGGATTCGGGGCCTGTTCTCAGGGTCAGGGTTCAGGACCTGTCCTCGAGGACAGGGTTCAGGGTCAGGGTTCAGGGCCTATCCTCAGGCCAGGGTTCTGGGCCTGCTCTCAGGGTCATGGTTCAGGGTCAGGGTTCGGGGCCGGTCCTCAGGGTCAGGGTTCTTGGCCTGTTCTCAGGGACAGGATTCAGGGTCAGGATTCGGGGCCTGTTCTCAGGGTCAGGGTTCAGGACCTGTCCTCGAGGACAGGGTTCAGGGTCAGGGTTCAGGGCCTATCCTCAGGCCAGGGTTCTGGGCCTGCTCTCAGGGTCAGGGTTCAGGGTCAGGTGAAAACATAGAACATAGAACTTACAGCGCAGAACAGGCCCTTCGGCCCACGATGTTGTGCCGACCAGTTAAAAAACAATGACCCTCTAACCTAAACCAATCCCTTTCCATCCATAAACCTATCCACGGATCTCTTAAACGCCCCCAAACTAGGCACATCTACAACTGCAGCAGGCAGGGCATTCCAATCCCTCACCACCCTCTGGGTAAAGAACCTACCCCTGACATCCATCCTATAACTACCCCCCCTTAATTTAAAGCCATGCCCCCTCGTGCTAGCTTTCTCCATCTGAGGAAAAAGGCTATCACTATCCACCCTATCTAAACCTCTACTCATCTTATATGTTTCAATAAGATCCCCTCTTAGCCGCCTTCTTTCCAGCGAAAACAACCCCAAATCCCTCAGCCTCTCCTCATAGGATCTCCCCTCCATACCAGGCAACATCCTGGTAAACCTCCTCTGCACCCTCTCCAAAGCCTCCACATCCTTCCTGTAATGTGGGGACCAGAACTGCACACAGTACTCCAAGTGCGGCCGCACCAGAGTTGTATACAGTTGCAACATGACGCTGCGACTCCTAAATTCAATCCCCCTACCAATAAACGCCAAGACACCGTATGCCTTCTTAACAACCCTATCTACTTGATTCCCAACTTTCAGGGATCTATGTACACATACACCTACATCCCTCTGTTCATCCACACTATTCAGAGTCCTCCCGTTAGCCCTATACTCTACACATCTGTTATTCCTACCAAAGTGAATTACCTCACACTTTTCCACATTAAACTCCATCCGCCACCTCTCGGCCCAGCTCTGCAACCTGTCCAAGTCTCTCTGTAAACTATGACACCCTTCCTCACTATCCACCACACCTCCGACTTTGGTGTCATCAGCAAATTTACTAATCCACCCAACTATACCCTCATCCAGATCATTAATAAAAATTACAAACAGCAGTGGCCCCAAAACAGATCCCTGAGGCACACCACTCATAACCGAACTCCATGACGAATACTTTCCATCAACCACCACCCTCTGTCTCCTATCTGCTAGCCAATTCCTGATCCAATTTCCTAAATCACCCTCAATCCCATACATCTGCATTTTCTGCAGAAGCCTTCCATGGTGAACCTTATCGAACGCCTTACTAAAATCCATATATACCACGTCAACTGCCTTACCCCCATCCACCTCTTTGGTCACTTTCTCAAAAAACTCAATAAGGTTAGTAAGGCACGACCTACCCGCTACAAAGCCATGCTGACTATCTCCAATCAATTCATTACTCTCTAAATAACTATAAATCCTATCCCTAATAATTTTTTCTAAAACCTTGCCCACAACAGAAGTAAGACTCACCGGTCGATAATTCCCGGGGAAGTCTCTGTTCCCCTTCTTAAACAATGGGACAACATTCGCTGTCCTCCAATCTTCTGGCACTATACCTGTGACCAACGACGACCTGAAGATCAGAGCCAGTGGCTCTGCAATCGCCTCCCTTGCCTCCCAGAGAATCCTAGGGTAAATCCCGTCCGGCCCAGGGGACTTATCTATTTCCAACCCCTCAAGAATATCCAGCACATCCCCCTTATCAACTGCAATACTATCCAGTTTACACCCCTGTAACCCAGTGTTCTCCACAGCTACATTTATGTCCCCATGCGTGAACACCAAAGAGAAATATTGGTTCAATGCCTCTCCAATCTCTTCCGGTTCCACACATAACCTCCCACTGCTGTCTCTGACTGGCCCTAATCTTGCCCTAACCAATCTTCTATTCTTAACATATCTATAGAACGCCTTAGGATTCTCCTTAATCCTATCAGCCAAAGTCTTCTCGTCTTTTAGCCCTTCTTAACTCCCTCTTTAACTCCCTCCTAGCCAATCTAAAGCTTTCCAGTGCACTACCTGAGCCCTCAAGTCTCATCCGGACATAAGCCTCCTTTTCCCTTTTAACCAGCGAATCAACTTTTTTAGTGCACCACGGTTCCCTAGCTCGACCATTTCCTCCTTGCCTGACAGGGACGTACATATCAAGGACTCACAGTAGCTGCTCCTTGAAAAAACTCCACATTTCGGACGTTCCCAGACCCTGTAGTCTCCTAGTCCAACCTATGCTTCCTAATTCACTCCTAATAGCCTCATAATTACCCTTCCCCCAGCTAAAACTACTGACCCGAGGTTCCTGCCTATCCCTTTCCATCACTAAGGTGAACGTAACCGAATTGTGGTCACTATCACCAAAATGCACACCAACTTCCAAGTCTAGCACCTGGTCTGGCTCATTTCCCAGCACCAAATCCAATATAGCCTCACCTCTAGTTGGCCTTCCTACATACTGAGTCAAAAAACCTTCCTGCACACTTTGTGTAAAAACTGACCCCTCTAACGAGCTAGAGCTATAGCTATTCCAATCAATATTAGTAAAGTTAAAGTCCCCCATAACAATTACCCTATTACTTTCACTCCTAACCAGGATCGTCTCCGCAATCCTTTGCTCTCGGTCCTGCTCCACAGGAACAATGAGGTGTGTCCAGTTTACCAGAACTCCGGGTGTGTACACTCAGTTTATGGGTGTGATGGACTAGTGGTTTTATCACTAGATTATTAATACAGAAACTCAGCTAATGCTCTGGGCACCTGGGTCCAATCCTGTCATTGGGAGATGGTGAATTGGAATAAATATATCTGGAATTCAGAATCTGCTGGTGACCAGAAAAACATTGCCAATTTTCCAAAAAAACACCTCTGGTTCCTGAATATTCCAGGGAAGGAAATCTGTCATCCTTATATGGTCAGGACTAAATGTGACTCCAGGGACATGGCAATGTGGTTGACACTTAATTGCCCTCTGAACACGGGCAACAGGAGGCCGAGTTGCGAAGGCAGATGCCTTGAGTTGGCTATGATTAACAGACACTTGTCGTATCCCCAAGGGAAGAGACAGTAATCATCAACTTTTCAAAACTCTCCCAGTGGCAGCCAATAATATTCGGCTGTGGAGGCAACGTTACCCATTCCTGAATGAATGGAAGCAGCGAGTGGAGATGGGGGGATCCAAAAGGCCGTTACAGCCTGAATTACACCCTTATTGGAGAGGCAGAGAGCAGCTGACTGGGGAAGAGGACACACTCCTCTGGGATTCAGGAGTGTCATCCTGAGCCAGCTTCACCATCCCATCCTGGCTGAACTTTACCATGGCCACCCAGGAGTGGCAAACTGAAGATCCTCCCAGTTCCCATGTCTGGTGGCCAGGTATGGAAACAGATATTTACTCCTGGGTCAGTGTGGGCAATATCAAAAAGAGAAGAACTATCACCAGTCACTACCTTTTACTCTTGGGAATGGCCAGGACGGCTGTAGATATGGTCAGCAATGAACACTGACTGTCTGCTGATGGGGTCAATGCTGCTGGTAATGGTAGATGCTGATACAAAATGAATGGCCATATACAGGGTGAGTTAATCAAACACAAGGACATGAGTGGAGAAACCACACCTCTTTCTTCACACCCGGGATCCTACAGGTGTTGGCTTCTGAAAATGGACCACCCTTCATCAGTCAGGAATTTGTGCATTATATGAAATTGAACAGAATTTAACACGTTAGGACAGTGCCATATTACCCATCATTCTACGGCCCGGCAGAAAGAGAGGCCCAAAGAGTAAAATCAGGTTCAAAAAACCAGCCCACAGCCTGGACACCAAATCATCCAGATTCATCTTCGAGTACAGGATGACACCCCCCACCCTCACCCCTCCCCTCTTCAAC
Organism: Carcharhinus amblyrhynchos; assembly: GCF_965287045.1. NCBI lineage: Eukaryota > Metazoa > Chordata > Chondrichthyes > Carcharhiniformes > Carcharhinidae > Carcharhinus > Carcharhinus amblyrhynchos. Next base: position 102,249 of record NW_027649937.1, on the reverse strand, counting down.
AACTGGAATAGTCCCAGTAGAGTTGCTCATGGGAAGATCACTCTGCCCAAAGTGATGTCTGATCTTCTGAGGGTGGAAGTTGACACTCAGTGCCATTCCCACCAACCAGGAGAGGCTCTTCAAGGCAGTTGATAGGTTATTAGTAAAGAATCATAGCAGTGGATCCGGGAGGTTACGAGGCACGTTCGAGTCAGGAATAGGGCCAGTTTCCTATCAAGTCTGCTTGGGAGGTACCATCCTATGGCAATACTTCAATCTTCTACAAGCCTTGAACCCCAAAGCCATGCAGGAAAAATCAATTCCCATCACACCAGGAACTTTGGAAAGAATTCCAGGCACTCCGGCTTCTACTCTCCACCTCCACTAGTGAGAACCTCGGAGTCTGAAATGGACACAGCGGGTTCAGCCTCTTGACCAGATTGTTACCCGATTAAAGGGAACTCAGGCCACAATGCTCATGATGGAGGAGGTGAACTCCGGTCTGCTGAACCTCACTCACTTCCGAGGCTGAGCAGCAGGAACCAGACCCAGCATTGAAACTCCAAAAAAGCCTTCCAAGGCCGTCAGCCCTCGACAGTTACTCAGACCTAGAGGAGGAGGGGTGCAATAAATTCAGACAGGTGTCTGATCCTGGTGCGGGTCTGATCCTGGTGCGGGTCTGATCCTGGAGCGGGTCTGATCCTGGAGCGGGTCTGATCCTGGTGCGGGTCTGATCCTGGTGCGGGTCTGATCCTGGTGCGGGTCTGATCCTGGTGCGGGTCTGATCCTGGTGCGGGTCTGATCCTGGTGCGGGTCTGATCCTGGTGTGGGTCTGATCCTGGTGCGGGTCTGATCCTGGTGCGGGTCTGATCCTGGTGCGGGTCTGATCCTGGTGTGGTCTCTCTCGACATGAATGCCACCATTCCACTTGCCTTCCCAGCTGCCGATTGAACCTTCAGGTTAACCTTTAGAGAATCTTGAACAAAGGCTCCCAAATTCCTTTGTGCTTCTGATTTTCTAGTATTTCCCCATTTAGAAAATAGTCCATGCCTCTATTCCTCCTTCCAAAGTGCATAACCTCACACTTTTCCTCATTGTATTCCATCTGCCACCTCTTTGCCCACTCTCTAACCTGTCCAAGTCCTTCTGCAGCCCCCCCCCCCCCCCGCTGCACCGACTTCCTCAATACTCCCTGTCCCTCTACATATCTTTGTATCATCTCAAACTTAGCAGCAATGCCTTCATTTCGTTCTTCCTAATCATTAATGTATATTGTGAAATGTTCCCACCCCTGAGGCACACCACTAACCACTGGCTGCCATCCTGAAAAAAGATCTCTTCATCCCCACTCTTGGCCTTCTGCCAGTCGAGAGGGCCACCCCCTGCCAGCTATTCCTCTATCCAGGCCAGATCTTACCTTCAACACCATTGGCATTTAACTTAGTTAACAGTCTCCTATGCAATGCCTTGTCAATGGCCTTCTGGAAATCAAAATAAACCAGGACCACTGATACTCCTTATCTGACCTCCTTGTTACCTCCTCAAAGAACTCTAACAGATTTGTCAGACATGAGCTCCCCTTGACAAAGCCGTGCTGACTCAGTCCTGTTTTATCATTCACTTCTGCAATCTCATCTTTAATGATGAATTCTAAAGTTTTGCCAATGACTAAAGTCAAGCTAACTGGACTATAATTTCCCGTCTGCCGCCTCTCTCCCTTCTTACACAGCGGTGTTACATGAGCTACTTTCTGGCATCCCATTGATATCTTCAACCATGAAGACTGATGCAAAGTAATTATTCTGTTCCTCTGCCATTTGTTTCCTGTTATTCCTTCTCCAGCCTCATTTTCCAGTGGCCCAATGGCTATTTTGCCTCTGAAGAAATAGGAAGAAGATAGAAGAAATAGGGAGATTATATTGAAATAAACTTTTCCAATTTTCTTTTACTTTACTAGCCAGTTTGCACTCATATTTCATCTTCTCCGCCCACCCCCCCCCATTGCTTTTTGAATTGTCCTCTGCTCGCTTTTAAAGGCTTCCCAATCTTCTGCCTTCCCACTAATCCTCATTACTTTGGATGCTTTTTCTTCTGCGTTTATGCTGCCCTTGACTTTGCTCATCAGCCATGGATGCCTCACCCTCCCTGCGGCATGTTTCCTCCTCTTTGGGATGAATCTCTGTTGTGCCTCCTGAATCTCTGTCGTGCCTCGGGAATTCTTGTCATTGCTGTTCCACTGTTTTCCCTGCTAGGCTCCCTTTCCAATCAACTCTGGCCAGCTCCTACCTCATTTCCTTGTAGTTACCTTTATTTAATTCAAATATTGTTACATCTGACTCCAGCTTCTCCCTCTCAAACTGCAGGGTAAACTCTATAATTTATGGTCACTGCTCCTTAAGGGTTCCTTCACCTGAAGTTCCCTAATCCTGTCTGCCTCATTACATATCACCAAATCCAGAATTGTCTGTTCCCTCGTAAGTTCTGTCACAAACTGCTCCAAAAATAAATTCTTTGTTATTCCACAAATTCCTTTTCTTGGGATCCACTACCTATCTGATTTTCCCAGTCAACTTGCATATTGAAGTTCCCCCCATGGTCATTGTAATGTTGCCTTTTTCATATATCTTTTCTATCTCCTGATTTATTTTGAGCCCCTCATTCTCTCACTATCCTCATTACTACCCTCAGACTGTACTTTGCCCCTTACTCCGCCAATTGTTTCCAACGTTGACATTTGAAGGCCAGTTTCCAATGTTCACAGTCCTTCTATTTTTGTTTTTCGCCTTTCCCTTGCCCCCTTTTTCTCCTGCCTGTAATTCAAAGAGTTTTCATTATTTTTCATGTTTCAGTCAGTTTATTTGTAACTGAATTCTCGCCATTCCCAACGATTCCCGCCCCACCCACCCCCGCCCACCCCGCCCCGCTCACCCCCACCCCCGCCCCACTCACCCCCACCCCACCCACCCCCACCCCCACCCCGCCCACCCCCGCCCCACTCACCCCCACCCCCACCCACCCCCACCCACCCCCACCCCGCTCACCCCCACCCCGCTCACCCCCACACACTCACACTAACCCTCGCACATCCCCCACTCACCTGGGGGTTCCACCCTCACCCCAATGTGACCCATCTCACCCCGATGCCCCCCCCCGACACACACACACACACACACTCCTCTCCTCAGGTTAACTCACTTCCTCTCACCTCAGAAGTTCCTTTTCACCTCCACTCACTCAGTCTCAACTCAAAACTCTCCCCGATGTCGATGGTCCCCCTGTCCTGTCGGCCGTCTCCCCCCCACCCCCCCCCCATCAATGTTCTCCTTCCCGTTGGCCTTCCCCTCCCTCTCCCGCCTGCCGTTCCCCCCCTCAGACCCAAACATCTCCCTCTCATCTCAGCAATCCCCTCCCCCCTCATCACACTCTCTCTTACATTAACCCCCCCCTCTCCCCGCGACAGTCCCCATGCAACACAACCCTCCCCCCCCCAACCGAACAATCTTTCTTTTCCGCCTCAAAATTATCCTCTAACCAAAAAATCCCGAACTCACCTCCACCCGACCCATCTCACATTTACTGCTGCATCCACCCTACACACCCCCCCCCGCACTCCCCCACTCTCACACCCACACAGCCCCCCCCCCGCACTCCCCCACTCTCACACCCACACACCCCCCCCCGCACTCCCCCACTCTCACACCCACACACCCCCCCCCGCACTCCCCCACTCTCACACCCACACACCCCCCCGCACTCCCCCACTCTCACACCCACACCCCCCCCCCCGCACTCCCCCACTCTCACACCCACACAGACCCCCCGCACTTCCCCACTCTCACACCCACACCCCCCCCCGCACTCCCCCAATCTCACACCCACACACCCCCCCCGCACTCCCCCACTCTCACACCCACACACCCCCCCCGCACTCCCCCACTCTCACACCCACACACCCCCCCCGCACTCCCCCACTCTCACACCCACACAGACCCCCCCGCACTCCCCCACTCTCACACCCACACACCCCCCCGCACTCCCCCACTCTCACACCCACACACCCCCCCCCGCACTCCCCCACTCCACACCCACACACCCCCCCCCGCACTCCCGCACTCTCACACCCACACACCCCCCCCGCACTCCCCCCGCACTCCCCCACTCTCACACCCACACACCCCCCCCCGCACTCCCCCACTCTCACACCCACACACCCCCCCCCGCACTCCCCCACTCTCACACCCACACACCCCCCCCCCGCACTCCCCCACTCTCACACCCACACACCCCCCCCGCACTCCCCCACTCTCACACCCACACCCCCCCCCCGCACTCCCCCACTCTCACACCCACACAGCCCCCCCGCACTCCCCCACTCTCACACCCACACCCCCCCCCCGCACTCCCCCACTCTCACACCCACACAGCCCCCCCGCACTCCCCCACTCTCACACCCACACAGCCCCCCCTGCACCCACACTCCCCCCATCTTGCACATGCTCTCCCCCCTTCACCTCTTCACTCTCCATCTGACTTCAGAATTCCCCATCTCAGCTCCACATTGCACTCCTCACTTTGACTGATTCCCCTCAACTCAACACTTCCAGTTTGGAACACAGTATCTGGGATGAACTGTCTGAATTTGAGGTGCTCTCCAATTCAGGGACTTCAACAGAAAATTGTTAGTGAAAATGAATGGAGATATTTCCAGGGTGGCAGGAGGAGAGATACATCAAACCCACCCTGGACTTATCAACTGGGCCAGCACTCTCCTGGGGCATAACCACTTACTTCCTATCATATTTCTCCGTGGGCAACACAAAATAAGCAGATATGATCATGACTTTTAAGGGGAGGTTTGACAAATAAAAGACTAGGATGGGAATAGAGGGATATGATTCCTGGAGGGGAAGGGGGCTTTATTTCAATCGGGCAGCATTGTCAGTGCAGGCTTGGAGGGTGGAAAGGACTGTTCCTGTGCTCTAATTTTCTTTGATCTTTAGTTCTTTGTTTTGAGAGATGTTCCGAAATACCCATTATGCAAATCAGCAGAAAGTTGTGAAAAGGTGATCGATCATCCATATAAATTCCCCTCCAGTAACAAACACTCCCACACCCAGCTGACCATCCGCCTTCACCCTCAGGTGAGGTTGTTACATAACCTCTCCTAACTTCCAATGAATCACATGCCTTAAAGTTTACTCTTCCACATCCAATTAGTTTCCTTCCTCGTTGCCCCTTCGCATCAAGGGAATTGGAAATGTAAATATGTGGGGTTACAGAGATAGGGCCTGGATGGGATTGCTGTTGGTACGGATGAAATGGGCTGAATGGCCTCCTGTTGCACCGTAGGGATTGCATGATTCAATCATGAGAAAAGTTGTGAATTTGCCCTCAGCCCAATACATGATGTTACTGCTTATTTCTCTTTCCTCGCAGTTAACCTGTTCACGATCATTGTCCTATCGAGCAGAAATTGTGGTGTGTCCAAGAAGCCTCCTTCTGCACTGTAGGGATTATATTCTGTGACTTGGTTGAGATTTATAACCTTGACTGTCAGCAGTACCTATAAACCCACCACTGAACCTAGTGGAAAATAAAGAAATAACGGTACAGGTTTAATTGAAATGAGAGGGGAGTTATTTTATTTTTCATTATTTTCGATCAGTACAAAGGAATAAGTTAACAGATATCTTATCTCTTCTCTAAATTTGCGTTGTGAGACTGCATACGTGCAGGTGTTGGTGCAGCAGCTCAAAAGCTGAAGCATGAAGCCCAACTCCCGGATGAACACAGGCAGATACACTGCCTCATAGCCCAGATAACACATTCGCCAATAAATGCAATACACCATGTAGACCACCCAGAGCAGGATGAAGTTCCCTGAGATAATATATAAAGCAATCATGGACTTCCTGCGATTCTCCATCTCAGGATCACTGGGGCTCTCACCAGTGACATTACGCCGGAGTTTTCTGCGGGCTCGGTTAGTTACAAAAATGTACCTGACGGTTAAAGCATTGAACAACAAGACCAAGATAAATGGGATGCATGGTGTTAAAATGTAATGAAAAAATTCGACGGCACCCCACAAGTTTGACTCTGCAACACTCTGTGATACAGCACAGAACCAGGACTGGTTAATGAGCCGGTATTTACTTGTATACATAAAACACCAAAAAATATTTTTTAGAGAAAAGACCGCAGCTATTGTCGATAAAACCACAAGTGCAGTTTTCTCCGAGCAGTATTTGGCTTTCAGCTTCTGACAGCAAATGGCGACATATCGATCGAATGTGAAGCTAACTGTGAACCACACAGAACAGTCAGTAACAGCGTAAAGTAGTGCGGCGTGGATATTGCACACAGGCACATTGCTCAGGAAATTGAATTCCAGACGGTAAACAGCGGGAATGTGCCTCCATATCAGATCGACAATGATGACCAGGAGATCAGCTGTTGCCATGGCTACCAGGTACCTGGTGGCACATTTGGACAAACCACACTTCTCCCGAGACAGTATCAGAATTGTCACCGTGTTAACTGTAAGGGAGTAAAGAGGTGGGGGCAGGTTAAGAGAAAATGCATTCATTTTCGGAGGCGATGGCCTAGTGATATCAATGCTAAATTATTAATGCAGAATCTCAGCGAATGTACTGTGGACCTAGGTTCGAATCCCACCACGGCCAATAGAGGAATTTGAGTTCAGTAAGAGTAAATTCTAGTTGCCCCTTAAATGCCATTATTGTACCTGCTCCCACCACCTCCCCAGGCAGTGTATACCAGTCATTCACCACCGTGTATGTAAAAAAAACTCACCTCACTCATCTCCTTGAAACTTTTCCCCACTCACCTTAAACCTATGACCTCTCGTACTTGACTTTCCACCCATGAAGGAGCATCTGACTATCCACTCTGTCCATGCCACTCATAATCTTGTAAACCTCTATCAGGTCACCCTGATTTTCCAGCAGTTTCAGATTCCAGCATTTGCAATATTTTGTTTTTAATCTTATCAATATTGCTTCACTGATGTCCGTTAGGGAATTCAAGATAAAAAATCTAGAATTAACAATCCACTGATAGTCATGAAACCATTGTCAACTGTCGGAAAAACCCATCTGGTTCTTTAGAGAAGGAAATGTTACCTGGTCTGGCCTATATGTGACTCCAGAGCCACACTGAGAGATGTGGTTAACTTTCCAAGGGATGGGGAGTAAATTCTGGCCAACCAGTGACACCCCTGTCCCATGAATGTACAAAATAATTGATGAAATCTGATCGTATTGATAATTTATAATTAAATTTGCAAAATAATAATTCATAAGAGAGTCTATTCTGAATGATATCTTAGATTAAATCATCGAATCACCCGAGAGTGCAGAGGAGGCCATTTGGCCCATCAAGCCTGCACCAACAACAATCCCACCCAATCACTATCTCCTTAACCCCATGTATTTAACCTGTGAGCTCCCCCTGACACTAACAGACAATTCACCAAGGCCAATCAACCTAAGCTGTGCATCCTTGGGTGTGGGAGGAAAATAGAAAATCCGGAGGGAACCCACGCAGACATGGGGAGAGTGTGCAAACTCCGCACAGACAGGGTCCCGAGCTGTGAATTGAACCTGGGTCCATGGCACTGTAAGGCAGCACAGGTAATGGGCGGCATAATGGCAGCCTCAGATTGCCAGGGATCTGAGTGCGTATCCGTGTGGAGTTTGCACCTTCTCCCTCTTGTCTACGAGGGATTCCTCTGGTGCACTGGTTTCCTCCCCCATTCAAGATGTGTGGGTTAGGGGAGTTGGCAATACTAAATTGCCCATTAGTGTCCAAATATGCACAGGTTAGATGAATTGGCCATGCTAAATTGTCCCTTAGTGTTCAAAGACGTATAGGCTACATACATTGGCCTTGCTAACTAGCCCCTTAGTGACCAAAGATGTGCAGGGAGGTAGATTGTCCATGCTAAACTGCCCTTATGTGTCAAAAGGTGTTAGGGTCAGGTAAGATAGCCATTCTAAATTGTTTCTTAGTGTCCAGAGATGTGCAAGTTAGGTGCATTTGCCTTGCTAAATTGTCACTTCGTATCCAAAGATGTGCGGGTTCGGTTGATTGGCATGCTTAATTGTCCCTTAGTGTTCAGTGATGTACACATTAGGTGGATTGACCATGCTGAGTTGCAGCTTAGTGTCCACAGATATGTCGGTTAGGCGGATTGGCCATGCTAAAATGCCCCTTAGTGTCCAAAGCTGTGCAGGTTAGGTGGATTGGCCTGCATAAATTGTCCCTTAGTGTCCAAATGTGCACAGGTTAGGGGGCTTGGTTACGCTAAATTGCCCCATAGTGTTCAACTGTGTGCCGGTTCAGTGTTTTGGCCATGATAAATTATCCCTTTTGTGTCTATAAATGTGCAGTTTCAGTGGATTGACTATGCTAAATTGCCCTTCATGTCCAAAGCTATGCAGGTTAGGTGGATGAGCCATGCTACATTGCCCCTTACTGTTGAAATATGTGCAGGTTAGGAGGTTTGGCCTGCTAAATAACCCCTTAGTTTCCAAAGATGTGTAAGTTAGGTGAATTGTTCAAGCTAAATTGCCCCTTTGAGTCTAAAGATGTGTAGGTTAGATGCCCTGGCCAGACAAAATGCCCCTTGTATCCAAACATGTATAGGTTGGGTGGATTGTCCATGCAAACGTGTCCCTGTAGGTGGATTGGCCATGCCAAATTGCCATTTATTGCCCAAAGATATTCAAAGATGTCGGTTAGGTGGATTGGCTATTTTAAATTGTCCCTCAGAGTCCAAAAATGTGCAGGTCGAGGAACTGGAAATGCTGGATTGCCCGTTAGTGTCTGAAGATGTGTACATTAGGTGGATTGGCCACGTTAAGTTGCACTATAGTGTCCAAAAATGTGCAGGTTAGGGAACTTGGCCGTGCTAAATTGACTCTTACTGTCCAAATACATGTGGGTTCAGTGGATTGGTCACGTTAAATTGCCCCTCAGTCTTCACCATGTGTATGTTGGGTGAATTCATCTTACTAAATTGCCCCTTAGTGTCCAATGATTTGCAGATTAGGTGGATAGGCTATGCTAAATTGCCGCATAATATCCAAAGATGGCGGCACGCTTTTGGATTGATTGAATTTATTGTTGTCACATGTATTAATATACATGAAAGTATTGTTTCTTGCACGTTATACAGACAAAATATACTCTTCATAGAGAAGGAAACGAGAGAGTGCAGAATGTATTGTTTCAGCCATAGCTAGGGACAGAGAAATATTCACTTAATGCAGGGTAGGTTCATTCAAATATCTGACAGCAGTCGGGAAGAAACTGTTCTTGAGTCGGTTGGTAGGTGACCTCAGACTTTTGTATCTTTTTCCTGAAGGAAGAAGGTGGTGTGTGGGGTCCTTAATTACGCTGGTTGCTTTGCTGAGGCAGCGGGAAGTGTAGACAGAGTCAATGGATGGGAGGCTTGTTTGCGTGATGGATTGGGCTACATTCACAATCGTTTGTAGTTTCTTGCGGTCCTGGGCAGAGCAGGAGCCCACACCAAGCTATGATACAACCAGAAAGAATGCTTCCTATGGTGCATCTGTAAAGGTCGGAGAGAGTCGTAGACAACATGCTAAATTTCCTTAGTCTTCTGAGAAAGTAGATGCATTGGTGGGTTTTCTTAACCATGGTTTTAGCATTGGGGAGGGGGGAGTGGGAGGCATGGAACCAGGACATGTTTTGGTGATCTGGACACCTAAAACATTGGAGCTCTCGACTAGCACCGTGATTGGCACTGCTACCTCGCAGCGCCAGCGATCCGGGCTCAACTCAGGCCTCACATGACTGTCTGTGTGGAGTTTGCACATTCTCCCTGTGTCTGACTGGGTTTCCTCCAATAGTTCAAAGGTGTGCAGTTAGGTGGATTGGCCATGCTAAACTGACCCTAGTGTCAGGGGATTAAAAGGGTAAAATGCATGGGGTTACGGGAATAGGGTCTGGGTGGGATCGTGGTCAGTGCAGACTTGATGGGCAGAATGGCCTCATCCTGCCCTATAGGGACTGTTCACGTTTTGCAGGTTCGGTGGACTGGCCGTGCTAAATTGCCCCGTAGTGTCCAAAGATTTCCAGCTCAGGCTGATTGAACAATAAAGGGACAATTCAGAATGACCAAAGTTGTGAAGGTTAGATGTATTGCCTATGGTCAGTGGTCCCTTAGTGCTCTAAGATGTGCAGGTTAAGTGCGTTAGCCATGCAAAATTGCCCCTTAGTGTCCAAAGTCTAGGTTAGGTGGATTGGCCATGCAAAATTGCCCGTCATATCCAAAGATGTGGAAGTTAGGTGAATTGGCTGTGGTAAATTGCTCCTACACGTCCAAAGATGTGCAGGTTAGGTGGATTGGGCATGGTAAGTTGCCACCTTGTCTCCAAAGATGTGCGGGTTCGTCAGATTGGCCATGCTAAATTGCCCAATGTAATCAAAGATGGTGGTGCGGTGGCACAGTGGTTAGCACTGCTGCCTCACAGTGCCAGGGACCCAAGTTCAATTCCGGCCTAAAGTGAAGTTTGCACGTTCTCCCCGTGTCTGCATGGGTTTCCTCCGAGTGCTCCAGTTTCCTCCAATAGTCCAAAGATATGCGGGTTAGGTGGAATGACCATGCTAAACTGACCCTAGTGTCAGGAGACTACCAGGATAAATATGTGGGGTTACGGGAATAGGGCCTGGGTGGGATCATGGTCAGTGTAGACTCAATGGGCGGAATGGCCTCATTCTGCACTGTAGGGATTCTATGATCCTCTGATGTGTAGGTTAGGTCAATTGACCATACTTAATTGCCCCTGATTGTCCAGGATGTGCAGGTTAGGTGGATTGGCCATGACAAATTGCCCTTACTGTCCAAAGATGGGCAGGATAGTTGGATTGGCCATGCTAAATTGGCACTTAATGTGCAAAGATGTGTAGTTTCGGTGAACTTGCCATGTTAAATTGCCTATTTGTTTATAAAGATGTGTACGTGAGGTGGATTGCATTTGCTAAATTCCCTTTAGTGTCAAAAGATGTGAGGGTTAGGAGATAATGCCATGCTAAATTGCCCCTTAGTTTCCAGAGATGTGAAGGTTTTGTGTATTTGCCATGCTAATTGGCCCTTAGTGTCTAAGGATGTGAAGGTCATGTGAATTGGCCATGCTAAGTTGCCCCTTAGTGTTCCAAAGATGTGCAAGTTACAAGTATTGACAATGCTCAATTGCCTCTTATGTGTCCACTTGTACATGGGTTAGGTGGATTGGCCATTCTAAGTTGCCCTTTGTGTCCAAAGATGTGCAGGTTAGGTGGATTTGCCATGTTAAATTGCCACTTAGTGTCCAGATATGCGCAGGTTAGGGGGCTTGATCATGCTAAATTTCCCCTTAGTATTCAATGATGTGTAGATTTGGTGGATTGACCGTGCTAATTTGCATCTGAGTGTCCAAAGATATGTGGGTTAGGTGGATTGGCCATGCTAAATTGCCCCGTAGTGTCCAAAGATGGCTGCCTTCTAGCACAGTGGTTAGCATTGCTGCCTCACAGCGCCAGGCACCCGGGTTCAATTCTGGTATAGGGTGACCGTCTGTGTGGGGTTTGCACGTTCTCCCCATGTCTGCTTGGGTTTCCTCTGGCTGTTCCGGTTTCATCGCACAGATGTACATTTGGGAGGATTGGCCATGTAAATGCCCGGGGTTACAGGGATAGGGCGGATGGGAGGCCCTGGGTGGAATGTATAGAAGTTGGAAGTTATGTTGCAGATGTACGGGGTGTTGGTGAGCCTGCACCTGGGGTTTTCTGTTCAGTTTGGATCACCTTGCTGTCGGAAATATGTTATTAAACTGGACAGAGGGCAGAAGAGTCTAACCTCAGTGGTTGGTAAGTTGATGGAGAGGATTTTGAGGGACAGGATTTATGAGCATTTAGAGAAGTTCAGTACGATCAGAAATAGTCAGCATGGTTTTGTCAAGGGCAGGTCGTGCCTTACAAGCCTAGTTGAGTTCTTTGAAAATGTGACTGGACACATTGACGAAGGAAGAGTGGTGGATGTGGTTTACATGGACTTCAGCAAGGTGTTTGCTAAGGTCCCCCATGCAAGACTTCTTGAGAAGGTGAGATGGCATGGGATCCAGGGGGCTTTGGCCTTGTGGATGCAGAAGGCAGAGAGTGGTCGCCAGTGGAGTGCCCCAGGGATCTGTTCTCGGACCCTTGCTGTTTGTCATTTTCATAAATGACCTGGATGAGGAAGTGGAGGGATAGGTTAGCAAGTTCGCCGACGATACGAAGGTTCGTGGTGTTCTGGATGGTCTGGAGGGATGTTAGAAGTTGCAGCATGACATAGATAGGATGCAAGACAGGGTGGAGAAGTGGCAGATGGACTTCAATGCGGTCAAATGTGTAGTGGTCCATTTTGGCAGGACCAATGGGATGAAGGAGTACAATATAATATAAAGGAGTTCAGTTACGAGTAGTGTGCCTCAGGGATCTGTTTTGGGGCCACTGTTGTTTGTAATCTTTATTAATGATCTGGATGAGGGTATTGTTGGGTGGATTAGTAAATTTGCTGATGACACCAAAGTCGGAGGTGTGGTAGATTGTGAGGAAGGGTGTCATAGTCTGCAGGGAGACTTAGATAGGTTGCAGAGCTGGCGGATGGAATTTAATGCGGAGAAGTGTGAGGTAATTCACTTTGGTAGGAGCAACAGATGTGTCGAGTATAGGGCTAACGGGAGAACTTTGAATAGTGTGGATGAACAGGGGGATCTAGGTGTATGTGTACATAGATCCCTGAAAGTTGGGAATCAAGTAGATAAGGTTGTTAAGGCGTACGGTGTCTTGGCGTTTATTGGTAGGGGGATTGAATTTAGGAGTCTCAGCATAATGTTGCAACTGTACACTACTCTGGTGCGGCCGCACTTGAGTACTGTGTGCAGTTCTGGTCCCCATATTACAGGAAGGATGTGGAGGCTTTGGAGAGGGTGCAGACGAGGTTTACTAGGATGTTGCCCGGTATGGAGGGGAGATCCTATGAGGAGAGACTGAGGGATTTAGGGTTGTTTTCACTGGAAAGAAGGCGGCTAAGAGGGGATCTTATTGAAACATATAAGATGATAATAGGTTTAGATAGGGTGGATAGTGATAGCCTTTTTCCTCGGATGGAGAAAGCTAGCACGAGGGGGCATGGCTTTAAATTAAGGGGGGGTAGCTACAGGATGGATGTCAGGGGTAGGTTCTTTACCCAGCGGGTGGTGAGGGATTGGAATGCCCTGCCTGCTGCAGTTGTAAATGCGCCTAGTTTGGGGGCATTTAAGAGATCCGTGGATAGGTTTATGGACGAAAAGGGATTGGTATAGGCTAGTGGGTCATTGTTTTTGTAACTGGTCGGCGCAACATCGTGGGCCGAAGGGCCTGTTCTGCGCTGTAATGTTCTATGTTTCTATAATATCAAGGGTAGGAGTCTTAGCTGTGTTGAGGAGTAGAAGCATCTTGGGGTCCGGGTCCATAGGACTCTTAAATCGGCCTCGCAGGTGGAGGATGTGGTCAAGAAGGCGTATGGTGTACTGGCCTTCATTAATCGAGGGATTGAGTTTAGGAGTCGGGAGGTAATGCTGCAACTTTATAAGACCCTTGTCAGACCCCACTTGGAGTACTGTGCGCAGTTCTGGTCGCCTCACTACAGGAAGGATGTGGAAGCTATTGAGAGGGTGCAGAGAGATTTAAGGATATTGTCTGGATTGGGAGGCATGCCTTATGAAGATAGGTTGAGGGAGCTGGGACTCTTCTCCCTGGAGAGACAAAGGTTGAGAGGTGACCTGATAGAGGTTTATAAGATGTTGAGAGGAATAGATAGGGTGGATTCTCGGAGGCTATTTCCCAGGGCTGAAATGGTCACTACGAGAGGACACAGGTTTAAGGTGCTGGGGAGCAGGTACAGAGGAGATGTCAGGGGTAAGTTTTTCACTCAGAGGGTGGTGAGTGAGTGGAATCGGCTGCCATCAGTGGTGGTGGAGGTGAACACGCTGGGGTCTTTTAAAAGATTTCTGAATGAGTATATGGGATTTAATGGGATTGGGATTTACAGGTAGTTCTATGGCCTGGTAGGTATGGATATGATCAGCGTAACTCGTGGGCCGTAGGGCTTGTTTGTGCTGTAGTTCTCTATGTTCTATAAGAGATTTACAAAGATGTTGCCAGGACTCAAGGGACTGAGTTATAGGGAGACATTTGACAGGCTGGGACTTTTTTCTCTGGACCATAGGAGACTGAGGGGTGATCTCATCGAGGTGTATCAGGACACGAGAGGCATGGATAGGTTGAATCGCTAACTTGAGGGTATAGGTTTAAGTTACGATGGGGATGAATTAATGGGAATCTGAGGAGTAACTTTTTTCTTACAAGAGGATGGTAGATTTGTGGAATGAACTGCCAGAGGAATTGATTGAGGCAGGGATATTGACAATATTTAAAAGGTTTTTGGGCAGATACATGGATAGAAAAGGTTTCGAGGGATTCGGGCCAAATACAAGCAAGTGGGTTAGGCTTGGATGGTCTTTTTGGTCCAGTTTGGGCTGGAGGGCCTGTTTCTGTGCCGTAGACTCTATGATTCTACTCTAGGAAAGGATGAGGTGAAATTGCCAGAGGGGAGTTCACACCAGTGAATAAATGACTTTGAAATAAACCTGTCAAAGAATGGATTTTTAAATTCCTTCGTGGGACATGGGCGTCAGTGGCTGGCCTGCATTTACTGCCTATCCCTAGTTGCCCTCGAGAAGGTGGCAGTGAGCTTCCTCCTTGAATCGCTGCAGTCCATGTGCTGAGGGTTGACCCACAAAACCGTTAGGGACAGAATTCCAGGTTTTTGACCCAGTGGCTGTGAAGGAACGGCCAATATATTTCAAAGTCAGGGTGTTGGGTGGCTTGGAGAGGAACTTGCAGGTGGTGATGTTCCCATGTATCTGTTGCCCTTGTCCTTCTAGATGGAAGCTGCTGTGGGTTTGGTAGGTGATATCTAAGAATCTTGTAGATATACACACTGCAGTGTATCTTGTAGATAGTACACACTGCTGAGTATCGGTGGGGAAGGGATTGAATGTTTGTAGATGTGATGCCAATCGAGCAGGGCTGCTTTGCCCTGGATGGTGTCAAGCTTCTTGTGTTGTTGGAGCTGCACCCATTCAGGCAAATGGGGAGCATTCCATCACACTCCTGACTTGTACCTTGAAGATGGTAGATAAGATTTGGGGAGTCCGGAGGTGAGTTACTCATCGCAGTATTCTTAGCTTCTGACCTGATCTTGTAGCCACTGTGTCTATGTGGCAAGTCCAGTCCAATCTCTGACCAATGATAACCCCAAGGTCGGAGGAACAACAGAACAACATTGTACACTCGTAAATGTAACCAATGGTATCACAGCCCCACATAAATCATAGAATCATACAATGCAGAGATGGCCCTTCGGCCCATTGAGTCTGTACCAACACACAAGAAACACCTGACCTACCCAATCCCATTTCCCAGTACTTGGTCCATAGTCTTGAATGTTATGATGCACCAAATACTCATCCAGGGACTTTTTAATGGATGTGAGGCAGCTAAGTTTTTAAGTGCACTTATTATTGTCACAAGTAGGGTTACATTACATACATTGGGGCAGCATTGTAGCACAGTGGTTAGCACTGCTGCTTCACAGCGCTAGGGACCCGGGTTCGATTCCCGGCTTGGGTCACCCTCTGTGCGTAGTTTCCTCACATTCCCCCCTCTAAACTTCCTGTCCGTCACTTTGAACCAATGTCACCTGGTGACTGACTCTTCAACTCAGGGGAACTGCTGCTCCTTATCCACTCTGCCATGTCCCTCATAATCTTGTAACAACACAAAAAACGTTATCCAAGTTATCACGAGACAAACGTGATTTAACTGACGGCAATCTGAGAAACAATAATAAATAACCATGTAATTGAACAGATACATTGCAATATGATACTGAGGGTTACCTGGTTCACGAATTGCATCCAGCCATTGAAACACGAGTTAAAGAAATAACAGGGAAGAAGTGTCACTTACAAGGAACACCGAAAGCAGCTAGTATAGGATAGTATATTCTCTGTACATCGTTGAAAGCAAATTTTATCCTCATCAGCGTCATGAATGACCACCCAGAGCTTGGGCCTTGCAAGGAAAACCCTGATCTGTGATACTCCAGCATTTTGCCTCGATCCTCAACCCACTTCCCATGAGGAAGCACTAAATCCACAGGCAGAGTCAGATGGAAGCTCCCAGATATATCAAACTGCAAACCCTCTGGTGATTCACTGAGGGTCCATGGGGGGTTGCTTTAGTTCCAGCCACTGAACAAACAGTGAAGGCAGTAGAACTTTGTTACCACAACACGTCTTTGTCGTGGAACAAAGCAGATTTATGGCTTGTTGTGTTCAAAGTCAGTTCCAACTGTTAAGAGGTCAGCAATCTATTAGAATGATTCATTCAAAGAATCCCTACAATTCAGAAAGGGGAAAAAGGAACAAATTGGAAATGAATTGTGTTGTTGAACACAGCTGTAAAATGGGAGGAGGCTGCAATGTTTCATGTTGTTTGTATGATGCAGTGTAAAAGATCTGTCCCAGAATTTGCCCACCCCACTGGATTTGGAGCAGGTGAGGGGTGGACCATGAAAATGTCCATGGACCTTGGACAGGATTTTCCAGTCTCAGATCAAGCAAGGTCATACAATCCTGCCCCTTGGGGGATATGTTTTAAAGTTTTAAAGTTTATTTATTCGTGTCAGAAGTAGGCTTACCTTAACACCGCAATGAATTTGCTGTGAAAATCCCCAAGTCACAACACCCCGGTGCCTGTTCAGGGACACTGAGGGAAATTTTACCATCGCCAATGCACCTAACCAGCACGTCTTTCAGACTGTGGGTGGAAACTAGAACAGCCAGAGGAAACCCATGTAGACATGGGGAGAGTGTGCAGATTCCAAACAGTCAGTGACCCCAGCCAGGAATCGAACCGAGTCCCTGGTGCTGTGAGGTAGAATTTCAGAGAAGCTTTTGCAGAGGCTGTGCTAACTTTCCCTGGCATTCCATCGTGTTTCCCCCATCAATAGCGAAATGGTGCGGACACTGGGAGACTCCCCTGACTTCCTGCTATAGCCTGAACCACAGATCCAGTTCTCTGCTATGCTGGTGATGCCACACAATCTCTACAGTGCAGAGATAAAGGCTATTTAGCCCATCGAGCTTGTACTGACTGTCCAAAACAACACCCATCCCCGTACCCATCTATCCCTGTACATTTAGTAAGGTTAATTCACATAATCTGTTCATTCTTGACAGTCGAACATAGAACATTACAGCACAGTACAGGCCCTTTGGCCCTCGATGTTGCGCTGACCAGTGGAACCAATCTAATGGCCCTCTAACCTAAACTATTCCAATCTTATCCATATGCCTATCCACTGACCATTTGAACACCCTTAAAGTTGGTGAGTCCACAACTGCTGCAGGCAGGGCAATCCACGCCCTTACTACCCTCTGAGTAAAGAACCTACCTCTGACATCCGTCCTATAATTATCACCCCTTAATTTAAAGCTATGTCCCCTCGTGTTAGCCATCACCATCCGAGGAAAAAGGCTCTCACTGTCCACCCTATCCAATCCTCTGATCATCTTGTATGCCTCAATTAGGTCACCTCGTAACCTTCTTCTCTCTAATGAAAACAACCTCAAGTTCCTCAGCCTTTCCTCATAAGACCTTCCCACCATACCAGGCAACATCCTGGTAAACCTCCTCTGCACCCTTTCCAATGCCTCCACATCTTTCTTATAATGTGGCGACCAGAACTGTACGCAATACTCCAAGTGCGGCCGCACCAGAGTTTTTTTTACAGTTGCAACATGACCTCATGGCTCCGAAATTCAATCCCTCTACCAATAAAAGCTAACACACTGTTCGCCTTCTTAACAACCTTATCAACCTGGGTGCCAACTTTCAGGGATCTATGCACATGTACCCCGAGATCTCTCTGCTCATCGACACGACCAAGAGTAATTACCAAGGGGTAATTTATTATGACCAACCCACCTAACCTACGCACAATCCATCTAACTTGCACTTCTTTGGATGCCGAGGGGGAATTTAGCATGGCCAATCACCTAACCCTCACATCTTTTGAATGTGGGAGGAAACTGGAGCACCCGGAGGAAACCCATGTAGACACAGGGAGAATGTGCAAACTCCGCACAGACTCCCAAATTGAACCCGGCTCCCTGACACTGTGAGGCAGCAGTGCTACTAACTGTGTCACCGTGTTGCTCTAATTAAACCTAATTTCCATCAAAGCTCAGCAAATTTTATCTTCAAGGTCACATTGGAAAGCCACAATTGATTTTTCCTCTGTCACTCACCTTAGACAGTACATTCCAGCTCATGCCCACACACTGCATGATGATGTTTAACCTTCATGTGGGCTTTTTTTTATTGCCCGAGAGCTCAAACCCATGTTCTCTGCCATTCAGACCTTCCAAATGCGGGAACAATTTCTCCATATCCACAGGGCAGGATTTTTCAGCCGCACTGTCCCCAAATCCGGAAAATCCCATTCGAGGACAACAGGCCTTTCTAGTGGGCGGAACCGGGAAATTCACTCCAGTGTCCAAACACTTCATCATGATTACAACAATCAAATTTCCCCTCAGCCATTGGGAGACAGCATCCTTGTGCCCTGCAATGGTTCACAGTCACTGAACTTCTTCAGTTCTGGAACCTTCTACTGCCTTCACATCCTTCCTAAAGTTTGCTGCTCAGTACAGTCTGCTGTTCTCCTCTCTACTTCACTTGCTCCCTTTAAGCCATAGAGTCATCCAATCCCTGCAGAGGCCATTTGGACCATCGAGACTGCATCAACTCTCTGACAGAGTGACATACACAGACCGCACCCCCCATCATACCCTGAATCTACACACATTTACCATGGACAATCCACCCAACCTGCACATCATTGGACACTGAGGGATTATTTACCCTGGCCAATACACCTAACCCACACATCTTTGGACACTAAGTTCAATTTAGCATGGCCAATCTAACAAACCTACACATCTTTGGACTGTGGGAGGAAACAGGAGCACCTGAAGAAAACCCACACAGACACGGGGAGAATGTGCACAGTCACCCAGATCAGAATTGAACCCGGGTCCCTCGCACTGTGAGGCAGCAGTGCTAACCGCTGTGCCACTGTGCTGCCTACAATACTGCCAAGGAAGTATTCAATGAATGGTAGGACATGAGGAAGTTCTGTGGAACAACAGGACCTTGGCGTCTTTGTCTACAAATCTCAGAAGGCGGAAGGCCATGTCAGTAAGGTGTGAAAAAGGCAGATGGGACATGACTTTATCAATCGAGGCACAGATTCCATAAGCAGGGGAATCATGATGGAGTTGTATAGACCTTTGGGGAGGGCACAGTTGGAGTACTGTGTGCCGTTCCGATCGCCACATTATAGGAAAGATGTGATCGAACAGAAGCAGGTGCAGGGGAGATTCACCAGGACGCTGCCTGGGATGGAACATTTAAATTATGAAGAGAGGATCAGCTTGGATTGTTTTTATTGGAGCTGAGAAAACTGAGGGGTGACCTGATTGAGGTGTACAAGATTATGAGAGATACGAGCAGGTGGATAAGGAGCAACTGCTCCCCTTAGCTGGAGTGTCAGTCACGAGGGGACATAGGATCAAGGTGAGGGCAGGAGGTTTAGGGGGGAAGTGAGCAAAAACTTTTTTACCCAGAGGGTGGTGATGGTCTGGAATGTGCTGCCTGGGAGGGTGGTGGGGGTGGGATGCCTCTCACATCCTTTAAAAAGTACCTGGATGAGCACTTGGCTCATCATCACATTCAGGGCTATGGGCCAAGTGCTGGAAAGTGGGATTAGGTGGGAGTTCAGGAGTTTCTAATGTGTCGGTGCAGACTCGATGGGCTGAAGGGCCTCTTCTGTACTTCATTATTCTAAATTTGGGAATGAGAATGTAATTTAGTTCTGAAGAGAAATGCGGCAAACTCAAAGATGGTCACAGGAACAGCTCAGGCAGTGAAAGAAGAAATTTCAGAGCAAACACACATGACCTTGTTGTGATAGAGTATAAAATGCTAGCAGACTGAGGAACATAGGAATTAGGAGTAAAAGTCAGCAAATTCAACCCTTTGACCCTGTTCCACCATTCAATCAGATCATGGCTGATCTCTCCCTGGTCTCAAGTCCACCTCCCCACCTGTTCCCAAGATCCCCTTTTTTTAAATTAGAAATGTCTCTATCTCCTTGAAACATTCAATGATTCAGACTCCACCGCGCTACGGGGCAGCGAGTTATAAAAATTCCCCACCCTCTGTGAGAAGTAGTTCCTCCCTGTCTCAGTTTTAAATTTACCGCCTCTCAGCCTATACCTGTGATCTCTAGTTCGAGACTGCCCAACAAGAGGAAACATTTGGTCCACATTTACTTTCAGAAATGTATATACCTTGATCAGATTCATGAATTTACAACAGATCAGCGGAGGAATTTCATTCAGAGGGTGAAAATGTGTGGAATAACATCCGTCTCTCTGAACCTCTGTCAACCCATTCGTCCAATCCATCCAATCTATCTATCCATCCATCCATTCTTTCCAATCTATCCATCCATCCATTCTTTCCAATCTATCCGTCCATCCATTCTTTCCAATCTATCCGTCCATCCATT
Source organism: Carcharhinus amblyrhynchos (assembly GCF_965287045.1). Lineage (NCBI taxonomy): Eukaryota > Metazoa > Chordata > Chondrichthyes > Carcharhiniformes > Carcharhinidae > Carcharhinus > Carcharhinus amblyrhynchos. Next base: position 81,515 of record NW_027649937.1, on the reverse strand, counting down.
CTTTCCAATCTATCCGTCCATCCATCCCAGTTGAAATTAAGCTGAGTTATAAAAATATCACCTGATGCACCAAGAGTTTTGGTTGAAGATAAAAAAAACTTACTGGCTGCTTCATGGCATAAAATAATCCACGCTGAAGAATTGCTAACATCAGAAAACGTCAGGCCTCGTGGCCTCCTGTTTGAGCTGAAGTGGTAGAAGGCCATTGGCTGACTTGGGGGTCAGGAGGAGCCCTGCGTTGCACGGTGGCACATTGGTGAGCACTGCTGCCTCACAGCTCCAGCGATCCTGTTTCGATTCCGTCCCTGGGTCACTGTCTGTGTTGAGTCTACACGTTCATCCATTGTCTGCATGGGTTTCCACCTGGTGCTCTAGTTTCCTCCCACAGTCCAAACAACGTGCTAGATAGATGCACTGACCATGCTAAATTCTCTCTTTGTGCCTAAGGATGTGTAGATTAGATGGAGGAGCCATGGTTAATGAGTGGGGCAACGGGAATAGGGCAGGGGAGAGAACTTGAATAAGATACACTATCAGAGAGTCAGTCTAGACTTCATGGGCCAAAAAGCATCTTCTGCAGCTTTGGGATTGTGTTATACTATATATATAGCTGGGTAAGAGCAGGAACATGGGGGATTGTATAAAGCAGGGGAAATGGCAGCCTAGTTAAGTGAGTTATTTTGGAATGATGTGAATTTCTGGCAGTGAATGGAGTTTGTGATTCAGACTCGGGATTTCAAGGTAATGTCTCAGTGGGAGAGGGGAATCCCGGGAGCTGAGCTCTGTTTGAGGCAATGATACAAGTAATCCCTTTGAGACAATCCTCAAACCGAGGGAGCGGGGTGGTGATTCTCCCATCCCACTGCACTGAGTCTCGAGCACAATGGGTCGGGTGGTTTAGGACATCGAGAACATAGAAAAATTACAACACAAACAGGCCCTTCGGCCCACAAGTTGTGCCGATCATATCTCTGCCTACTAGGTTTACCTCAATCCTACTAAATCCCATGTACTCATCCAGAAGTCTCTTAAAAGACCCTAACGAATTTGCCTCCACCACCACCGACAGCAGCCGATTCCACTCACTCACCACCCTCTGAGTGAAAAACTTCCCCCTGACATCTCTGTACCTACTCCCCAGCACCTTAAACCTGTGTCCTCTCATAGCGATCATTTCAGCCCTGGGAAATAGCCTCTTGGAATCCACCCAATCTGTACCTCTCAACATCTTATAAACCGCTATCAGGTCACCCTCTCATCCTTCGTCCGTCCAAGGAGAAAAGACTGAGCTCCCTCAACCTGTCCTCATAAGGCATGCCTCCCAATCCAGGCAACATCCTTGTAAATCTCCTCTGCACTCTTTCAATGGCTTCCACATCCCTCCTATAATGAGGCGACCAGAACTGAGCACAGTACTCCAAGTGGGGACTGACCAGGGTCTTATAAAGCTGCAGCATTATCTCCCGACTCCTAAACTCAGTCCCTCGATTAATGAAGGCCAGTACACCATACACCTTCTTGACCACATCCTCCACCTGTGAGGCTGATTTAAGAGTCCTATGGACCCGGACCCCAAGGTCCTTCTGATCCTCTACACTGCTAAGAGTCCTATCCTTGATATTATACTCCTTCATCCCATTTGACCTTCCAAAATGGACCATTACACATTTATCCAGGTAGTCCATCTGCCACTTCTCTGCCCAGTCTTGCATCCTATCTATGTCACGCTGCAACCTCTGACATCCCTCCAAACTATCTACAACACCACCAACCTTCGTGTCATCGGCGAACTTTCTAACCCATCCCTCCACTTCCTCATCCAGGTCATTTATGAAAATGACAAAGGCAATGGTCCTAGAACAGATCCCTGGGGTTCTCCGCTGGTGACCGACCTCCATGCCGAAAAAGATCCATCCACAACCACTCTCTGCCTTCTGCAGGCAAGCCAGTTCTAGATCCACAGGGCAGCGGTCCCTTGGATCCCATGCCGTCTCACTTTCTCAAGAAGTTTTGCAAGGGGGACCTTATCGAGCGCCTTGCTGAAGGCCATATAAACCACATCTACCGCTCTTCCTTCATCTATGTGTTTAGTCACATTTTCAAAGAACTCAACTAGGCTCGTAAGGCATGATCTGCCTTTAACAAAGCCGTGCTGACTATTCCTGATCATACTAAACTTCTCCAAGTATTCATAAATCCTGTCCCTCAGAGTCCTCTCCATCAACTTACCAACCACTGAGGTTAGACTCACCGGTCAGTAATTCCCTGGGCTATCCCTATTCCCTTTCTTGCTTATAGGAACCACACCCACAATCTTTCAGAACCTCTCCCGTCTCCATCGATGACGCAAAGATCATCGCCAGAGGCTCTGCAATTTCTTCCCTCACCTCCCACAGTAACCAGGGGTACATCCCATCCAGTCCCGGTGATGTATCTATCTTGATGCTATTCAAAACTTCCAACACATTCTTTTTCTTAACGTCCACATACTCAATCTTTTCAGTCCACCGCAAGCCTGCAGTACAACCACCCAGATCTTTTTCCACCGTGAATAGTGAGGTAAAGTATTCATTGAGCACCTCTGCTATTTCTATCGGTTCTACAAATTTTCCCACCTTCATATTTTATAGGTCCTATTCCTTCATATATCATCCTTTTACTATTCACATATTTGTAGGCTGCCTTAGGGTTGTCCCTAATCTTACCTGCCAAGGCCTTCTCATGATCCCTTCTGGCTCTCCTCATTTCCTTCTTAAGTTCATTCCCACAAGCCTTATACACCTCTAGATCCCTAACATCTCCTAGCTTTTGTACGCTTTACTTTTCTTTTTGACTAGGTTCATTACAACTTCCGTGTGCCACAGTTCCCATAACCTATCAAAACCTCCCTGTCTGATTGGAACGTTGTTGTGCAGAGCTCCAGACAAACATCCCTTGAAAATCTGCCACTTACTTCGATACTTTTTCCCGAGAACATCTCCTTCCAAATTATTCGTCTAATTTCCTTCCTCTTGGCTTCATATTTCCCCTTACTCCAGATAAACACTTTCCTAACTTGTCTGATCCTATCTCTTTCCAATGCTAGTGTAAAGGAGATAGAGTTATGATCACTATCCCCGAGATGTTCTCCCACTGAGAGATCCGACACCTGTCCAGGTTCATTAGCCAATACCAGATCGGGTACAGCCTCTCCTCTTGTAGGATTATCCATATACTGTGTCAGGAAACCCTCCTGAACACTCCTAACAAACTCCTCCCCATCTAAACCCCTTACTCTACGGTTATTCCAATTGATGTTTGGGAAATTAAAGTCTCCCATCACGACAACTCTGTTATTACTACATCTCTCCAGGATCTGTTTCCCTATCTGCACCTCAACTTCCCTGTTACTATTGGGCAGCCTATAGAAAACACCCAGCAAAGTTATCGATCCTTTCCTGTTCCAAACTTCCACCCACAGAGACTCCGTAGACAATCCCTCCATGGCCTCCAATGGATATGTTTGGAGACAGGATGTCCCAGTTCCCCATCCTAGGAATTTCAGTGTGAACACTGTCAGAATGTCACAGTGGAATTCTCACAGAGTCGGATGAGTTTGGGACATGAGTTGTGCCAGAGATGGAGAGTCGAAGGAAATCCATCATTTTATTGTTTGTTATCTCGGTTAATTTCATCCTGTTATGGTCAACATTAATGCTTTATTCTCTGTGGAATCGGATGTATTGGAGCATAGAACAGTACAGCACAATACAGGCCCTTCAGCCCTCAATGTTGTGCCGAGCTATGTCCAAACCCAAGATCAAGCTATCCCACTCCCTATCATTCTAGTGTGCTCCATGTGCCTATCCAATAACTGCTTGAAAGTTCCTAAAGCGTCCGACTCCACTATCACAGCAGGCAGTGCATTCCACACCACAACCACTCTCTGAGTAAAGAATCTACCTCGGACATCCCTCCTATATCTTCCACCATGAACCTTATAGTTATGCCCCCTAGTAACAGCTACATCCACCCGAGGAAATAGCCTCTGCACGTCCACTCTATCTTCTTATCATCTTATAAACCTCTATTAAGTCGCCTCTCATCCTCCTCTGCTGTGAAGAGAAAAGCCATAGTTCTCTCAACCTTTTCTCACAAGACCTGCCTTCCAAACCAGGCAGCATCCTGGTAAATCTCCTCTGCACTCTCTCCAATGCTTCCACATCCTTCTTTTAGTGAGGTGACCAGAACTGAACACAATATTCCAAATGTGGTCTCACCAAGGTTCTGTACAGTTGCAGCATAACCCCACGGCTCTTAAACTCAAACCCCCTGTTAATAAACACTAACACACTATAAACCTTCTTCACGGCTCTATCCACTTGAGTGGCAACATTCAGAGATCTGTGGATATGAACCCCGAGATCTCTCTGCTCCTTCCTGATACACTATAGTCAGGATTTTCAATATATTGATGTGAAGGATGAATCTAATTCCAGTTGGATGAGGTAAGGGAAGACTCTCTGGAATCAGTTGCGTTCTTGGACACACACATCTCCATTAAGGGTGTCACCTCAGCACCTCACTGTACCGCAAGCCCACGGATAACCTCACGATGCTCTACTTCTCCAGCTCCCACCCTAAACACGTTAAAGAAGCCATTCCCTACGGACAAGCCCTGCGTACACACAGGATCTACTCAGATGAGGAGGATTGCAACAGACACCTCCAGAAGCTGAAAGATGCCCTCATAAGAATAGGATATGACGCTTGACTCATCGATTGACAGTTCCAATATGCCACAGCGAGAAACTGCACCGACCTCCTCAGAAGACAAACACAGGACACGGTGTACAGAGTATCCTTCATCGTTCAGTATTTCCCCAGAGCGGACAAGCTACGACATCTTCTCCAGAGCCTTAAACATGTCTATGCTGAAGACAAATATCTCACCAGGGCCATCCCCACACCCCCACTTCTTGCCTTCAAACAACCGCACAACCTTAAACAGTCTATTGTCCGCAGCAAACTACCCAGCCTTCAGGAGAACAGTGACCACAACACCACACAACCCTGCCACAGAAACCTCTGCAAGACATGCCGGATCATACCATCATCATCTCACGTGGGAACACCATCCATCAGGTACACGGTACATACTCTTGCAACTTGGCCAACGTTGTCTACCTAATACGCTGCAGGAAAGGATGTCCTGAGGCATGGTACATTGGGGAGACCATGCAGACACTAGGACAACGGATGAATAAACACCGCTCGACAATCACTAGGCAAGACTGTTCTCTTCTTGTTGGCGAACACTTCAGCGGTCACAGGCCTCTGATCTTCAGGTAAGCATTCTCCAAGGCGGCCTTCACGACACACGAAAACAGAGTCGCTGAGCAGAAACTGATAGCCAAGTTCTGCACACATGAGGATGGCCACAAACGCGATCTTGGGTTCATGTCACACTATTTGTAACCCCCATGACTTGTCTGGGTTTGCAACATCTCACTTACTGTGGTGTCTGGAGACAATACACATCTCTTTAACTATGCTACATGTTATCTCCACTCACATTGTCTGCACCTTGATTCGCTGTAAAGACTCTCATTCTAATCACTATTCTGTAAACTGAGTCTGTGCCTTTACATACCCTGTTTGTGATCAGAATTCCCCACTCAGCAGCGCTCCGAAAGCTAGTGGCGTTTGCTACCAAATAAACCTGTTGGACTTTAACCTGGTGTTGTGAGACTTCTTACTGTGTTTACCCCAGTCCAACGCCGGCATCTCCACATCATAAACACGACTAGTCACGGCCTTCCATTCACAGAAGCTCCCCTCTACTGCTACCCTTTGTCTTCTATGGCCAAGACAGTTCTGTATCCATCTTGCCAGCTCTCCTCTGATGCCCTGTGTCTTCACCTTTCGTACAATCTACCATGAGGTACCTTTTCAAAGGCTTTACTGAAGTCCGTGTGTACAACATCTACTGCCTTTCCCTCATTTATCCAGGTAATTACAGGCCGGTAAACCTGACATCTGTGGTGGGGAAATTATTGGAGAGGGTTCTTTGAGACAGGATTTATTTCCACTTGGAAATAACTGGACATATTAGTGAGAAGCAACATGGTTTTGTGAAGGAGAGGGTGTGTCTCACAAACTTGATGAAGTTTTTTGAGGAAGTGACGAAGATGATTGATGAGAGTAGGGCAGTAGATGTTGTCTACATGGACTTCAGTAAGGCCTTTGACAAGGTCCCTCATTAAAAAGTCCAGGTTTTACAGACTTTTTACTGTGTTTACGCCAGTCCAACGCTGGCATACCCACCTCAAGGTCCCTCATGGCAGATTGGTGCAGAAGGTGAAGTCGCATGGGATCAGAGGTGATTTGGTAAGGTGGATATAGAACTGGCTCAGTCAAAGAAGACAGAGGGTAACAGTGGAAGGGTGCATTTCTGAATGGAGGGCTGTGACAAGTCGCATTCCTCAGGGATCAGTGCTGGGACCTTTGCTGTTTGTAATATATATAAATGATTTTGAGGAAAATGTAATTGGATTGATTAGTAAGTTTGCAGATGACTCAAAGGTTGGTGGATTTGTGGATAGTGATCATAAAAGGATATAACAGGATATAGATCCCCTGGAGACTTGGGCAGAGAGATGGCAGATGGAGTTTAATCTGGACAAGTGTGAGGTAATGCACTTTGGAAGGTCTAATACAGATAGGAAGTATACAGTAAATGGCAGAACCCTTAAGAGCATCGACAGGCAAAGGGATCTGGGTGTACAGGTACACAGGTCACTGAAAGTGGCAATGCAGGTGGAGAAGATATTCAAGAAGGCATATAGCCTTCATCAGCCGGGGTATTGAATTTTTAAAAATGGCAAGTCATGTTGCTGCTTTATAGAATCTTAGTTAGGCCACACTTGGAATATAATGTTCAATTCTGGTTGCCACACTATCAAAAGAATGTGGAGGCTTTGGACAGGGTACAGAAAAGATTTACCAGGATGACAAAGATCTATGAGAAACTTTGTTTGTTCTCACTGGAGCGACAGAGGTTGAGGGGAGACCTGATAGAAGTCTACAAGGTTATGAGAAGCATGGATAGTCAGAAGCTTTTTCCCAGAGTGGAAGAGTCAATTACTAGGGGGCACAGGTTTAACGTGTGAGGGGCAAGTTTTAAAAGAGATGTATGAGGCAGATTTTTAACACCGAGAGTGGTGGGTGCCTGGAACTCGTTGCCAGGGGAAGTATTGGAAGTGGATACGATCGTGACTTTTAAGAGGCGTCTTGACAAGTACATGAATGAGATGGGAATGGAGGGATATGGTCCCCAGAAGCATAGGGGGTTTTAGTTAAGATGGACAGCATGGTTGGTGAAGGCTTGGGGGGCCGAAGGGCCTGTTCCTGTGCTCTAATTTTCTTTGTTCTGTGTTCTTATCATCTTTGTCATTTAGTTGAAAAACTTGGTCAAGTTAGTGAGGCACGAACTCCCTGTCACAAAACCATGCTGTCTATCACTAATAAGCTCATTTGTTTCCAAATGTGAGTTAAGCCTGTCTCTATGAATCTTTTCCAATAAGGTCCCAACCACTGACCTAAGGCTCACCGGCCTATAATTTCCTGGATTATCCCTGCTGCCCTTCTTAAACAATGGAACAACCTCGGTTATCCTCCAGTCCTCTGGAACTTCACCTGTAGGCAACGATGATACAAAGATTTCTGTCAAGGCTCCAGCTATTTCCATTCTTGCCTCCCTCAGTATTCTGGGTAGATCCTCAGGCCCTGGGGACTTATCTACTTTAATGCTTTTAAAACACACAATGCCTCCTCCTTTTTGATATCGACATGACCCAGAATATCTACACCCCTTACCCTAGCTCCTCACCCATCAAGTTCCTCTCTTTGGTGAATACTGAGGCAAAGTATTCATTTAGTATCTCACCCATTTCCTCTGGTTCCATGCATAGATGCCCTCCACTATCCTGGAGTGGATAAACTCTTTCCATGCCCACCCTCTTTACAAATGTCTCAGGATTGTCCTTAATCCTATTTGCCAAGGGCTTCTCATGACCCTTGTTAGCCCCCCAAACTCCTTCCTTCAGTTCCTTTGTACGTTCTTTATATTTTTCAAGGGCTTCATCTGCCCTAAGCCTTTTACACCTGATGAATACTTCCTTTCTCTTTTTGACAAGGCAAACATTCCTTCTGATCCCGGGTTCCCAATGCCACATTTAGCCTTCATCCTCACAGGTACGTGCCATCATGAATTCCAATCAACTGACATTTGAAAGACTCCCACTTGTTAGATGTTGATTTACCCTCAAACAGCTTCCCCCAATCTACACTCTGCCTAATGGTGTTGTAGTTAGTCTTCCCCAAATTTAACACCTTCGCTCAAGGACCACTCTTGTCCTTATCCACAAGCACCTTAAAACTTATGGAATTCTGATCACTGTTCCCGAAATGCTCTCATACTGAAACCTTGGGCTCATTCCCCAATATGGGTCTAATATGGCTCTTTCCTGAGTTGGGCTATTTAAATACTATTTAAGAAACCCTCCTGGACACTCCTTACAAATCCTGCCCCATCCAAGACCCAAGCAGTGAGTGAGTCCCAGTCAATATCGGGAAAGTTAAAATGACCGTCACAACAACCCTGTTGTTTTTGCATCTTTCCACAATCTGTCTGCATTTCTGCTCCTCTATCTCCCGCTGGTTGTTGGGAGACCTGTAATAAAGCCCCAACATTGTGACTGTCCCCTTCCTGTTCCTGAGCTCTGCCCATATTGCCTCACTGCCCTGAACCCTCCGAGTTGTCCTCCCTCAGTCGAGCTGGGATATTCTCCTTAAGCAGTAATGTAACTCCCTCGCCCCTTTCACATTCCCCCTCTATCCTGCTGGAAGCATCTCAATCCTGGGATGTTTCACTGCCGATCCTGTCCATCTTCCAACCCAGTCTGTGTAACAGCAACAACATTCTCGTTCCAAACACTAATCCAAGCTCTAATCTGATCTGTTTTACTGGTTATACTGCTCACATTGAAACAAATACACTTCAGACTCCCTCCCCCTGCAGCCAGCTGTGCTTTGAGTCTCAATGTCCCAGTGTTTGAGTTGAAGGTTGACCATCATCTCCCATTGTGTCCATCCACACAGCCAGCTCAGAGCCCCGCCCCCACCCTGCCGGAGCCCCGCCCCCACCCTGCCGGAACCCCGCCCCCACCCTGCCGGAACCCCGCCCCCACCCTACCGGAGACCCGCCCCCTCATCTCGCAACCCCGCCCCCTCCTCCCGCAGCCCCGCCCACATCCTGCCGGAGCCCCGCCCCCACCCTGCCGGAGACCCGCCCCCTCCTCCCGCAGCCGCGCCCCCGGCCTCCTCCAGATCCGCCCCACATAGCAACGCCCTCAGCACCCGCAGCCCCGCCCCCAGTCTCCTGCCCCCTCCCCGATGCTCCTCCCCCATCCTCTTCCAAACCCGCTCCAAAGCCTCGTAGCCCCGCCCCTCCTGCAGTCCCGCCCATCGCACAGCCTCGACGAAGAGCGCCGGGCCTCCCGGAAAGGAGACACGTGACCCGCGCTCCACCTGCCTCTGACGGTTGACCGCCGGGCGGTGTGAAGAGAGTGCGCCTGCGCGCCGACACGTGTCCACTCGGCGAGAGGGAGCGCGAGGGATTCAAAAAAAGGCGCCAAGGAGGGGGGAGGGGGAGAGAGGGGAGGGGGGGCTGGGGAGGGGGGAGAGAGAGGGGGGGCTGGGGAGGGGGAGGAGGAGAGAGGGGAGGGGGGGAGGGGGAGGAGGAGAGAGGGGAGGGGGAGAGAGGGGGGAGGGGGAGGGACGGGGGGAGAGGGGAGGGGGGGCTGGGGAGGGGGGAGAGAGGGGGCTGGGGAGGGGGGGAGAGCGGAGGAGGGGAGGGGGGAGAGAGGGGAGGGGGGGAGAGAGGGGAGGGGGGGGCTGGGGAGGGGGGAGAGAGGGGAGGGGGGGCTGGGGAGGGGGGAGAGAGGGGGGGCTGGGGAGGGGGGAGAGAGGGGGGGCTGGGGAGGGGGGAGAGAGGGGAGGGGGGGCTGGGGAGGGGGGAGAGAGGGGAGGGGGGGCTGGGGAGGGGGGAGAGAGGGGGGGCTGGGGAGGGGGGAGAGAGGGGATGGGGGGAGGGAGGGGGGAGAGAGGGGAGGGGGGGCTGGGGAGGGGGGGGGCTGGGAAGGGGGAGGGGGGGGGCTGGGGGGGGAAGAGGGGGGGGAGGGGGGGGCTGGGGAGGGGGGAGAGAGGGGGGGGGCTGGGTGGGGGGGGAGAGGGGGGGGCTGGGGAGGGGGGAGAGAGGGGGGGCTGGGGAGGGGGGAGAGAGGGGGGGGCTGGGGAGGGGGGAGAGAGGGGAGGGGGGCTGGGGAGTGGGGAGAGAGGGGAGGGGGGCTGGGGAGGGGAGGGGAGATTGGGGAGGGGGGAGAGGGGGGAGGGGGGGCTGGGGAGGGGGAGAGAGGGGAGGGGGGCTGGGGAGGGGGGAGAGAGGGGGGGGGAGAGGGGGGGCTGGGGAGGGGGGAGAGAGGGGGGCTGGGGAGGGGGGAGAGAGGGGGGCCTGGGGAGGGGGGAGAGGGGGGGGGCTGGGGAGGGGGGAGAGGGGAGGGGGGAGCTGGGGAGGGGGGAGCTGGGGAGGTTGGAGAGGGGGGGCGCTGGGGAGGGGGGGGCTGGGGAGGGGGGGGCTGGAGAGGGGGGGGCTGGGGAGGGGGGAGAGAGGGGGGGCTGGGGAGGGGGAGAGAGGGGAGGGGGGGCTGGGGAGGGGGGAGAGAGGGGAGGGGGGAGAGAGGGGAGGGGGGCTGGGGAGAGAGGGGAGGGGGGGCTGGGGAGGGGGGGAGAGAGGGGAGGGGGGGAGAGAGGGGAGGGGGGGCTGGGGAGGGGGGGAGAGAGGGGAGGGGGGAGAGAGGGGAGGGGGGGCTGGGGAGGGGGGAGAGAGGGGAGGGGGGAGAGAGGGGAGGGGGGGGGAGAGAGGGGAGGGGGGGAGAGAGGGGAGGGGGGGCTGGGGAGGGGGGAGAGAGGGGGGGCTGGGGAGGGGGGAGAGAGGGGGGGCTGGGGAGGGGGGAGAGAGGGGGGGGGCTGGGGAGGGGGGAGAGAGGGGAGGGGGGGAGAGAGGGGAGGGGGGGCTGGGGAGGGGGGGAGAGAGGGGAGGGGGGGAGAGAGGGGAGGGGGGGAGAGAGGGGAGGGGGGGCTGGGGAGGGGGGGAGAGAGGGGAGGGGGGAGAGAGGGGAGGGGGGGCTGGGGAGGGGGAGAGAGAGGGGGGGCTGGGGAGGGGGAGGGGGGGAGGGGGAGGAGGAGAGAGGGGAGGGGGGGAGGGGGAGGAGGAGAGAGGGGAGGGGGAGAGAGGGGGGGAGGGGGAGGGACGGGGGGAGAGGGGAGGGGGGGCTGGGGAGGGGGGAGAGAGGGGGCTGGGGAGGGGGGGAGAGCGGAGGAGGGGAGGGGGGAGAGAGGGGAGGGGGGGAGAGAGGGGAGGGGGGGCTGGGGAGGGGGGAGAGAGGGAGGGGGGCTGGGGAGGGGGGAGAGAGGGGAGGGGGGGCTGGGGAGGGGGGAGAGAGGGGAGGGGGGGCTGGGGAGGGGGGAGAGAGGGGGGGCTGGGGAGGGGGGAGAGAGGGGGGGCTGGGGAGGGGGGAGAGAGGGGGGGCTGGGGAGGGGGGAGAGAGGGGAGGGGGGGCTGGGGAGGGGGGAGAGAGGGGGGGCTGGGGAGGGGGGGCTGGGGAGGGGGGAGAGAGGGGATGGGGGGAGGGAGGGGGAGAGAGGGGAGGGGGGGCTGGGGAGGGGGGGGCTGGGAAGTGGGAGGGGGGGGGCTGGGGGGGGAAGAGGGGGGGGAGGGGGGGGCTGGGAGAGAGGGAGGGGGGCTGGGTGGGGGGGGAGAGGGGGGGGCTGGGGAGGGGGGAGAGAGGGGGGGGCTGGGGAGGGGGAGAGAGGGAGGGGGGGCTGGGGAGTGGGGAGAGAGGGGAGGGGAGCTGGGGAGGGGAGGGGAGATTGGGGAGGGGGAGAGGGGGGAGGGGGGGCTGGGGAGGGGGGAGAGAGGGGAGGGGGGCTGGGAGGGGGGAGAGAGGGGGGGGGAGAGGGGGGGCTGGGGAGGGGGAGAGAGGGGGGGCTGGGGAGGGGGGAGAGAGGGGGGCCTGGGGAGGGGGGAGAGGGGGGGGGCTGGGGAGGGGGGAGAGGGGGTGCTGGGGAGGGGGGAGAGGGGAGGGGGGAGCTGGGGAGGGGGGAGCTGGGGAGGTTGGAGAGGGGGGGCGCTGGGGAGGGGGGGGGCTGGGGAGGGGGGGGGCTGGAGAGGGGGGGGGCTGGGGAGGGGGGAGAGAGGGGGGGGCTGGGGAGGGGGGAGAGAGGGGAGGGGGGGCTGGGGAGGGGGGAGAGAGGGGAGGGGGAGAGAGGGGAGGGGGGGCTGGGGAGAGAGGGGAGGGGGGGCTGGGGAGGGGGGAGAGAGGGGAGGGGGGGAGAGAGGGGAGGGGGGGCTGGGGAGGGGGGGAGAGAGGGGAGGGGGGAGAGAGGGGAGGGGGGGCTGGGGAGGGGGGAGAGAGGGGAGGGGGGAGAGAGGGGAGGGGGGGGAGAGGGGAGGGGGGGCTGGGGAGGGGGGAGAGAGGGGGGGCTGGGGAGGGGGGAGAGAGGGGGGGCTGGGGAGGGGGAGAGAGGGGGGGGGCTGGGGAGGGGGGAGAGAGGGGAGGGGGGGAGAGAGGGGAGGGGGGGCTGGGGAGGGGGGAGAGAGGGGAGGGGGGGAGAGAGGGGAGGGGGGGAGAGAGGGGAGGGGGGCTGGGGAGGGGGGAGAGAGGGGAGGGGGGAGAGAGGGGAGGGGGGGCTGGGGAGGGGGGGGAGGGGCGGCTGGGGAGAGGGGAGGGGGGAGAGAGGGGGGGCTGGGGAGGGGGGAGAGAGGGGAGGGGGGGCTGGGGAGGGGGGAGCTGGGGAGGGGGGGGCTGGGGAGGGGGGAGCTGGGGAGGGGGTGGCTGGCGAGGGGGGGGCTGGGGAGGGGGGAGAGAGGGGGAGGGCTGGGGAGGGGGGAGAGAGGGGAGGGGGGAGAGAGGGGAGGGGGGCTGGGGAGGGGGAGAGAGGGGAGGGGGGGCTGGGGAGGGGGGAGAGAGGGGAGGGGGGGCTGGGGAGGGGAGGGGAGATTGGGGAGGGGGGAGAGAGGGGAGGGGGGGCTGGGGAGGGGGGAGAGAGGGGAGGGGGGGCTGGGGAGGGGGGAGAGAGGGGAGGGGGGGCTGGGGAGGGGGGGAGAGGGGGGGCTGGGGAGGGGGGAGAGAGGGGAGGGGGGAGAGAGGAGGGGGGAGAGAGGGGAGGGGAGGGGGGAGAGAGGAGAGGGGGGAGAGAGGAGAGGGGTGGCTGAGGAGGGGGGAGACAGGGGGGGCTTGGGAGGGGGGAGAGAGGGGGGGCTGGGGGGAGGGGGGGCTGGGGAGTGAGAGTTGTTTCTAAAAAAAAGAAAATTAATTTTGGAATACTTTTTAATTGTGAGGGTTTAGATGGCACTTATTGGGTAAATTGATTGTGTGAATATTTCAGAGGCTTGTTGGATAATATTTAAATTTCCTGAAGGGAAAACAGGAGCCGGTTTGTTTCCTTTTAGTGAGGAGGGACTGAGGTGGTTTTCCCTTTCTGAGGGAAAGTCAGAGAGATCCAGATATTAGTGCCATAAACATTAGACACTGCTGCTGATAGGAAGGGATTTGACTGAGATTGGATTCCATTTCAGACTGTGAGAAAGGAATAATAGATCCGGGATCTAACCATTGGAAAGGATGAGGGGTGAGATTAGGACTGAAAACAAATCAGGGGGAAAGTGGAGTGAATCAGGTACCGACTTCAGGATGGTGATGGGTGACCAGGCAGAGAGTGCAGAGGGAAAGACCCTGTCTGAGCAGAGGGAATCCCAGGGAAGATCCTGAGAGATTTCCCATGGAGAGGAGATAGAAAATGCTGGCTCTATTTATTGCAGCTTGAGATGGGGAAGGTTGAGGTGGTCAGTCACAGTAATCCTGTCTGTGGGGAGAGAGTGAATTCCCCAGTGTGTCAGTGGGATCACAATTCTCAATATTGATCAGAGAGACCGTTCAGCCCATCTAACTGATCCTTCCTGTGGAAATATACAAAGTCCATATCTAAATATCAGTTTAAATCAGTTCCTCATCTAAATATCAGGTTTATTTCTACTATCTGACCCAGGGGACTTTCAGTTCTTGATAATTCTTTCTGTGACATTAATTCTGAACCCTCTTTTTCCCAGGTTTATCCCAGTCCTGTTGCTCCTATTTAATTGAAAGGGTTTTTGTGAACTTGCCTTTTCCATTCCATTCCACCTTGGCTCTGATGGGAAACTGAGTGAACTTCCCTGCGTATGAGGATGGTCTGATCGAGGTGGTGTATCTTGGTGTTGTCCAGGTCTGTTTTTAGCCCCAAGATCACACGGGCAACAATCTCACCATCATATCATTGGATTGTTTTATAGACAGGCTGTTCTTCATGTCAGTTTTCTATCAGTGATTATAAAGCCAGTGTTTTCTAGTGGAGGACATTCTTATAGAGGATGGCAGAGCTGACAGGCTGGCCAATCCTAGATTTATAGAGCTTGTGTTGGTGAATATTACTGATTTAGTGATGTGTGAGGAATCACAGTTGTTTTACATTTCCAGGTTACAGACCAGTTTAAAGACATTGCCGTTGGCTTTTTTCCAAAGATGAATGGGCAGAGCTAAGTGAATGGGAAACGATCTGGTATAAGAATGTGAAGTGAAACTGAGGCCATGCTCCCAATTGGTCTGTACAAAATCGGTGAGGTTTTCCTTTCTACGTCTCTCACTCCCTATTCTGAAAACTTGGATACACACAGGCACAGCATTCTTCCAATGTTACACCCAAGTGGACAATCTCCTCCTCAGAGGTCAGGCATTTTGACTGGGAATTTCCATATCACCACTGCTGGACATCAGGAATGAATATGGAGAAATTCCCCAGCATCAGGCTGTGAGCCTCTGAATATTAAACTAACGCCTGTGAAATAACCGGATGGAGTTCCAAATTTCCAAATGTTCTTTCCTTCTGTGCATCAGGAATGCTGCAGTGAACAATCCCGTCTGAGTGTTAGCAGCAATGTGGTGTGGGAATTGGGGAAGCTGATCCTGACTAGCTCATGTGTACTCTTCAGCAGGACAACTGTATTGTGAGCAAATGTTAAACTCTCAATCAATATTCTTACTCCTTCCCAACCTAAAGTCAGATCACCTTCCAATTCTATGTCACTGTGCTGGAAATGAACTAACTGCCCAACCCGCATTGCATCTGGGATTTTGGGAACTTTGTGAATTTAAAACCGTGTATTATGCAGCAAATTCTAACAAATCATCAACTTTGAGAAGCTGACAGCTTTCATGTTATGGGATTCTTCCCAGACCCACTAATCTCTCCCAAGCAAATTACTGAATGTCGCTAAAAGTGTTTTTGAGAGCAGCCTTCCTCAGCACCTGTCATTGCAGTTTTGAAAAAGGTGTTCGGATGTGAACACATTTCCCTTCCCCGGGAGCGCAGTTTCCAAACCCTTGCTGCACCAGAGTCTCCATCGACTGATTTCCAATCAATATTGGCCGTTTTACACCATAATCAAACATAATGATTTATATCAGACAGCCAGTGGCCTTCACAGACAGGGTAAAATTGTGATCTCTTGTTATAATTGGTTTGTAACAATAGGATTGTGTAGAAATTATCGTGAATTTTAAATGAGATAACCAACCAAAGTCCCCGTTCATAAAGGTAAAGATGACCTTGGTTGATATAAGGAGGAATATTGCAGTTAGGAAGGATGTGGTGACTGTTTGAAAGCAGTGGAGACGTGGTGTGCAGTGGTATTGTCACTGGACTAATGATCCAGGGCAATGCTCTGGGGATCCAGGTTTGCACCCCGTCATAGCAGAGGGTGAAATTGAATGGGATGAAATCTGGAAATGACCATGAAACCATTGTTGTAAACCCCCTTTATCTGGTTCGCTGATCCTTGGCGGGGGTGAGGTGGGAAGGGTGGAATCTGCAATCTGCCTACCTGAGTCCAGGCCTACAGCAATGTGGTTCACTCTTAACTGCCCTCTGAAATGGCCGAGCAAGTCATTGATGGGCAATAAATGTCAGCCCAACCAGTGATGGCCAGATCCCATCAATATAAAACTAAATTGAAGAATTTCACTGTTTCACTTGATGTGGAGATGAGTGGAACTGAATGAAAAATAGTGATTGAAGCTTTTCTCCTTCACTCCTTCTCTATACAGATTCCAGCACAGGAATAAACAACTGATATGTATTGGAATAATGGAGATGGTCTGTACATCTCTGTCATCATTACCCTGACTTTCCCTAGGATCAGAGAGTGACCATCAGCTGTCACAAATGTAAAGCTCTGTTCTTTAAACTCTTCAGTTGGTACAACTGAGACCAGCGAGGTACCAGAAATAACAACTGCGGGAAGACACTTCTATGTCATGGGTCTGAGTGCAATGTTTTCAGCATTCTAGCGTGATGTAATCCCCTTTACCTGAGGTTGGAGAGGATTTAAATTCAAGTGCCAACGGTGGAAGGAAATTCTCTGTACTGTCCTTTCCTGATATTTTTTGTTTATAGGATCCTACAGTGCAGAAGGAGGCCATTCAGCCCATCAAGTCTGCACCAACCACAATCCCACCCAGGCTCTATTCTCTATTTATTTACCCTACTAACTCCCTCACACTAAGGGGCAATTTTAGCATGGTCAACAACCTTACCCACACATCTTTGGACTGTGGGAGGAAACCAGAGCACCCGGAGGAAACCCACGCAGATACAGGCAGAATGTGCAAACTCCACACACACACTATATTATAGAATGGTCCAATCAGTTCAACATGTACCTTATGTCAGCAAGGGAATTCAATTTAAATGCAGTAGGTAATTGGAATATTTTAAGTTTTACAGGATTGAATGCATCAAAGCCAGCATTCATATCAAGACATGGCAGGGGTTGTCAGTCTCCTGTATTAATCCAGTGATTCAGATGAAGATTGGACACCCAAATGTGTTTTGAAAAACCCACCAAGTAAATTGAAAATGTTTTCTTCGTAAAATATTCAAATATTTCCCTGATTATAATCAACCTTGCCTCGTCGAAGACAGCTACTTTATGTTTTAGAGAGCTGGAAGGTAAATAAATTGAATGATATTTTTATTTAATTTTGTGTATAACTGTGCCACTTTGGTTCAGGGAACAGAATTCAGCATAAATTACTGACCTTCTGTGTTTCCATAGGAATTGATCATCTTTTGCCAGAGGGACTGGAACCCTTGGGCCATCAGATTAAATGTCTGATGCTAACTTCTGTGAATATTCATTTGATAAGACAAAATAATCAATAAATGAGCCAAAAACATCAATAAATGGGTGACAGCCTCTGATGGGACAATGTAACTGATACCAAAACATCAAAAGAAATTGAATGAATTAAATAGAAATATCATTTCTGGAGTGTTGGTGCACACCAGCCCGAGGCATCCACTCGTCACAGAGGATCTGGGAAAGTTATGTGTACACCTGTAATACAGACACATTAATTATTGTAAGGGTTATTTGTCTAATTTGAGATGTATTTCTGTTTGATTCTACTTTCAGCCACAAATATTACAATTTCTGGAATTGCCATCCTGCTAATATTTAAAAAGTAGAAATATGAGACAGCGCGTTGTTTTAAAGAAGTGAGAAGCTTTAAGACACCTTTCAAGAATGAAGAGAGCAAGAAGACTAAGAAAGTTAAAATCAAAAAGGTAAATCAACGTGAACAGAAATTGTGATGAGACAATTATATCAGGATGGAAACAAGCTGTTAGGTATTCACTAAATATATTTAGATACACAGTGAGATATTCTAAACACTCACAAATTCAACACCAACACCAACATTGAACAACACCGAAAAATTCAGCAACAACCCCAACATTAAAAAACCAACAAATTCAGCAACAACCCTAAATTGAAAAACACCAACAATTCAACGAAAACCCCAACATTGAGAATCACAAGTTCTTCGACCACAAGCCAACATTTAAAAACACCTACAAATGGAACAACAATCTCAACACTGAGAACCAGCACATTCAACAATAAAAACAAGTCCAACAACAACAACCCCAACATTGAAAAAACATGAACAAATCAAACAACAACCCCAACATTGGGGGAAAAAAATTAAAAAATCAACAGCCACAACATTGAAAAATGTAACAAATTCAACAGTAACCCAACACTGAAAAACACTAACAAGTTCAACAATAACCACAACACTGAAAAACACTAACAAATTCAGCAACAACGCCAACATTCAACTCACACATTGAATTTGTTCATGTTTTCAATATTGGGGTTGTTGTTTGATTTGTTCATGTTTTTTCAATGTTGGGGTTGTTGTTGTTGGACTTGTTTTTATTGTTGAATGTGATGGTTCTCAGTGTTGAGATTGTTGTTCCATTTGTAGGTGTTTTTAAATGTTGGCTTGTGGTCGAAGAACTTGTGATTCTCAATGTTGGGGTTTTCGTTGAATTGTTGGTGTTTTTCAATTGGGGTTGTTGCTGAATTTGTTGGTTTTTTAATGTTGGGGTTGTTGTTGAATTTGTTGGTTTTTTTAATGTTGGGGTTGTTGCTGAATTTTTCGGTGTTGAATTTGTTAGTGTTTTTCAATAACAACTCCAGCATTTTAAACACTAACAAATTCAACAATAACACTGTTGCTCATTGTTCGACCAGAGCAAAGCAGAGAGGGAGGGATTTGTGTCAGGAGTGCTGGACTAAGAGATTGATTTTTTTTCCTCGACCTGCGACCCCCACCTCCCCCCATGCCATTCGACTCCCCAATGTGTCCAAAACACTACTCACCCAGTCCATCCCATCCCACAAACTTACCTTAGAAACTTATATTTTCCCAGACACTGGGGCATTTAAACTTACCTGCTTCCTAGCAGCAAATGTTGTAAATAAGGATTCCTGTCCATCTTCACCCCTAGAACTGGGGGAAAGCTTTCCTTTCTGAGTTTCGTGTTTTCTGAGTTTCAAGTTTCTAGGTGCCCAGATCACCAACAATCTGTCCTGGTCCCTCCATGCCGACAATATAGTTACGAAAGCCCATCAGTGGCTTTACTTTCTCAGAAAATTAAGGAAATTTGTCCTGTTAGCTACGACTGTCACCAACATTTTCAGATGCACCATAGAAAGTATCCTTTCTGGTTGTATCACAGCTTGGTATGGCTCTTGCTCTGCCAAAGACTAGAAGGAACTACAAAGGGTCATGAATAAAGCCCAATCCATCAAGCAAACAAGCCTCCCGTCCATTGACTCCATCCCGTTGTCTCAGCAAAGGACCCTACACAACCCAGCCATCCTCTCTTCCACCTTCTTCAATCAGGAGAAAATGTACACAATCTGAGGACACGTAACAACTGACTCAGGAACAGCTACTTCTCTGCAGCCATCAGGCTTCTGAATGGACCTACCTCACATTAAGTTGATCGTTCTCTACACGCTCGCTATCACTAATATTACATAATGCACTTGCGCGTTTCCTTCTCAATGAACGGTATACTTTGTTTGTATAGCACGCAAGAAATACTTTTCACTATATACTAACACATGACAATAATAAATCAAATCAAACCACCCACCCTGAGTCAGGAAAGTCGGTCCAATCAAGAATGTAAGTGATGTCAGATACTTTACCAAGTGGCAGTGTGCCACTGTTAACCACACCCAGACCTTATGGCCATGAAAACCATCGCCACAAATCAAAGGGATTTTGTTTAATTATCCAGAGAACACATTTACTTTAATCCATCAGATTGTTCTTTTTAGTGAAGGAAATTGAATGAATATTATGAATAAATAACTTACCATGAGAATAATCACCTTTCTCTGTGATGGGGAATAAATGGTATTAACGAAGTTTCAGAGATACAATTTAAAATTCACAGCTTTTAATACAACTGCTGCATATAATCCTGGTCTTGTGAATTGTTTGTGTGGAGCCTTTACAAACACAATTACATTTCTCATTTATAATGTGTTCTTTACAATCATACAATCCAACAGTGTAGGAGGAGGCCATTCGGCCCACTGAGCCAGCACCGACGACAATCCCACACAGGCCCCATTCCTGTAACCCCTCATATTTACCCTGTTAATGCCTGACATTCAGGGGCAATTTAGCATGGCCAATCCGCCTAACCTGCATATCTTTGTACACTAAGGGGCAATTTAGAATGGCCAATACCCCTATCCTGCACACTTGGGCAGCACTGTAGCACAGTGCTTAGTCATGCTGCCTCACAGCGCCAGAGACCCGGGTTCAATTCCATCCTCAGGTCAGTGTCTGTGTGGAGTTTAGTGATTCTACCCATCTCTGCATGGGATTACTCTGGTTGTTCTGGTTTCCTCCTAAACTGTATTTATCACATAGTCAGACAGCATAACTCTGCAACTGTACACTGCACCTTCCTGGGTCCAACATCCAATCCTCCCCTGGCTCAGAATCTGCACCCTCACACTCGAGTGTCTCCTCGTCCCACCTCAACGCTCCATAGGGTCAGGCCTGACCACATGGTCCATAGGAAATTCTCCCTAAAAGGGGCCACACCACTACAATTGGCAAATCTCACACCATCCTGACTTGGAAATATTTCAACTGTTCCTTCACTGTCACTGGGTCCAAATCCTGGGATCCCTCCCTAACAGCTCTGTTGTTGTCCCAATGGACAGGCTGCAATGGTTCAAAAAGGGAGCTCACCACCCCCTTCTTAAGAGCAGCTAGGTGTACACAATGAATACTGGGGCTTGCCAGCAATACCCACATCTGATAAAATTTATTTTGAAAGAAATGGGAAGATTGAAAGTTTATGGCCAGTGTCTCCACTATTTCCACTTGTCCTGCTCTCAGTGAACCTCCACATTATCCAGGTTGGGTACATGTTCTATTCCATTGTGATATGAAAAGCGTTGGATTGAAGGGGGTTAATTGAATGTTTGTTTAGTGACTGTAACTGATGTGAGTCTCCATGGATCTGATTAGTGTGCGGAAAGGGTTTTCCCTCTTCTATTAATAAGAGATTCCGTTCGACACGAACAGAGATCAGTGGCTGTGGAGAGAGAGGGAGGGGGAGGAGAGATCAAAATCTGGGAACAATGGAATGGAATGTTTCAACAATGGATCAGAATCTGGGAACAATGGATTGGAATGTTCCAACAATGGATCAGAATCCGGGAACAATGAATTGGAATGTTTCTACAATGGATCAGAATCTGGGAATAACGGATGGGGATATTCCAACACTGGACAGGAGTTTTGCTGAGGGTCTGTACTTTATTTCTTTATCTTTTTTTGGTTTGTTACCATTAACACGTCGCATCCGTTTTGTGCTCTGGATTATTCAAGGGGTTTACTATCCAATCCTGGCCATTGTTGGTATCCCTGGTAAGTCTCTGTTTCCACTTATTCTGTTTGTCATCTAAGTCTGATTGCTAGTCTTGTTATTTTCAGCTCTGGGAACATGGAGTCCATTGGCTTCAGTTTACAGTTAATCTGTTTCCTGTCTATTTACTCCATTCCTGTACCTGAGTCTGATCCACACTGATTAGATCCTTCATTAACACTTGCCCTTGAGTTGATTACTCACCCCATATCCCATGCAGCCATAGAAAACATTAGTTTGTCCACACTTCGGGTTTTGTGTGCAATGTTGTTCACCACACTACCTGAAGGACGAGTAAGTTTTGAAGACAGTGCAAAGAGAGATCACCAGGATGTTACCATTTACCAAAATAACTCAACTGGTCTCACCACACAAACACTGTGGGGCCAAGAGCAGGACAGGGGCGAGGAATACTGTGGTGAGTAAGTCACCTCCTGACTTCACAAAGCCTGTCCACCATCTACAAGGCACAAGTCCGGAGTGTGATGGAATACTCCCCAATTGCCTGGATGGGTGCGGCTCCAACAAAATTCAAGAAGCTTGACACCTTCCAGGACAAAGCAGACCCACTTGATTGGCACCACATCCACAAACATTCACTCCCTCCATCACCGATGCTCAGTAGCAGCAGTGTGTACTATCTACTGGATTCACTGCGGCAATTCACCCAAGGTCCTTAGGCAGCATTTTCAAAACCCAAGACCACTGCCACCTAGGACAGGGCAGCAGATACATGGGGACACTGCCCTCCAGCAGACACATGGAAACAAGCAGCTCCCCTCCAAGTCAGTCAACATCCTGGTTTGGAAATATATCGCCAATTCCTTCACAGTCGCTTTGTTAAAATACTGAAAATCCCTTCTCAAGGGCATTTTGGGTCAACCCACAGCACATGGACTGCAGCGACTCAAGAAACTGGCTCACAACCAACTTCTCAAGGGCAACTGTGAATGGACAATTTAAAATGCTGGCCAAGCAGCAACGCCCAACGAATACATTAAAAAAAGTGCTGCCTGGTCTCGAGGGTTTTGTTTAGGAGGAGAGGCTGGAGAAACTAGATTATTTTCACTGGAAAGACAGTGGCTGAGGACACCTGATAGATTTCTACAAGATCATGAGGAAAAAGCTGGGTGGATCATCAGAGGTTTTTTTTTCTCCCAGGGTAGAAGTGTCAGGTGGCACAGGTTCAATCTGAGAGGGGGAAAGTTTAAAGGAGATGTGGAGGGTGGGGGTGATTCACGCAGAGTGTGGTGGGTGCCTGGAACGTGCTGTTAGATTATGTGGTGGAATAGAGAGATACAGTCAGAGTGTGGCAGTCACTTATTTAATGTTTAATTGGGACATTATAGAGCCTGAGGGAAGAGGGGCCTTGACAGAAATTTCTATATCATCAGCTGCAGGTGAAGTTCTGGAGGACTGGAGAATAACCAATATTATTCCATTGTTTAAGAAGAGCAGAAGGGATAATCCAGGAAATTATAAGCCGGTGAGTCTTACATCAGTCACACAGAAAACACTGGAAAATATTCTTAGGGGCAGGATTTATTCACATTTGAAAAAAAAACTTATTAGTGACAGAGAGCATGGTTTTGTGAAGTGGGGGGGGACATTGCAGCATAACCTTGTTTTTCGAGGAAGTGACAAAGATAAAAGATGAGGAAAAGGCACCGGCTGTGAAATACATGGACTTCAATAAAGGCTTTGGCAAGGCACCTCATGGTATATATATGAAATTTGAAGTCACCCAGAATCAGATGGGAGCTTGCAAAATGGATTCAGAACTGGCTTGTGCACATAAGACAGCAGTGAGGGGTTTTTTACTGAATGGAAGGATGTGACGAGTGGTGTTCCACAGAAATCAGTTCTAATACATTTGCTCTTCAAAGTATACATAAATGATTAGGAGGAAAATGGAGCTGGTCCAATTAGTAAGTTCACAAAATGTCCACAGAAAATTGTGGCATTGCAGATAGTGAAAAGGATTGTCACAGGATAATTGAAGCTTCAGATCAATTGGAGAGTTGGACAGAGAAACGGCACATGGCGTTTAATCTGAATGGATGTGAGATAATGCATTTTGGGGGGTCCAAAGTATGTAGGAATTATACAGTAAATGGTAGAGCCCTTAGGAGTATTGACAGACAGAGAGATCTGGGCTTACATGTCCACTGATCACTGAAAGTGGCAACACAGGTGAATAAGCCAGTCAAGAAGGCATGGGTCAGAGCATTGAGTATAAAAATTGACAGGTCACGCAATGCAGATATACAGAGACTTAAATAAGCCTTATTTGTGTACAATTCTGGTCACCACACAACCAAATGTATGACGATGCTTTGAAGAGGGTGCAGGAAAGTTTTACTAGGATATTGCCTGTTTGGGAGGGTATTAGCTATGAGCAGAAGTTGGATGAACTCGGTTTGTTGAGGGGCGACCTGATAGAGGATTACAAGATCATGAATGACATCGACAAGGTGGATAGTCAGAGCCTCCTTCCTAGGGTAGAAATGTCACGTACTAGTGGACATAGGTTTAAGGTGCATGGGGATAAGTTTGAGGGGATGTGTGAGGCAAGTTTTTTTTCAAACACAGAGTGTGGTGAATATCTGGAACACACTGCCCAGGCAGGTGATGGGAGCAGGTATGATGGCAGCATCGCGGAGGCATTTAGCGGAATACACGATCGGGTGTGAATGGAACGCTGAGGGGGTCTGTAGTTTCATAGTTTTAGTTTATGCAGGAATCATGATCAGCTCAGGCATCGAGGGCTGAAGGGCCTGGTCCTGTGCTGAACTGCTCTTTGTTCTTTGATTTGTCCTTTGAGCTGTCTGGGATTGATTGGGAGAGGGGCCGAGCAGAATAGATGGTGGAACAGCAATGACAGGAGTTTCCGGGTGTAATTCAGGAGGGACAGGAAAATGTTGTGCCAAGAAGGAGCATAATCATGAAAGGATGAGGCAACCGTGGCTGACAAAGTCAGGGACAGTGTAAAAATCCCCAAAGAAAATAAAAAAAACATACAATGCAGCAAAAACTATTGGGAAGCCAGCACAGTGGGAATAATTTAAAGAACAACAGAGGGCGAGTGAAAAAGGAAATAAGGAGAGAGAAGACGAATTATGAGAATATACATTTAAAATAAGTTTGCAAGAGTTTCTTTAGATATATAATGGATGCACGAGATGCAAGAGTGCACATTGGACTGCTGGAAAATGACGCTGCAGAAGTAGTAATGGGGAACAGAGCTTGGTGGAAGACCTGAATAGTTTAATCTGCAAATTGAGTTGGCGTTGTTTTATTCATTTGTGGGACCTGGGCTGGCCAGCATGTATTGTCCATCCCTAGTTCCCCTTGAGAAGATGGTGGCGAGCTGCCTTTTTGAATCGCTGCAGTCCATGATCTGTGGATTGACTCAAAATGCGGTTAGATAGGAATTCCAGGATTTTGACCCAGCAACTGTGAAGGAACGGTGATATATTTCCAAGTCAGGATGATGAACTATGCTTGGAGCCTGGGGGAATGGGGGAGATCCTGAATGAATACTTTGCGTCGGTATTCACACAGGAGAGGGGCCTGATGTCTGGTGCTGTGCTTGAGGAGTTTGAGGATCCGTTGAGGGAAATAGTCATCACGAGGGAAGAGGTGTTGGGACTTTTAGACAGTATAAAGACGGATAAATCTCCGGGGCCTGATGGCATCTATCCCAGGCTGCTAAGGGAGGTGAGGGATGAAATTGCTGGGCCTCTGACGCAAATCTTTGTCTCTTCTTTGGACACAGGTGAGGTCCCAGAGGATTGGCGGATTGCAAATGTAGTACCGTTGTTTAAAAAGGGTCAGAGGGATAACCCAGGGAATTATAGGCCGGTGAGCTTGACTTCAGTTATAGGCAAGCTAATGGAGAGGATCCTCAAGGATAGGATGTATGAACATCTGGAGCGCTGCAATCTGATCAGGGATACGCAGCATGGCTTCGTTACAGGGAGGTCGTGCCTTTCGAATCTAGTGGAATTTTTTGAAGAGGTGACAAAAACGGTTGACGAAGGACAAGCCGTTGATGTCGTCTATATGGATTTCAGTAAGGCATTTGACAAGGTCCCTCATGGTAGGCTGATAGAAAAGGTGAAGGCTCATGGGATACAAGGCCAGGTATGTAGATGGGTGGAGAACTGGCTTGGGAGGAGGAGACAGCGAGTAGTAGTGGAAGGCTCCTTTTCCAATTGGAGGTCTGTCACCAGTGGTGTGCCGCAGGGCTCGGTACTAGGACCTCTTCTATTTGTGGTATATATTAATGACTTGAAAGAGGGGGTAGGTGGTGTGATCAGCAAATTTGCTGATGACACTAAGATGGTTGGATTGGCGGGTACTGAGGAGCAGTGCCTGGCAATGCAACAGGACATAGACAGGCTGGTAGATTGGGCAGATAGATGGCAAATGGAATTTAATCCGGAGAAATGCGAGGTGATGAACTTTGGCTGGAATAATGTGGAGGGGAGTTATACGATAAAAGGTAGAACTATCCGGAGTATAGATACGCAGAGAGACCTGGGGGTGCAAGTGCACAAGTCCTTGAAGGTGTCGGTGCAGGTGCAGAATGTGATGAGGAAAGCATATGGTATGTTAGCCTTCATAGGAAGAGGTATAGAATATAAGAGTAGGAGTCTGATGTTGCAGTTGTATAGAACGTTGGTTAGGCCTCACTTGGAGTACTGCGTCCAGTTCTGGTCGCCGTACTACCGGAAGGATGTAGAGATCCTGGAGAGAGCGCAGAGGAGATTTACCAGGATGCTGCCTGGTATGGAAGGGCTGTCTTACGAGGAAAGATTGAACGAACTTGGGCTGTTTTCCCTTGAGAGACGTCGGCTGAGGGGGGATCTAATAGAGGTTTATAAGATAATGAAGGGGATAGATAGAGTAAATGGTGGTAAGCTTTTTCCGCTATTAGAAATGGATAGAACGAGGGGTCACGGGCTTAGGGTGAGGGGGGCTAGGTATAAGACAAATATTAGAGGGCAGTTTTTCACGCAAAGGGTAGTGGGGGTGTGGAATGCACTGCCGAGTAAGGTGGTGGAAGCAGGCACGCTAGGGTTGTTTAAGAGTAACTTAGACAGCCACATGAGCGGGCTACATATAGGGGGATATAGCAGGCCTTACTAAACATTGTAGGCTTGGGATTACGTTTTTGCCTCAGGGATGTTACAGTCTTTGCCTGTTTAATAATGAATTTTTTGTCTCCACAGGCATTTAAGTCCACCTTGTTGACCAGCAAGGGGCATGCATGCGGCAGGTTGTAGTGGGCTGCTCTTGGACGTTGCTTCGGGAGTTGCCTATTGCTTCATGTCGTTAGTGTGCTTAAACTGGACCATCTCGAGGGCAACATGACAGCTCAGAGACTATCTCTGTTGCTGTGCGGACACATGGATTTGGGCCTGTGTCTGTGGGAGTTTGCACGTTCTCCCCGTGGTTGCGTGGGTTTCCTCCGGGTACTCCGGTTTCCTCCCACATCCCAAAGATGTGCTTTTAGGCTGATTGATTGGGTAACAAATTGTCCCCATATTGGACCTCCCTGATCCTCCTACATTAGGCGTAGACTAAAATCATGAATAGGTCACTGAGACAGTGGGACGGCGGCGCGGGCTCGTTGGGCCGAAGGGCCTGTTTCCCGTGCTGTGTTGTTCTTTGTTTTTGTTATGAGTGGCTTGGAGGGGAACTTGCAATTGGTGGTGTTCCTATTTATTTGCTGCTCTTGTCCTTCTAGATGGAAGGGTTTGTGGGTTTGGAAGGTGCTGTCTCAGGATCTTTGGTGAATTGCTGCCGTGCTTCATGAAGATGGTACACACTGCTGCTATAGAGTGTTGGTGAGGAGGGAATGGATGTTTGTGGATTTGGTGCGAATCGAGCGGGCTGCTTTGTCCTGGAAGGTGTCAAGCTTCTTGAGTGTTGTTGCAGCTGAACTCATCCAGGGAAGTAGGAAGTATTACATCACACTCCTGACTTATGCCGTGAAGATGGTGGACAGGCTTTGAGGAGTCAGAATGTGAGTTATTCGCCACAGTATTCCTAGTCTCTGACCTGCTCTTGTAGCCATTGTGTTTATATGGTGAGTCCAGTTCAGTTTCTAGTCCATGGTAACTCGAAGATTGGTGAGAGTGGGGGATTCACTAATGGTTACAACATTAAACCTCTAAGGGTGTTGGTTAGCGTGTGTCTTGTTGGTAATGGGCATTGCGGAGCATTTGTGTGGTGCGAATGTTACTTGGCACTTGTCAGCTGCAGCCTGGATATTATCCCGATCTTGTTGCATTTGGACACGGACTGTTTCAGTATCTGGGGAGTCGCGAATGGTGCTGAACATTGTGCAATCATCAGCGAAAGTCCTCTTCTGATCTCATGATAGAGGGAAGGTCATTGATGAAGCAGCTGAAGACTGTTGGGCCCAGGACATTACCGGGACGGACTCCTGTAGAGATGTCCTGGAGCTGAGATGACTGACCCTTCACAACCACAACCATCTTCCTATGTACCAGGTATAACTCTAACCAGTGGAGAGTTTGCCCCCGATATCCATTGATTCCAGTTTGACTCAGGTCCTTGATGCCACACTCGGTCGAAAGTGGCCTTTATGTCAAGAGCTGTCACTCTCGCCTCACCTCTGGAATTCAGCTCTTTTGTCCATGTTTGAACCAAGGCTGTAATGAGGTCAGGAGCTGAGTGACGCTGGCGAAACCCAAACTGGGCGTCACTGAGCAGGTTATTGCTTGATAGCGCTGTCGATGTTCCTCTCCATCACTTTACTGATGATGGAGAGCAGACTGGGCGGTAATTAGCTGGGTTGGATGTGTTCTGCTTTTTGTGTATAGGACATACCTGGGCAATTTTCCACATTGCTGGGTAGATGTCAGTGTTATAATTGTACTGGAAGAGCTTGGTTAGGGGAGCGGCAAATTCTGGAGCACAAGTCTTCAGTACTATTGCCGGAATGTTATTCGGACCAATTGCCTTTGCAGAATCCAGTTCCCCCAACCGTTTCTTCATATCACATGGAGTGACTCGAATTGTCTGCAGACTGATATCTGAGGTGCTGGGGACCACTGGAGGCGGCCAAGATGGATCATCCGCTTGGCACTTCTGGCTGAAGATTGTTGCGATTACTTCAGCCTTATCTTTTGCACTGATGTGCTGAGCTCCTCCATCATTGAGGATGGGGATATTTTTGGAGCCTCCTCCTCCACTGAGTTGTTTAATTGACCACCACCTTCCATGGCGAGGTGTGGAAGGACTGCAGAACTTACATCTGATCTGTTGGTTGTGCGATCGCTGAGCTCTGTCTATCACTTGCTGCTTTTGTCGTTTGGCACGCATGTAGTCCTGTTTGGTAGCTTCACCAGGCTGACAGTTTATTTTTAAGATTGCCTGGTGCTGCTCCTGGCCTGCCCTCCTCTCCATTCAACAGGATTGATCCCCTGATTTGATGGTAATGGTTGAGTGGAGGATATGCTGGGCCATCAAGTTGCAGATTGTGCTGGAGTGCAGTTCCGCTGCTGTTGACAGTCTCAGGGATGCCCAATCTTGAGTTATAGGTCAGTTCAAAGTCTGTGCTATTTAACACAGTGATCGTACATGCAGCACATGGAGGTTATTCTCAATGTGAACGCGGGACTTGGTCTCCACAAGGACTGTGTCGTGGTCACTCTTACAGATACTCTCATGGACAGATGCATCTGCAGCCGGCAGATTGGTAAGGATGAGGTCAAAAATGTTATTTCCTCTTGCTGGTTCCTTCAACACCTGCTGCAGACCCAGTCTGTATCCTTTCGGACCCAAGCAGCTCGATCAGTAGTGCTGCTGCCGAGCCACTCGGGGAGATGGACATTGAAATCTCCCATCCAGAGTACATTTTGTGCCTTTGTTTCCTTCAGTGCCTCCGCCAAGTGTTGCTCAACATGGAGGAGTACTGATTCATTTTAAAGTCAATCCCACGTTCTTGCCAACCCCTGGTAATATTTACGCTGCATTCTCCAAAATATTCAAAAACTCTTCTCTCATCGAGTTTAAAGAGTAACCAACCAAGTAGAAAAGGGCAGTGCAGCTGATGTTGGACTTTAGCAAGGCCTTTGAAAATGTACTGGGTGGTAGGTTGTTGCATAAGGTTAAATCTCACGGGATCTGGGGTGAGGGAGTGAATCGGATACCAAATTGGCTTGATGACAGAAGAGAGCGGGTGCTTATAGTGGATTGTTTTTCAGTCTGGTAGTCTGTAACTAGTGGTGTGGCTCAAGGACCAGTGCTGGTTCCACTGGAATTTAACATTGGTATGAATAATTTGGACGTAAATTTTGGAGCCATGGTTAGGAAATTTCCAGATGACACAAAGATTGTTTTTCGTAATGGATAATGAAGGTGACTATCTGGGATTGCAAAGGGATATTGGTCTATAGGGCCAGTGCGCTGATGAATGGCAGATGGAGTTTAATTTGGATCAATGTGATATGATGGATTTGGTAGTTCGAATCGGGACAGTTAATGGTAGCACGTTGAGGAGAGTTATAGAACAAAGAGATATGATGGTGTGAGGATATGTTGTGAGGACCTCGTCGGTGGAAACGAAGTCCATTGAGGACACCAGACAAGGTTGAGGACAAAGTTATGTGCCCCTTGGTCAGTGTCCACTGGGCAGTACCGGGGGTGGGGCCTGAGGTGGTGGGGTCTACAGGACGGAGCCTGAAGATAGTGGGGCTGACAGACCATGGCCTGCAGGTGGAGGACCTGAAGGAGCAGGAACTGAAGGGACGGGGCTAATGGCACATGGTCAGCACATAGATCCCACATGGAATACTGTGTCCAATACTGAGCTCCGCACTTTGGGAAGGGTGGGACAGACTTTGGCGAGGCTGCAGAAGAGATTTACTAGAATGGTTCAGGGAGTAACCTGGTTAGATTAGAGAAGCTGATGTTTGTTCTCCATAGAGCAGGGAAGAATATTAGCAGTGTTGATCGAGGTGTTCAACTGGGGGAGTGGGCCAATCCCATGGGGAGGGTGGCCCAATGTTACTCTGCGTGTCATTGGTGGAGAGGGAGAGGAGATGGCTTAGAGATGGTGGGTCTGGGCTACTCGCACATGATTGTTGGGGGCATCGGAGGTCCCGCTTCCACCCCGCATTCGATTGGTGAGTTAAGTTGGTTCCCGCGCCACTCTCAGTTGGTTGTTTGGGGGACAGGGTCCCGCTGTCACTCTACATGCTGTCTTTGGGTTGGGGTGGTCCCTGCTGCCACACTGCACATGGGGGTGTGGGGTCCTACAGCCACTGTGACGTGATAATGGCTTTTTGGTGTGGGCTTTGCTGCCTCCCTGCATAGACAGTGGGGTAGGGAGGGGGCCTCATTTCCTCGCAGCATGCACAGTGGGGTAGGGAGGGGGTCTCACTGCTTCTCTGCATGCACAGTGGGGTAGGGAGGGGGTCTCGCTGTCTCCCTGTATACACAGTGGGGTAGGGAGGGGGTCTCGCTGTCTCTCTGCATGTACAGTGGGGTAGGGAGGGGGTCTCGCTGTCTCCCTGTATACACAGTGGGGTAGGGAGGGGGTCTCGCTGTCTCTCTGTATACACAGTGGGGTAGGGAGGGGGTCTCGCTGTCTCTCTGTATACACAGTGGGGCAGGGAGGGGGTCTCGCTGTCTCTCTGTATACACAGTGGGGCAGGGAGGGGCTCTCGCTGTCTCTCTGTATGCACAGTGGGGTAGGGAGGGGGTCTCGCTGTCTCTCTGTATACACAGTGGGGTAGGGAGGGGGTCTCGCTGTCTCTCTGTATACACAGTGGGGTAGGGAAGGGGTCTCGCTGTCTCTCTGTATACACAGTGGGGTAGGGAGGGGGTCTCGCTGCCTCTCTGTATACACAGTGGGGTAGGGAGGGGGTCTCGCTGTCTCTCTGTATACACAGTGGGGTAGGGAGGGGGTCTCGCTGCCTCTCTGTATACACAGTGGGGTAGGCAGGGGGTCTCGCTGCCTCTCTGTATACACAGTGGGGTAGGGAGGGGGTCTCGCTGCCTCTCTGTATACACAGTGGGGTAGGGAGGGGGTCTCGCTGCCTCTCTGTATACACAGTGGGGTAGGGAGGGGGTCTCGCTGTCTCTCTGTATACACAGTGGGGTAGGGAGGGGGTCTCGCTGTCTCTCTGTATACACAGTGGGGTAGGGAGGGGGTCTCGCTGCCTCTCTGTATACACAGTGGGGTAGGGAGGGGGTCTCGCTGTCTCTCTGTATACACAGTGGGGTAGGGAGGGGGTCTCGCTGCCTCTCTGTATACACAGTGAGGGAGGGAGGGGGTCTCGCTGTCTCTCTGTATACACAGTGGGGTAGGGAGTGGTTCTCGCTGCCTCTCTGTATACACAGTGGGGTAGGGAGGGGGTCTCGCTGCCTCTCTGTATACACAGTGGGGTAGGGAGGGGGTCTCGCTGCCTCTCTGTATACACAGTGGGGTAGGGAGGGGGTCTCGCTGTCTCTCTGTATACACAGTGGGGTAGGGAGGGGGTCTCGCTGTCTCTCTGTATACACAGTGGGGTAGGGAGGGGGTCTCGCTGCCTCTCTGTATACACAGTGGGGTAGGGAGTGGTTCTCGCTGCCTCTCTGTATACACAGTGGGGTAGGGAGGGGGACTCACTGCCTGTGTGTAATTGGTGTGGAGGAAGTGGGGGGGGAGAATTGGTCCAAGTGGTGAGGGTGGGGCTATATCCTGTTGGAGTTGCTCACAAAGAGCTGTGGCCCCCGGACTATCTGGGAGCAGTTGCTGTGCTGAAGCTAACTGCAGGAGCAGAGGGCTGACCGATGATTCTCTCAGACCAGGCAGCTCATTGCCATTTGCAACCACATAGGTTCGGTACGTGGTCGGTATCACAGCCAGCGCTGTGAGAGCTACAAGCGATAGGGCACTGCTGAAGGTGGTCTAACAGCCGTCATGAGTTTCATTGGAAGGACGTTGTTGAAGGCTGAGCTGTAGTCGCTAAACACGAGTCTGTGTTCCAGGGTTCACTGTAGGGTCAGGGAGATGGTGTCTGTGGACCTGTTGCGGTGGTAGATGACCTGTGGTGGATCCGGGCAATCTGGGAGGCCGCAACTGATTCATGCCATGACTTTCCTTTTGATGCATTTCATAATATTGGATATCGGTGTCACCGGACAATAGTCATTAAGGCAGGCGGCTTGGCTTTTCCTTTGTACTGGCCTTGGTTTGAATTTTCCTTGTCTGGTGTATAGATTAGCAACCTTCCTGCTGAGAGAGGACTCAGTGAGCTTTAACGATCCAATTGACCGTAAGTGGGACAGCAGCAAACTTACTGGGTACTACGTGTGTTCACTATTCACTGAACCCTGAGGCTTTCTCCCACTGTTGAAAGTAACCCTGGTACTTGTATTCTGTGATGTGGAGATGCCCGCGTCGGACTGGAATAAGCACAGTAAGAAGTCTCACAACACCATGTTATTGTCCAACTAGTTTATTTGGCAGCACTAACTTTTGGATCTCAAGCTCCTTCTTCAGGTGAGTGGGGACTTGTGTTCACAAACAGGAGATATAAAGATACAAACTCAATTGACAAGATAATGTTTGTAACGTGAGTCTTTCCAGGTTAACAAGTCTTAAAGATGCAGGCAATGTGAGTGGAGAGAGGGTTAAGCACAGTTAACGAGATGTGTTTTGTCCCCAGCCAGGACAGTTAGTGAGATTTTGCAAGCCCAGGCGAGTCCTGGGGGTTGCAAATAGTGTGACATGAACGCAGGATTGTGTTTGAGGCTGTCCTCATGTGTGCAGAACTTGGCTATCTTGTGTTCTGTGCCAATCGAGTTTGAACTGACTGTTTCTTCCTGTGTTGTGCTAACGGTGGCCACAATGCCTCCTCTCCTGCGTACAGTCCTGGATAAATATAATAGAGATTCTGAGCTGTTGAGGCATCAGGAACTCTCTCTGCCAACTGTTAGTATTGTCCAGAGGAAAAGGTGAAACCGGCTGTGTTTGGTACCAGCTCTGTTGCAGGGATTGTCAGTGAGCTGTCTGAGAGATAACAGATTACCACCTACAGGACTGCAGCCTCGATGTTCTGACAGCCTTCTTACCCTCCAAATCCCCCACAAGGTAGAGGGGCTATTTACTTGTAGCTGAGTGAGCAACAATGTTGTGGACTCTCCGGAAAGGTCTCTCCCATATGTATACCATTTTGTTGCTACCATGTGGCAGCATGGCGACACAATGATTTGCACTGCTGACTCACAGTGCCAGGGACCTGGGTTCAATTCCAGGCTTGGGTCACTATTTGTGTGTAGCTTGGACCTTCTCCCCGTGTCTGTGTGGGTTTCGTCCGATGCTGTTCTTTCCTCTCAGACCGAAAAAAGATGTGCTGGATTAAAAAAAGATCTCAGTGATTTTATGTGTATACATTCTTTTTTAATATTTCAACCTATCCTCAGCCTAAATGGTAACTTCTTTCCATGAATTGTGTCTAATTTTATTCTTTATTTCCCTCCCTGACAGTGAACATAATCACAATTGTGACACTGGTGAGGAGAAACTGTGGTCT
Organism: Carcharhinus amblyrhynchos; assembly: GCF_965287045.1. Classification (NCBI taxonomy): domain Eukaryota; kingdom Metazoa; phylum Chordata; class Chondrichthyes; order Carcharhiniformes; family Carcharhinidae; genus Carcharhinus; species Carcharhinus amblyrhynchos. The sequence continues at coordinate 47,505 of NW_027649937.1, read as the reverse complement.
GTCCAAATGTGTCACTCGTTACCTGGTGGCCATGTCAGTGGGGGATCTGCTGGTTGTTATCATTGACCTGATATTGAGACACATTCCCGTTGTTTATCGGGAACAGTTTGATTTCTTGCAATCGGTCCCTGTGTGTAACATCCACGCCATCCTGATTTATGCAGCTACTGACTGTTCTGTCTGGTTCACCGTCACTTTCACCTTTGATCGATTTGTGGCCATTTGCTGCCCCAAACTGAAAAGTAAATATTGCAGCGAGAAATCGGCGACTGTGGTTCTGGGAACAGTGACACTGTTGGGCTGTTTAAAGAACAGTTTTTGGTATTTTCTGTTTTCAAATGAATATTTGCTGTTCAATGACCCCTGGTTTTGTAAGGTCACAGTAGATGTTAAAGAATCTCTGGTCTGGGGAACAATTGAGTTCCTCCACAATATTCTAACCCCATTTGTTCCATTTGCCCTAATTCTGCTACTCAATGCTTTCACCGTCAGACACATTTTAGTGAGCAGCAGATCCCGCAAGAGACTCCGGGCTCACAGCAGTGGGGAAGATCCCAGAGACCCAGAGATGGAGAGTCGAAGGAAATCCATCATTTTACTGTTTGTTATCTCAGCCAATTTCATCCTCTTATGGTTGACATTAATGGTTTATTCTATATGGAATCGGCTGTATTATTTAGGCTATCAGGTTGGATGGCTAGATTATTTTGTCCTGGAAGTGGGTTTCATGCTTCAACTCTTGAGTTGCTGCACAAACACTGCAATTTATGCTGTGACACAGTCTCTCTTCAGACAGCAGCTAAAAAATCTCCTGAAATATCCCCTTACTTCAATTCTTCAACTCATCTTGCCCGAGAAGAAATGATAAACACAAGACCCTTAATTCTTCCTATCAGACATTCAAACTGTAATTAACAAACAGCCTCACAGAGACAGAAAGAGTGACAGATAGAGAGAGGGCAATGATCGAACAGTGAGAGTGATAGACAGACAGAGATTGACAGAGAGGGAAGGGCACAAAGAGAGGAGAGCGACAAAATCTGAAAGGATTTCTAACAGATACAGGAAAAAAAGAGAGTCTGAGAAAGAGAGAAGTAAAGGGGTACAGAGACAGAGAAGGAAACTGAGGTTGAAACAAAGTGGGTGAAGGAGAGTGAGACAGAGGCCGCAGCTGAGGCAGAGGAAGAGGGTTGAAAGAGGGAGACAGAGGAAGAGGCAGAGAGACAAAAGGAGACAGAGAGAAACATAAAGAGGGACAGAGACACAGAGAGAGAGGGAGAGAGAAACAGACAGAGAGAGAAGCACAGAATGAGACAGAGAGACATACGTAATGACTTTAACGATAACCATCAGGTGGACATATTGGGATATGAGCTCCCTGATTGAGGGAGTTAATGCTGTCCAATCTGAAGGCCCTGCAGGCGTATATAATATGGTGTGTCTAGGTTACCACAACTCAAGGTGTGTACACTCAGGGTGTGGATGTGATGGACTGGTGGTTTTATCTCTAGACTGTTAATACAGAAACTCAGCAAATGTTCTGGATACTTGGGTTCCAATCCCAACACGGGAGACGGTGGAATTTGAATAAATGTATCTGGAATTCAGAATCTGCTGGTGACCATAAAAACACTGTCGATTTTTGGGAAAAAAAAACATCCAGTTCACTGATGGATGAAGGAAGTAAATTTGTCATCATTTTGTGGTCAGGCCTAATTGTGACTCCGAGTCACAGCAATGTGCCCTCTGAACAAGGGCAACTGGGGATGGGTAATACATGCTGGGTGGTCAGTGACAGTCAGGTCCCAGGAACAAATATAAATACTTCATACTGGGGAATTTTAAAGAAACAGTAAACTGCTTCTTACAGATGGATAAATATCCAAACCCTTGGATCGAGGAGTTAAACTCAAAGCTGGCAGGAGGATTCTTGTTTCCGATTATTAACTGATCCACCTTCACTTACACTAACAGCTCGATGAGGATTCCCAGAAACATTCAACAATTCATAATCAGAGAAAGTTTAACATTTATAAAGTATCAAAAGTTTACATTAACAATGCAATAAAATTACTGTGAAAATCACCTTGTCACCAAACATTGGTGCCTTTTCGGGTACACTGAGGGAGGAGTTTGCACGGCCAATGCACCTAACCAGCTCGTCTATCAGACTGTGGGAATAAACTGGAACAACCAGAGGAAACCCACACAGATACGACGAGAATAGAAACTAAGAAACAAAGAAAAATACAGCACATGAATAGGCCCTTTGGACCTCCAAGACTGCCCCGATCATGTGTTCCCAACTAGACCATTCGTTTATGTCACTGACAAGCCCAGGATTTGGTACATCCCTAATTGTGCTTGAACTGAGTTTGCTGGACCATTTCAGAGGGAAGTTGTTAACCATCTTGCTGTGGGTTTGGAGTTTCAATGTCAGCCAGACCAGGTAAGGATGACAGATTCTTCCCAGAAAGGAACCAGAATTCTTTCTTTGCTTCATGGACACGGGTGTCACTGGCTGGCCAGCATTTGTTACCAATCCCTAGCTGCCCTTGAAGTTGACTAGCGAGCCCCTCAGTTCAGAGGGAGTTGAGTCACACGCTGTTGTGTCTCTGGAGTCACACATATCCTGGACTGTGTGAGGACAGATTTCCTTCCCTGTTGGACATTAGTGAACCAGATGGGTCTTTCCCACAATCGCCAATGGTTTCATGGTCACCAGTACATTCTTTAATTCCAGATGTTGACTGAATTCAAATTCCACCATTTGCTATAACAGGATTCAAACCTGGGTCCCCAGATCATTAAACATTCTCCCCCTTGCCTGAAAGGGGATGAGAGGCAAATGTTTTCTTTGAGTGGTGAGTGCTTGGTATGCACAGCCAGAAGGGGGCAGTAGAAGCAGATATCCATTAAATGTTCTATTGTATCTTGACAGATACATGGATCATGTAGCGGTAACCTTCTTTTGCTTAGAAAGGTGTCCATGTGGTAACACATGCTTGGTGTCCAAAGGGCCTGTTCCTGAGCTAGACTGGTCTCTGCTCATGATGGTGTAACATGAAGTTGTAGAGAATTGGATTCAGCCATGGGACATTGCTGGGATTTGGTTAGGATGTAGGGGATGGAGAGCAGGGGCTAATGCATGTGGCACACCCATTGGCAGGAAGGGCCTAGTCCAATCCCCAGGGGATCTGTACAGGGGCTCTCTTAATGCCTATTCCATGAATGAAGTTGGGTGTGACTGGAAATCCCATCAAGAACAGGAAGAGGCTTGCCAAGCCTCTATCAACACAAAGACTTTTTTCACCTTTACACAGTCTGTATCCCACATCACTGCCTAATCATGTATCTGTCAAGATGCCTCTTTAACATTGCTCTTGTATCTGCTTCTACCCCCGCCCCCCCAGCAGCTCATTCCAGCTACTTACCATCCTCCGTGTAGTTTCTTTTTAAAAAAAAAAGCTTGCCTCTCACATCTCCTCCTTTTTAACCTTCCCCTTGTCACCTTCAACCTACATCCCCCCTAGTAATTGACATTTTGACCCTGGGAAATAGACTCCAACTGTCTGTTTTTATCCAGGTCTCATTTTATAAACTTCCATCAGGTCACCCCCTCCCCCTCCCCCTCCCCCTCCCCACCCCCTCCCCCTCCCCACCCCCTCAGCCTCTGATGCTCAAGTGAAAAGAAACCAAGTTTGTCTAATCTCTCCTCATAGCGAATCGCCTCCAAACCAGGCAACATCCTGGTAAACTTTTTCTGCCCCCTCTCCAAAGCCTCCATATCCTTCTGGCAGTGAGGTGAGCAGAAATGTATACAATATTCCAAATGTTGTCAAACTCAAGTCCTGTACAGCTGCAACATGCCAATTTTTATACTCTGCCCTGACTGGTGAAAGTGAGATGCTGTACGCTTTCTTCACCACCTTATCCAGTTGTGTCGCCACTTTCAGAGAACCGTGGACCAGATCCCTCTGTACGATACTGCTTCTCAGGGGTCTGCCTGGGAATGGGATCTGAAGACGGACGTTGTTAAAGTGATTGGGAACAACAAGACTCGATAGAATTCAATTTGAGATCACCCACTTTCACCCCCAAAAAAGTTAGTGTTTGTTAATTGTTGAGGAGCGAGGGAGTGTGTGGGGAGAGAGGGAGTTGGGCTCCATATAGGAATGAGGAGCAGTAGGATTAAGGATTCATCTACAGAAACTATTAAAATCTAGTGGGCAACAAAAAGAAGGCAAATAGGGGATCAAAACTAACATTCTGAGAGCGGGAATATAAAGGGGAGGATGTGCTGCTCCAGTTGGAAAGGACAGGATAAATCTCAGTGAGAGTTGAAGGGTCAGTCACCGGGGGGACATGGTTCAAGGTGAGGGCCAGGAGGGATGAGAGGAGAAGTGGTTTTACCCAGAGGGTGCTGATAGTCTGGAATGTGCTGCCTGGGAGGGTGGTGGGGGCGGGATGCCTCTCACATCCTTTAAAAAGTACCTGGATGAACATAGAACATTACAGCGCAGAACAGGCCCTTCGGCACACAATGTTGCGCCGACCAGTTAAAAAACAATGATGAGCACTTGGCTCATCATCACATTCAGGGCTATGGGCCAAGTGCTGGCAGGTGGGAGTGCAGGAGTTTTGAATGTGTCAGTGCAGACTCGATGGGCCAAAGGGCCTCCTCTACGCTGTATGATTCTATAATTCTATGATTACAGAGTTCAGTTCTTATCTGTCACACAGATTGAACAATGTGGCCAGGTCTAAAAGGGTCCAATCACAAGGAGAGTTGGGATAGAGTTGTCTCTCATTCCCTTTTGTAAAGAAGAATAAGAGATGCGGTAGATAGAGGGGAACCGGTGGATGTGGTGTTTTTAGATTTCCAGAAGGTGTTCAATAAGCTGCCTCACAAAAAGTTGCTGCAGAAGGTTAGGGTGCACGGAGTTGGGGGTAAGGTGTTAGTGTGGATTGAGGATTGGTTATCTAACAGGAAGCAGAGAGTTGGAATCAATGGGTGCTTTTCTGGTTGGCAGTTGGTGACTAGTGGAGTGCTGCAGGGATCGGTGCTGGGGCCTCAACTGTACCATTTATATAGACGATCTGGAGGAGGGGGCCTGTACTCATTGGAGTTTAGAAGGCTGAGGGGGGATCTTATAGAGACTTACAAGATAATGAAGGGGCTAGATAGGGTAGAGGTAGAGAGATTCTTTCCACTTAGAAAGGAAACCATAACTAGAGGGCACAGCCTCAAAATAAGGGGGGGCTGCTGTTTAGAACGGAGTTGAGGAGGAACTTCTCTCAAAGGGTGGTGAATCTCGGGAATTCTCTGCCCGTTGAAGTGGTGGAGGCTGCCTCGCTGAACATAGTTAAGTCACGGGTAGATAGGTTTCTGATAGACAGGGGAATTAAGGGGAGAAAGCGGGAAAGTGGAACTGATCCACTATCAGATCAGCCATGATCTTATTGAATGGCGGGGCAGGCTCGAGGGGCTAGATGGCCGACTCCTGCTCCTATTTCTTATGTTCTCTGTGTGTGCCTCCCTGTGTCACAATACTCCAAAGGTAGTCTGACCAGAGCCTTGTAAACCTTCAGCAGTACATCCCTGGTTTTAGCAACACAAATTCTTTTAATTTCTAAATGTGTCAAAGGCCTTGAGGTTAACAAATAAAACTCAGCTGATAAAGTCATTGATTTCATGTCAATGTCCCAGGTTGGTCTGTCCTGCTTAACTGAACAACAGGAGATTCAGATCCAGCTTCCAGTCACTTTCTCGTCTGCTGGGAGTTTAACTGATGATTTATCTTTTGATTTGATTTATTATTGTCACATATATTAACATACAGTGTATTGCTTTTTGTGTGCTAAACAAACAGAGCATAATGTTCATAGAGAAGGAAAGAGTGTAAAATGTCCTGTTCCAGTCACAGCTCGGGGGTAGCAATGCACTCCGGTGAACTCATACAAGATCGGTTCATTCAAAAGTCTGACGGCAGCTGGGAAGAAGCTGTTCCTGAATGGGTCGGAACAGGAGCTCAGACGTAGAGCAGGAGCCCAGACCAAACTGTGAGACAACCAGAAAGAACGCTTTCTATGGTGCACTTGTCAAAGTTACTGAGAGTCGGAGCGGGGAATTTCCCCAGTCTGTGTGTGAGGGTCTGGGAGAAATCTGAAATTGGAGAGATGATAATGTTTGAATTGTAATATCTAACGGGGTAAAGTATCTGGGAGCTGAGTGGGTTCAATAAAGGCTGGAATACAGACTGGGGCAATGAGCGGGAAGATGGGGGGGATCAGTGAATGAATCTTGTAGGAGGGTGAGGGGGGGTGGGGAATTTGAGGAGGGTCCCAGAGCCTCTGAGCAGCTGAACTGGGGAAGCCTTTGGGCAGAGACGGCGCTGCTGTTATTTCCCCTCCCGGCCACCAGGGGCCGCTGTAACCCTCCCAGCTGGTGGTGCTGCTCCTCCCAGTGTCACCTCCTGCCGCCTCCGGCCGGCTGCTGCTCCTTGGCGGAACATCCGGGGCCTGTGGAGGGGCGGGGCCTCCGCCATGTTGCCGTGACGTCACTGGGGACCCTCCCCCGCCGTTTGTTTTTAAATAAAAAGGAAGAAGTGAATGTTGAGCAATGGGGAAAGTGAGAGAAATTCCGAGCCGGAAACCCCGCCAGGAACCCAATCAAAATTAAATCAAATCCATATTTATATCCCGGGGCGGGGCCTGCGCGCTGAGTTCTCCCAGACTGCACCGCGCGGATCAGATTAAAAAACACAATTTAAAAAGAAGCGACATTCCCGAATCGAGCAGGAACAGAAATTCTGCCTGGAGCGGATTAGAAATAAAAACCATCAACATTTTAAAAAATAGCAAATACCTGCCGGTGCGCATGTGCCGGAGGGGAATTCTCCCAGAGGGCCGTGCGCGGGACACCGCCCCCGCATTGAAGCCCCCGGCAACGGCAAGATGGCGGCGGGCCGTCTCCCTTGGCAACGGCAAGATGGCGGCGGGCGGTGAGTGCCGGTGGCGCAGCCGCAAACCGGGACTAGGAGCCGGGCCCCCGGGCGGGGCAGAAAGAGGCCATTCAGCCCATCAGAGAGTTCCCGGCAGCAGCAGCAGGTTGGTGAATGGAAACTACCCCCCCCCCCAGTCTAACACACTCCCCCCCCCCCAGTCTGACACACTCCCCCCCCCCCCCAGTCTGACACACTCCCCGCCCCCCCCCACAGTCTGACACACTCCCCCCCCCCCCCAGTCTGACACACTCCCCCCCCCCCCCAGTCTGACACACTCCCCCCCCCCCCCCAGTCTAACACACTCCACCCCCCCCAGTCTAACACACTCCCCCCCCCCCACAGTCTAACACACTCCCCCCCCCCCAGTCTAACACACTCCCCCCCCCCCAGTCTAACACACTCCCCCCCCCCCCACAGTCTAACACACTCCACCCCCCCCAGTCTAACACACTCCCCCCCCCCCCAGTCTAACACACTCCCCCCCCCCCCCAGGCTGTTTATTAATAACCCAATTAACTCGGTGTCAATAAAATACAAACTCCAATCATTCTAATGTTTCTCATCAATTTAATAAATTCTAGAGGAAACTCCAACATCATTCTGTCCCCTTTAATTTATTAAAAATATCATTTACACAAATTAAACATTTTAACTCCTGGACCTTCAAATAACTCAATAAAAAATCCCCCGTCTGTTATAGAGTCATTGACCCTCTCCCAAACCATTCACTTTTCACTAAAATATCCCTCCAACATATTAGTATTTACACATCCCCCTCCCCTCAGATAACCCTCCCCTCGGTCACCCCGTTCTCCTCCCCCCCCCCCCCCTCGGTCACCCTGTGCCCCTCCCCTCCCCTCCCCTCAGACACCCCGTCCCCCTCCCCTCGGTCAGTACCTGGGGAATAGAACATAGAACATTACAGCACAGAACAGGCCCTTCGGCCCACGATGTTGCGCCGACCAGTTACAAAAACAATGACCCACTAGCCTATACCAATCCCTTTTCGTCCATAAACCTATCCAGAGATCTCTTAAACGCCCCCAAACTAGAATGGGATATAAAAGCAGGAGAATGTGAAGTGATGCAGTTTGGTGGGAGAATCACGGAGCTGATGATTATTTCAGTGGGGATGAGGCAGGAAAGTGGAATGGAGAGGATCAGAAATACCATCTTGTTGAATGGTGGGTCAGACTTGTTGGGCCGAATGGCCTATTTCTGCTCATCCCTTTTTAATGGGAGTAAAATAACAGTCAGTGAGTTACCCTGAAATTGAATTCATTTCAAAATTAAAATCACCATTATAGGCCTGATGGAGTTTTAACCCCAAAGTGAACAGAAATGAAATGTAATATTTCACCCCCTTCCCCCAGATGGGGAATATTTTGACACGGTAATTCTGTATTCACTCACTCAAGATCAAGCTGCATTGTGAAGCTGCCACTCACTGCTCCAGATACAGAGTTACCCTCACTAACATGAGTCAGAAGCAGAGATTCCCCACACTGGAAAAGGGTTTACATTGTATTCAATGCAATGCCACAACAGCATGGGGGCTTTCCCCAACAGCTGAGGGGGAAACCAGATTGAAACTGCACATTTCTAACAAAAAAAATCCCCCATGTTTCTGAATCAGTGTCATTGTCCTGGGCAGGAATTGGATCCCATTTAGGAAGCTGGATTGGGATTTAAAGGAGTCAAAATAATGAAAATCAGCTACAGAATTAGAGACAAAAATGTTTTATTTTCCAATGCAGCAAAGCTGACATTTCCATTCGAATCCCAGTCAGTTGAGGGTGAGCCTGTCAAACAGATACTCTCCCATACCATTCTCAGGGGCTCCCAGTCTCTTCAGGTTGGTGATGTGATCTCCAAGCTTCTTGATCATCTTCACTTGTTCATCCAAGTAGTGAGTCTTCAGGAAGTCACACAGCTGAAGTTAAAAAAGTTAACTCAGGAAATAAATTGAATCCCCCTCCCTGTAACTTGTCTACTGTAGCCAATATCAGTAATCCAAAAATCAGTTGGTGGATTTGATTCAAACCATTGAAGAGTCACATTGCTGTGGCTCTGGAGTCATAAGTAGGCCAGACTGGGCAAGAACAGAAGATTTCCTTCCCTAAAATGGGCATGAGCAAACTTCATTTTCACCAAGCACTAATGGAGAGATTTGAATCCAGATATTACCGTGGGTCTCTAGTTTACTAATCCAGTGAAAATTCAAAACACCCACCCCACAAAAGGATGTACAGGGGTATAACTGGGGTCTTGTACGACTCCAACTGGATTAAATACTGAATTGGCTGGAGTCACCACTTTCCATGTCACGTTCTGGGACATCAAGGGCAAGAAAGCTCCTTCAAAAAGAAATGAGAAACTTACATGAGGGTCAGTGTTCCCAGAGGAGAGTTTGTGCAGATCCAGCAGACTCTGGTTCACATCCTTCTCCAGCTGCAGAGCTCTCTGCATTGCCTCCAGACCATTGCCCCACTCATCCTGCTCTGGCTTCTAAAACAAAAAGATGTGATGCTTATTGTTTAAGGTTAGAACTAACAGATATTATCTGGAGATTTGGCTTCATTAGTGACAAAGACCAACACTGGACACAGTCAGTGCATTGGCTAAGAGTAGCCACGCAATGGGAAGTGCCATTAATCACTCATTCTTCTTATACTGGAATGATTTCCCTCCACATTTCTCTAGTTCAGGATGATCAAAACCACACTGACTAATCCCCCACCCATCCCCAACTCAGTAGAAGTTGATCACTTCAGATGCTCTGAACCCAGTATTACAAATCCACAAGTGAATTTTCTGAAGCAAAATACATTGCATCAAAGACAAATCCAACCTTGACATCCTCCAGGATGACTCTGCCTCCACGTTTATTCTGGAATTCCATCAGATTCTCAGCGTATTCCCGTTCCTCATGTGAGTGCTCCTTGAAGAACTCAGCAAAGTGACTCAGGGCAACATCATCCCGGTCAAAGTAACAGAACTGTGGGTAAAGAGTCAGATCGGAGATTATCCAGGGGACACTTGGAATCTAGAACAACCACCACAGGTCATTTCTTTACTCAAATGGAGTCAGTTATTCTCAAACATCAGCCCATGTTTAATGTAACAGTGGGGCATTCTTTCCTTCTCCCCCCATGGAGATTTCACATCAATGCTCACCTCCAAACTCTGGCCTGGGCCTCAGGATCCAGTCACAGACGGAGATCCTGAGCTTCCTAACCCACAGACCAGTCAGTAAGGATAGGCAAAAACACCCTTATGATCATCCTCAACACCGGTGCCCCACAAGGCTGTGTTCTCAGCCTCTTCCTATACTCCTTATACACCAAGGGTTGTGGCCAAATTCCCCTCCAATTCTACTTTCTAGTTTACTGATGACACCACTGTAGTGGGTCAGATCTCAAACAATGAGACAGATTATTACACAATCTGGGGAGGAAACAATAATCTCTCCCTTGATGATCATCTGTTGTTTTGGTCACATCAACTTCCTGAAGTGGAAAGGAGAACATGCCCCTGTCCACATCAATGGGGATGAAGTAGAAAGGGTCAACAGCTTCCAGTTTTTAGGTGTTCAGATCACCAGCTATCTGGTCTCCACCCTCCACACTAACACTATAGTTAAGAAACCCACCAACACCTCTTTCTCAGGAGGACTAGGCAAATTCAGCATGTCAGCTCCAACTCACCAACTTTTACAGATGCACCATAGAAAGCATTCTTTCTGCTTGTATCACAGCTTGGTATGGTGCCTGCTCTGCCCAAGACTGCAAGGATCTACAAAGGATTGTGAACGTAGCCCAATCCATCACACAAACCAGCCTCCCATCCATTGACTCTGTCTACACTTCCTGCTGCCTTGGCAAAGCAGCCAGCATCATTAAAGACCACAAACCCCAGGCACTCTCTGCCACCAGAGAAAGCAATCAAAGTCTGGAATCACATACCAACCGATTCAAGAACAGCTTCTTCCCTGCTGCTGTCAGACTTACTTTGCATCAAGTTGATCTTTCTTTACAACCTAGCTATGACTAACACTACATTCTGCACTCTGCCTTCTCTATGAAGAGTATGTTTCATCTGTATAGTAAAGAACAAAATACTTTTAATTGTGTACAAGTGTGACACGAATAAATCAAATCAAGTAGAAAAACTTCAACCCAGTTTATTGCTCCTGGGATGATTTAGCCTGGGGGAAGGTCAGTACAACAGGATTTACCCATTTCAAATGGCAGAGGGAGGAGAACATTCACATGGTCATCCAATTGGATTACTTCCATCCAAGTGGGATAATTGGATTAGATCCATGCAGCTCATGAACCCTCCAAGGGGATAGATTCAGGCCTGTCTAGTCCACTCTGCACATTTAAACTCTTCTTTAAAAGAAAGATGTATCTTCTGTTAGAAGCTTCACAGAGCCTGTTTCAGATGGAAACTCTTCAGAATCAGGTCAAGTTATTCCAGACAGGGAGCAGTCTGCTAACAAGATCCTGTCCCTCAGTAACATTTATCACCAACAACTATCATTTAAAGCCAAATTCATTGGTAAACATATTGCACCTGCTCAGAGCACAACCAGAACATTATTTTAAATTTAAACCCCAATCATCACAAAGCCTCACCATGGAGAGGTAAACATAGGAGGAATAGAGCTCCAGGCTGATCTGCTTATTCACAGCATCCTCACAGTCCTTGTGGTAGTTCTCACACACTTGGGAAGCCATCTGAACTCTCTAGACTCTGAGATGAATACAAGTGGGACCAACTCACCTTAAATCCCCAGACTCACATCCCAACTGATCCCGCACCATTCCCAGTAACGAATCAGAATGACAAGCTCCTTAGAGGGAACCAATCAGGAATGGGATGATCATTTGGACCAGGGAACATTCTGATTGGATCAGACAAGTTCAAAACTGCAGCTCATGGGAAGTGAAACTGACCAATCATCTGGAGGAGGAGAAAGTGGGTTCCCGGACCCGTGTCCTTTGTTTGAACAGAGGGGAGTACGGTCGGATGAGAGAAGAATTGGCGAATGTTGATTGGGGGAGTGCGTTGGAAGGTAGGTCTGCCGAGGAACAGTGGAGGATCTTTAAGGAGATCTTTCTTGGTGCTCAGCAGAAATTTATTCCGATGGTTAAAGAGGGTCGGAGGAGAGATAATCAGCCGTGAATAACGAAGGAGGTAAAGGAAAGTGTTAAATTAAAAGCGGATGCGTTTAGAGTGGCTAAGAGAAGTGGGCGAGAAGAGGATTGGGAGAGGTTTAAATATCAACAAAGAATGACAAAGAAGTTGGTAAAGAAGGGTAGGAGAAACTATGAAGCTGGGCTAGCGCTTAATATAAAAAAGGATAGCAAGAATTTTTATAAATATATAAAAAGGAAGAGGCTGGCTAGGGTGAACGTTGGACCCTTAGAGGATGAGAGGGGGGACTTAGTGGTAGGGGATGGGGAAATGGCTGAGGCCTTGAATAACTTTTTTGTTTCGGTCTTCACGGAGGAGGACGTGAATAGTCTGCCGGGTGTTAGCGATGGAAAGGTGGTAGGACTGGAGGGTCTCAATGACATTACTGTTACTAGAGAGCTGGTGCTCAACAGACTGGAGGGACCGATTGTGGACAAGTCCCCAGGACCGGATGGAATGCATCCGAGGGTCCTGAAAGAAATGGCGGGGGTGATAGTGGATGCCTTGATGATTATTTTCCAAACGTCGCTGGATTCCGGGGAAGTGCCGGAAGATTGGAAAACGGCTAATGTTACACCGTTGTTTAAGAAGGGTGGCAGGCAAAAGGCAGGGAATTATAGGCCGGTTAGTTTAACGTCTGTTGTAGGTAAAATGTTAGAATCCGTCATCAAGGAGGAAATAGCGAGACATCTTGAGGAGAATTGTTTGGTAGAGCAGACGCAGCATGGTTTCGTTAAGGGGAAGTCGTGTCTGACGAATTTATTGGAGTTCTATGAGGATGTGTCTAGGGCGGTGGATAGAGGAGAGCCGGTGGATGTGGTCTTTCTTGATTTTCAGAAGGCGTTTGACAAAGTACCTCACAAGAGGTTATTACAGAAGGTAAGGGGGCATGGAGTTGTGGGTAGGGTGTTAGCATGGATAGAGGATTGGCTGTCAAGTAGGAGGCAGAGAGTGGGGGTCAATGGGTGCTATTCAGATTGGCGGTTGGTGACTAGTGGAGTGCCCCAGGGGTCGGTGCTGGGGCCTCAGCTATTTACCATTTATATAGATGATCTGGAGGAGGGAACCGAGTGTATGGTGTCAAAATTTGCTGATGACACCAAGATTGGTGGAACGGCAAATTGTGCGGAGGGTGTGGAGAGTCTGCAGAAGGATCTAGATAGGCTGGGCGAATGGGCCAGGAACTGGCAAATGGAATTTAATGTTGGCAAGTGTGAGGTGGTCCACTTTGGTAGGAAGGACTATTACTTACGTGGCGAAAAACTGCAGCAGGCGACGGTGCAGAGGGCCCTCGGGGTCCTTGTGCATGAGTTGCAAAAACCCAGTTTGCAGGTGGTCAGGAAGGCGAATGGGATGCTGGCCTTCATAGCGAGGGGGATTGAATATAAAAGTAGGGAGGTCTTGCTGCGGCTGTATAGGGCATTGGTGAGGCCGCAGCTGGAGTACTGTGTGCAGTTTTGGGTGCCGTACTTACGCAAGGATATTTTGGCCTTGGAGGAAGTGCAGAGGAGGTTTACTAGGCTGATTCCGGAGTTGAGGGGGTTGAGCTATGAGGAGAGGCTGAATAAACTAGGCTTGTACTCATTAGAGTTTAGAAGAATGAGGGGAGATCTCATTGAGACGTATAAGATGATGAATGGGATGGATAGGATAGAGGTGGAGAGACTCTTCCCGCTCAGAAAGGACAGTAGGACTAGGGGGCACAGCCTCAAGATAAAGGGGGGGTGGTTTAGAACGGAGTTGAGGAGGAACTTCTTCACTCAAAGGGTGGTGAATCTCTGGAATTCTCTCCCCGTTGAAGTGGTGGAGGCTGCCTCGCTAAATATATTTAAGACGCGGGTTGATGGGTTTTTGATAAGCGAGGGGATTAAGGGTTATGGGGAGAAAGCGGGAAAGTGGAACTGAGCCACGACAGATCAGCCATGATCTTATTGAATGGCGGGGCAGGCTCGAGGGGCTGGATGGCCGACTCCTGCTCCTATTTCTTATGTTCTTATTAACCTAGTTTTTTCAGAGCTTTTCGGAGAGCAGCAGGAAACCGGAAATCGGTCTTGGGGAGGCCTGGGTAATTTTGTCTTACCCAATAAATTTGAACGGTGAGAAAACCCGAGACACTGAACACGGACTGTCTCCCAGCCTCCCTCCTCCTCTAACCTAAAACAAACACTCAGTGTTGAGAAAAGGTAAGCTTTTCTTTTCTTTTTCTAGTTCGTCTTGTCTTGTTGAGAGTTTGGGTGGAGAGGATGGCACTTAGGGCAGTTCACTGCTCCTCCATCAGGATGTGGAGCTAAGGGACACCATTAGTGACCCTGCTGACTTCACCTGTGGGAGGTGCACCCACCTCCAGCTCCTCAAACACCGCCTGAGGGAACTGGAGCTGGACCTGGATGAACTTTGAATCATTCGCGAGGCAGAGGGGGTGATGGATAACAGTTATCGGGAAGTGGGAACACATAAAAATGAAGCCAGCTGGGTGACAGTCAGGAGAGGGGAGGGGAGGAGGCAGTCAGTGCAGGGGATCCCCTGTGGTTGTTCCCCTCCAAAATAAATATACCGTTTTGGATACTGTGGGGGGGCCGGGGGAGATGGCCTTCTATGGGTAAGCCACAGTGACCAGATCTCTGGCTCAGAATCGGGATCTGTGGCTCAGAAGGGGAAGGGGGAGAGTAGGAGAGCAATAGTGCTGGGGGCCTCAATAGTTCGAGGCACAGACAGGCGGTTCTGTGGTTGTGAACGAGACTCCAGGATGGTAGTCTGCCTCCCTGCTGCCAGGGTCCTGGATGTCTCTGAGTGGGTAGAAAGCATCCTAAATGAGGAGAGTAATCAGACACGTGTCATTGTCCACAGTGGAACAAATGGTGTTGGCAGAACGAGCAGGGAGATCCCGCAACCAAAATTTAGGGAGGTAGGTAGAAGGTGAATAAGCAGGATGTCTAGATTAGCAATCTCTGGATTACTCCCCATTCCACGTGCTGGCGAGGCTCGGAACAGGGAGATTGTGCAGCTGAACATGTGCAGGAGGGAGGGTTTCAGATTGGTGGATCACTGGAAACATTTCCAGGGAGGATGGGACCTGTACAAGAAGGACGGGTTACACCTGAACTGGAGGGACACCAATATCCTGGCTGGGAGGTTTGCTAGTGTGGTTCGGGTGGGTTTAAACTAATGTGGCAGGGGAGTGGGAATCAGAACAATAGGTCAGGAAGTGTAGGGATTGGGGATGAACATGGGGCCAAGACAAGGCTACCTCAGAGGAAGAGCAATCTGGGGAGGATAAACTCAGTGGACCTGGAGGAATGAAGTGCTTCTGCTTCAATGCAAGGAGCATAACAGGCAAGATAGATTAACGTAGAGCCTTAATGAATGCACGGAACTTGGATGTGGTTTCAGTGACAGAGACTTGGTTAAAAGGACAGGACGGACAGCTGAATATTTTGGGTATAAGTATTTTAGGTGAGACAGAGGAAGAGGTAGAAGAGATGGGAGTAGCAATAGTGGTTAGGGAGCTTATTACAGCAGTACAGAG
The DNA here is from genome assembly GCF_965287045.1 of Carcharhinus amblyrhynchos. Lineage (NCBI taxonomy): Eukaryota > Metazoa > Chordata > Chondrichthyes > Carcharhiniformes > Carcharhinidae > Carcharhinus > Carcharhinus amblyrhynchos. The sequence goes on along the minus strand of NW_027649937.1, from coordinate 31,770 downwards.
GGTGGACAATTTGGAAGGATCATGTAAGGAGACATTGTGGGTAGAGCTCAGAAACAGGGAGGGCACAGACCCTACGCTGTGGGTGCACTGCAGGCATCCCAACAACCCAGCTGAAGAACAAAGATGTAAGGAGATTATGGATTAGTGTAGAAAAAAGTAGAGTTTTTGTAGTGGGAGACTTTAATTTCCCTCATATAGACTGGAAATCCCTTAGGGCGGAACAGGGAGGAATTTTGTAACATGTGTCCAGGAAGGATCTTTGGAACAATATGTTGATAGTCCAATTAGAGAGGGGGCTATACTGGACCTAGTACTGGGGAATTTAGAAGAGCAAAAATGAGTCACGAAATGTCCATGGCAGATGGGATTAAGGAGAATCCCAGTGCATTTGATATGTACATTAGGGACAAGAGGGTTGTCAGAGAAAGAGTCAGAACTCTCAAGAGCAAAGGAGGGGAATTATGCTGAGAACCCAAGGAAGTAGGTGAGATCCTAAATGAATACCTTACATCAGTATTCAGAAGGGTAAGGGACACGTTGGTTGGTAGTGTCTCAGAGGAATGTGTAGACCCGTTAGAACAAATCACAATTACAAGGGACTAAGTGTTACGCGTTTTAGGAAGCATTTCAGTCGACAAATCCCCAATGCCAAATGGCATCTGTCCTAGACTACTGAGAGAGACAGGATATGAAATTACTGGGGCTCTAACAAATATCTTTGTTTCCATATTGGACACAGGTAAGGTCCCAGAGGATTGGAGGAGAGCAAATGTGATCACGTTAGTAAAGAAGGGTAGCAAGGATAACCCTGGTCATTATAGGCCAGTGAGCTTGACGTCTGTGATAGGGAAATTGTTGGAGAGCATTCTTAGAGATAGGATCTGTACACATTGAGAACTGAATAGTCTTATTAGCAATAGACAGTTTTTTTTGTGCGAAGGAGGTCATGCCTCACAAATTTGGTTGAGCTTTTTGAGGAGTTGAGAAGAATGATTGATGAAGGAAGGGCTGTGGCTATCGTCTAAGTGGATATTAGTAAAGCATTTGACAGGCCCTGCATGGCAGGCTGGTGCAGAAAGTTAAATCTCACAGGATCAAAGGTGAACTAACTACATGGCTAGAGAACTGGCTTGGCCATAGAAGTCATGATGTGGGTATGCTGGCGTTGGACTGGCGTAAACACAGTAAAAAGTCTAACAACACCAGGTTTTAGTCCAACCGATTTATTTGATAATAGACTCACAAGCTTTCGAGGTTTCCCTCTTCGTCAGGTGAATGGAGAGTTCTGGCCTCAGACAGAGCATATAAAGCACAGACAGTTTAGAGATTACTGATTAGAATGCGAATCCTTACACCTAACCTGCTGTTCAAGACCTGAAGTGGCCGACAATGTGCGTGGAAGGAGCACTGATCACAGGTTACAGAGATGTGTATTGTCTCCAGACAGTACAGTAAGTGAGGTTTTGCAAACCCAGGCAAGTCACGGGGGTTACAGATAGTGCGAAATGAACCCAAGATCCCTGTTGAGACCGTCTTGGACTAAAACCTGGTGTTGTCAGACTTTTTACTGTGTTGGCCATAGAAAACAGAGAGTAGCAGTGAAGGGTTTTTTTTCTGATTGGAGGTCTGTGATTAGCGATGTTCCACAGGGTTTTGTACTGAGACCTCTGCTGTTTGTGATATGTATATATATATATAAATGATTTGGAAGAAAATGTAGCTGGTCTGATTAATAAATATGCGGGTGACACAAAGATTGCTGGAGTTGCGGAGAGTGATGAACATTGTCAACGAATACAGCAAGACATAAATAGGCTGGAAACTTGGTTGGAGAAATAGCAGATGGATTTTAATCCAGATAAATGCAAAATGATGCAATTTGGTAGATCTAATGCAGAGGGAGCTATTCAATAAATGGCAGAACATCAGGAATGTGTAGACACACAGAGGGATCTGGGTGTGCAAGTCCAGAGGTCCTTAACACTGGCAGCACAGGTGGAAAAAAATGGTGAGGAAGGCATATGGCATGCTTGCCTTTATTGGTCAGGGCATAGAGTATAAAAGTTGCATATAATGTTGCAGAGATGTAGAACTTTGTTCAGGCCACATTTGGAAGACTGTGTCCAGTTCTGGTCACCACATTACCTTTGGGGAAAGTGCAGAAAAGGTTTACCAGGATGTTGTCTGGTATGGAGGGTATTAGCTATGAGGTGAGATTGAGTAAACTAGGGTTGTTCCCCCTGGAAAGACGGAGGTTGAGGGGCGATCTCATATCATTTTATAAAATTATGAAGGGCAGAGATAGGGTGAACAGTTGGAAACCTTTTCCCAGGTCAGAATTGAAAAACACAAGGGATCACTAGTTCAAGTTAAGGGGGTAATGTTCAATACAGATATCTGGGAGATGTATTTTACACAGAGGGTGCTGGGGGCTTGGAATGCACTACCAAGCAATGTGGTTGATGCAGACATGCAAGGATCATTTAAGACTTATCTAGATAGCCACATGAACAGACTGGGAATGGAGTGATACAAACAGATGGTCTGGTTGGGAACACACGATCGGGGCAGTCTTGGCGGACTGAAGGGCCTATCTTGTGTTGCATTATTCTTTATTTCTTGGTTTCTACTCTCGTTGTATCTGTGTGGGTTTCCTCTGGTTGTTCCGGATTATTCCCACAGTCTGATAGACGAGCTGGTTAGGTGCATTGGCCATGCAAACTCCTCCCTCAGTGTACCCGAAAAGGCACCAGTGTTTGGCGACAAGGTGATTTTCACAGTAATTTTATTGCATTGTTAATGTAAGCTTTTGATACTTTACAAATGTTAGACTTTCTCTGATTATGAAATGTTTCTGGGAATCCTCATCGAGCTGTTAGTGTAAGTGAAGGTGGATCAGTTAATAATCGGAAACAAGAATCCTCCTGCCAGCTTTGAGTTTAACTCCTCGATCCAAGGGTTTGGATATTTATCCATCTGTGAGAAGCAGTTTACCGTTTGTTTAAAATTCCCCAGTATGAAGTATTTATATTTGTTCCTGGGACCTGACTGTCACTGACCACCCAGCATGTATTACCCATCCCTAGTTGCCCTTGTTCAGAGGGCAGATTGCTGTGACCCTGGAATCACGATTAGCCCTGACCATATAATGACAACACATTTACTTCCTTGGTACGTTGGTGAACCCGATGGGTTTTTTTGGGGGGAAATCGACAATGGTTTTTATGGTCACCGGCAGATTCTGAATTCCAGATATATTTATTCAAATTCCACCATCTCCTGTGATGGGATTGGAACCCACGTGGCCAGAACATTTGCTGAGTTTCTGTATTAACAGTCTAGAGATAAAACCACCAGTCCATCACATCCACACCCTGAGTGTACACATTTTGATTTGTGGTAACCTTGACATACCGTATTATACACATCTGCTGGGCTTTCAGATCAGACAGCATTAACTGCCTCAATCAGGGAGCTCAAATTCCAATATGTCCAACTGATTGTTATCATTAAAGTCATTACCTATGACTCTCTGTCTCTTTCTGTGTTCCTTGCTCTCTCTCACTTGTGTCTCTGTCCCTCCCTCTCTATGTTTCTCTCTGTCTCCTTCTGTCTCTCTGCCTCTCCCTCTTTCTCTGCCTCAGCTGCAGCCTCACAGTCTCACTCTCCTTCACCCGCTTTGTCTCAACCTCACTTTCCCTCTCTGTCTCTGTACTCCTTTACTTCTTTCTTTATCTCTCTCTCAGACTCTAACAGTATCTGTTAGAAACACTTTCAGATTCTGTCGCTCTCCATCTCTTGCCATTCCCTCTCTGTCAATCGCTGTCTCTCTCTATCACTCTCACTGTTAGTTCACTGTCCCCCACCCCCTCTATTGGCCATTCTCTCTGCCTGTGTGTTGTTGTTTGTTAAATGCCCAATAGGAAGAGTCAGGGGTCTTGTGTTTGTTGTTACTACTTGGGGGAAATGAGTTGAAAAATTGAAGTAAGGGGAAATTTCAGTAGATTTTTTAACTGCTGTCTGAAGTGAGTCTGTGTAACAGCGTAGATGACAGTGTTTGTGCAGCAACTCAGGAGTTGCAACATGGAGCCCAATTCCAGAACAAAATAATCTAACCATCCTAACTGATAACCCAAATAAAACAACCGATTCCATATAGAATAAACCATTAATGCCGACCATAAAAGGATGAAATTGGCTGAGATAACAAACAGTAAAATGATGGATTTCTTTCGACTCTCCATCTCTGGGTCCCTGGGATTCTCCCCACTGTTGTGAGCCCGGAGTCTCCTGCGGGCTCTGCTGCTCACTAAAATGTGTCTGACGGTGAAAGCATTGAGCAGCAGAATCAGGACAAATGGGACAAAGGGGGTGAGAATGTAGTGGAGGAACTCGATTATTCCCCAGACCAGAGATTCCTTAACATCCGGCGTAACATAACAAAACCACTGGTTTAGCCCCGGCCAATATTTATTTGAAAACAGGAAATACCAGAAAATGTTCTTTAAGCAGCTCAGCGCCGTCACTGTTCCCAGAACCACAGTCGCTGATTTCTCACTGCAATATTTACTTTTCAGCTTGGGACAGCAAATGGCCACAAATCGATCAAAGGTGAAAGTGACGGTGAACCAGACAGAACAGTCAGCGGCTGCATAAAGCAGGATGGCGTGGATGTTACACACGGGGAGCGAGTGCAGGAATTCAAACCGTTCCCGATAAACAACGGGAATGTGTCTCAATATCAGGTCGAGGATAATGACCAGCAGATCCCCCACTGACATGGCCACCAGGTAACGAGTGACACATTTGGACAGACCACAGTTTCTGCTCGTCAGGGTCACAATTGTGATTATGTTCACTGTCAGGAAGGGAAATAAAGAATAAAATTAGACACGATTCAGGGAAAGAAGTTACCATTTAGACTGAGGATGGGTTGAAATAATAAAAAATTACACACATTAAATCACTTTTTTTAATAAATCCAGCTCATCTTTTTCAGTGTAAGAGCGAAGAGGAGCCTCCGGAGGAAACCCACACAGACACGGGGAGGAGGTCCACACACACAGGGACCCTGACGCTGTGAGTGAGCAGTGCTAACCACTGTGTCACCAAGCTGCTCCATGGTAGCAATCATGATGTGGAGATGCCGGTGTTGGACTGGGGTAAACGCAGTAAGAAGTCTGACAACACCAGGTTTAAGTCCAACTGATTTATTTGGTAATAAACTCACAAGCTTTCGTGATTAAACTGACGAAGAATTTAACCTCGAAAGCTTGTGAGTTTACTATCAAATAAATCGGTTGAACTTAAACCTGGTTTGTCAGACTTCTTACCATGGTAGCAACACACAGGTATACATCTGGGAGAGAGTATTCCGGGAAGTCTACAGCACTGTCCCTCACTCAGCTACAAGTAAATAGCCCCTCAGCTTGTTCGGGGTTTGGAGGGTAGGGAGGCTGAGGGATTAAACACCATCAGAACATCGAGGCTGCAGTCCTGTAGGTGGTCATCTGTTGTCTCTCAGACAGCTCTCTGACAATCCCTGCAGCAGAGCTGGTACCAAACATTGCTGGTTTCACCCTTTCCTGTGGGTAATAATAACAGTTGGCAGAGAGAGATCCTGTGCCTCAGCAGCTGAGAATCTCTATTTACTCAGGACTGTACCCAGGAGATGAAACCAAAGCATTGTGGCCACCGTTAGCACAACACAGGAAGAAACAGTAATTCACACTCAACTGACACAGAAAACAAAATAGCCAAGTTCCACACACGAGGACGGCCTCAATCAGGATCTTGGGTTCATGTCACACTGTCCTCAACACCAGGACTTGCAAAATCTCACTAACTCTCCTGGCTTGGGACAATACACATCTCTTTACCCTGTGTTTAACCATCTTTCCACTCACATTGTCTGTACTTTTAAGGCTTAATTACCTGTAAAGACTCGTATTCCAACCGTTATCTTGTAAATTGAGTTTGTATCTTTCTATGCCCTGTTTGTGAACACATATCCTCACTCACCTGAAGAAGGAGCCTGGGGCTCCAAACGCTCCTGCTGCCAAATAAACCTGTTGGAATTTATCCTGTTGTTGTGAGACTTCTGACTGTGCTTATCCCAGTACAACACCAGCATCTCCACATCACACAACACAAGTACCAGAGTTTGCTTTCAACAGTGGGAGAAAGCTTCAGGGTTCAGTGAATAACGAGTGTCCATAATACCCAGTAAGTTTGCTGCTGTCCCACTCTGGCCAAATGGGGCACTGAAGCTCAGTGAGTCCTCTGTCAGCAGGAAGGTTGCTCATCTCTGCACCAGGCAAGGAAAACTCAAACCAAGGCCGATACAAAGGAAAAGCCAAGCAGCCTGCCTTAATGACTATCGTCCGCTAACACTGATATCCAATATTATAAAATGCATCAAAAGGATAATCATGACATGAATAAATTCCAGCCTCCCAGATTACCAGGAACCAATACAGTTCAACTACCACTGCCACAGGTCCACAAGCACCATCTCCTTGGCCCTACAGTGAACCCTGCAACACAGACTCATGTTTATTGACGACAGCTCAGCCTTTAACACTATTATTCTTACGAAACTCATGTTCAAAATCCATGGCCTGGGGTTCAGCTGCTCCCTCTGCAATTTCATCCTGAACTTCCTAACCCACAGACAGCAATAAATAAAGACCGTCAACAACACCTCCTCCACTAACATTCTCTGCAGAGGTGCTTCACAAGGCTGTGTCCTCCACCCCTTGCTATACTGATGTGCCGATGACTGTGTGGCCCAATTCCCCTCCCATTCAATTTCCAAGATTATTGCTGATACCACATAATGGGTCGGGTCTCAAACAACGATGAGACCGAAAACAGGGAAAAGACAGAGAATCTGGTGAACTGGTGTGACAGCATTAATAATTTCGTCAATGTCAACAAGGTAGATAGTCACCAACTTCAGGAAGCAGAGTGGAGAACATGCCCCTGTCTACAACCATGGGATGAAGTTGAAATGTTTCAAGCGTTCAAGTTTCTCAAGGTTTGCATGTTTATTGATGTCTTTTCTTTTACTTCACAGGTGATTCGGTTTGCCTTGTTGTCCAACACGGTGGGTCGTATGAGGGCTGCTCTTGGATGTTGCTTCGAGAGTTGCCTAGTGCTTCATGTCGTTAGTGCACGCTTAAACTGGACCATCTGACAGGCAACACGACAGCTCAGTGACTATCACTGTTTGCTGTGCAGATACATGGATTTGGGCCGGTGTCTGTGGGAGTTTGCACATTCTCCCTGTGACTGTGTGGGTTTTCTCCGGGTGCTCCGGTTTCCTCCCACACCCCAAAAAACGTGCTCTTAGGCTGATTGGTGTAACAAATTAGTCTCCCTTCAATCTTCCCCAATAGGTGTGACAAAGGTCATAGGTAGAGGAGGATACTCAATATTAAAATGGTGGCATGGGCTCGTTGGGCCGAAGGGCCTGTTTCCCGTGCTGTGTTGTTCTTTGTTCTTTGAGGTCCAAATCACCAACAATCTGTCCTGCTCCCTCCATGGTGACCCTGTAGTTCAAAAGCTCTCCAACAACTCTACCTTTTTAGAGGTCTAAAGACATTTGGAATGTCAGCTACGATTCTCACCAACTTTTACAGATGCACCATAGAAACCATCCTTTCTGGTTGTATCACAGCTTGGTATGGTGCCTGCTCTGTCCAAGACTGCAAGAAAATTCAAAGCCCAGTCCATCACTAAACCATCCTGCCACCAATTGAAAGCATTAAACTTCCTGCTGCCTTGGAAAAACAGCCAGCCTAATTAAGTCCCCACACACAACGGATATAAACTCATCCACCTTGTTCCATCGTTGAGAAAAAAAGATACCAAGTCTGAGGACATGTACCAACCGACTCATAGAATCATAGAAACAAGACAATACAAAAGGAGGCCATCTGACCCATCAAATATGTACTGACAACAATCCCAGCCATCCACTATCCCCAAAGTCCCGCATACATACCCAGTATACGGATGTGTGAACAAGGCTGTGTTCAGTGTTGTTCCACAGGGATCGACGATGGGTCCCTTACTGTTTGTAGTACACATTGACGGTCTAGACAGGAATGTGTGAGGTAGTTCAGTAACAACAGATGAAATAAAAATTGGTGATGAGGTAAATATTGAGGAGGAAAGCTTTAGATTAAAGGAATCATAGAAACCAACAGTGCTGAAGGAGGCCAGTCAGCCCATCGAGACGGCACCTACCACAATCCCACCAGGCCCTATCCCCATAACCCCATGTATTTATCCCAGTGAGTCTCCCTGACAATGACAATTTAGCCTGGCCAATCCACCTAAACGTGTCTTTGGAATGTGGGAGGTATCTGGAGCACCTGAAGGAAACCCACGCAGACACGGGGAAACTGTGCAAAACCCACGCAGACAAACCCAAGCCAGGAATCGAACGTGTGTCCCTGGTGCTGTGGCACAGCAGTGCTAATCACCGTGTCACTGTGTCGAAAAACAAGCAGGCTTGTCAGATGGGCAAATGGATTTTAAACCTGAAAAATGTGAGGCAATGCATTTGGGCAGACTGGCAGGGCAAGGAAATGCACAATGAGCAGTAGAGTGTGAGGAAGTGAAGAAAACCAGAATGAATGTGGGCTGCTTATATGAGGATCCCTGAAGGCAGTGGGACAGGTATATGATGTGGTTAAGATGATATGGAGGATACTTAACTTTAGCAGCGGCAGCATAGAATTTAAGAGCTGGGAAGTTATGATGGAAGTGTATAAAATGCTGGTTAGACCAGACCAATAGCACTGCTTTACTCGGGTTATCACCCTATAGGGGGGATGTGATTGCACTGGAGACGGTGGAGAGGAGATTCACCAGGATGCAGCCTGGGCTGGAGAGTTTCAGCTGTGAGGAGAGGCTGGTTAGACTGGGGGGGTTTAATTTAGAGCAGAGACGGTGGGAGGGGAAGTGGGTGTTGTGGGCGCTTTCAAATGGGGGTGGGAATTGAGTGTTACGTACAAAATTATGTGGCACATAGATAGCAAGAAACCTATTTCCTTTAGCAGAGGCGTCAATAACCAGAGAGGCGTGGATTTAAAGTTAAAAGGCAGATTTTTGAGTGGATTTGGGAAAATAAATGTTTCCATCCACAGGGTGCTGGGAACTGCAGCTCAGGGCCTGAAAGGATGGTAGAAGTGGGAACAACCACAAGAGGCATCTGGATTAGCGATTCAAACACCAGAGCAGACAAGGCTGTGGATCGAGTGCTGGAAAAATGGGATTCAATCGGATAGAACATAGAACATTACAGCGCAGAACAGGCCCTTCGGCCCACGATGTTGCGCCGACCAGTTAAAAAACAATGACCCTCTAAACTAAACCAATCCCTTTCCATCCATAAACCTATCCACGGATCTCTTAAACGCCCCCAAACTAGGCGCATTTACAACCGCAGCAGGCAGGGCATTCCAATCCCTCACCACCCTCTGGGTAAAGAACCTACCCCTGACATCCGTCCTATAACTACCCCCCCTTAATTTAAAGCCGTGCCCCCTCGTGCTAGCTTTCTCCATCCGAGGAAAAAGGCTATCACTGTCCACCCTATCTAAACCTCTAATCATCTTATATGTTTCAATAAGGTCCCCTCTTAGCCGCCTTCTTTCTAACGAAAACAACCTCAAATCCCTCAGTCTCTCCTCATAGGACCTCCCCTCCATACCAGGCAACATCCTGGTAAACCTCCTCTGCACCCTCTCCAAAGCCTCCACATCCTTCCTATAATGTGGGGACCAGAACTGCACACAATACTCCAAGTGCGGCCGCACCAGAGTTGGGTACAGTTGCAACATGACACTGCGGCTCCTAAATTCAATCCCCCTACCAATAAACGATAGGTGTTTGATGACCAGTTCAGACGTAAGGGGCCAAAGGGCCTCATTTTGTGCTGTTAAAGTTCGATGGCTGTTAGATCACCCTCAGCAGTGGCCCCATCACTTGTAGCTCTGATAGCGCTGGCTGTGATACTGACCACGTACCAAACCTATGTGGTTGCAAATGCACAATTGCAGCCAGCAGTGAGCTGCCTGGTCTGAGAGAGACATCTATCAGCCCTCTGCTGCTGCAGATAGCTTCAACACAGCAGCTGCCCGAGATAGTCCGGGGACCGCAGCTCTTCATGAGCAACCCCCAAACGAATATAGTCTCTCCCTGACCTGGACCAACACCACCGCACCCCCCCCCCCCCCACTTCCTCCACACCAATAATATGCAAACAGGCAGAGAAACCTCTTCCCTACCCCACTGTGCATGCAGAGAGACAGCGAGACCCCCTCCCTACCCCACTGTGCATGCAGAGAGACAGCGAGACCCCCTCCCTACCCCACTGTGCATGCAGAGAGGCAGCGAGACCCACTCCCTACCCCACTGTGTATACAGAGAGACAGCGAGACCCCCTCCCTACCCCACTGTGCATGCAGAGAGACAGCGAGACCCCCTCCCTACCCCACTGTGCATGCAGAGAGACAGAGAGACCCCCTCCCTACCCCACTGTGCATACAGAGAGACAGCGAGACCCCCTCCCTACCCCACTGTGTACACAGAGAGGCAGCAAGACCCCCTCCCTACCCCACTGTGCATGCAGAGAGGCAGCGAGACCCCCTCCCTTCCCTACTGTGCATGCAGAGAGGCAGCGAGACCCTCTCCCTACACCACTGTGCATGCAGAGAGACAGTGAGGCCCCCTCCCTTCCCCACTGCATATGCAGAGAGGCAGCGAGACCCCCTTTTCAAAGGCCTTGCTAAAATCCAATGTCAGCTACACTGCCCTCTTCTACTTGGTTGGTTACTCCTTAAAATCGGTGCGAACAGAGACCTTGAATATTTTGAAGAAGACGGTGTGAATATTATCAGGCATTGGCAACAATGTGGGATTGACTTTACAACCAGATCTTGAACATTTTGAATAACAGAGCAGAATTGAAAGTCGGAATGGTTGACTCCTGCTTGTAATATGTATGTGTGTGTACACAGTACAAGAGAGCCTCAATTTAACAGGTGTTACCTGTCTTGGACCCTCCACGCTAACAATATTATTAAGAGAGCTCAGCAATGTGTCCACTTTCTCAGGAAGTTGAGGAAATTTGGCAAGTCCGCTACCGCACTCACCAACTTTTACAGATGCAAAATAAAAAGAATCCTTTCTAGTTGTATCACAACTTGGTATGGCCCCTGCACTGTCCAATACCGCAAATAACTGCAAAAGTCCATCGCACAATCCAACCACCCAGACATTGATCTTGTCTACAATTCCCACTGCTTCAGAAAAGCAGCCAGCATAATCAAGGACCCCAACCACAACAGACATACTCTCTTCCACCTTCCTCCGTGTGTGTGTGTGTCTGTGTGTGTGTGTGTGTGTGTGTGGGATCTCAGTCAGCCGGGGTAAAACAGAGCACGGAGTAAATGAAACTTTTCCTGCTCTGTGTGTGGGAGACTCGCTCTAAGGGAAATCTCCATCGGGTTCTGTGGCAGTACCACGGTGCTGAATGGGATAGATTCCAAACACAAACCTGCTTGGGAGGCTGTGGCTTCGTGGAATTGTCATAAAAATCATAGAATCACAACAGTGTAGAAAGAGGCCATTCGGCCCATCGAGTCTGCACCGACCACAATCCCCGCCCCGCTCCCGTAAAGCCACATATTCACAGAACTCATCTTTGGACACTAGGTTTGATTTAGCGTGGCCAATCAACTGAAAGAGACATCTTTGGACTTCGGGAGGAAACCGGAGCACCTGGAGGAAACCCACACAGACACGGGGAGAATGTACAGACTCCACACAGACACTGTGTCTCTGTTGTCACTGGACTATTAATCAAGGAACCAGTAATATTGCTCTGGGGGTCCGGGTTTGAATCCCAATGTGTCAGATGGTGAAATTTGAATTCAGTAAAATAGTTGGAATTAACAGTCCAATGATGACCATGAAATCATAGAATCCCTACACCACAGAATGAGGCTACGAAGCCAATCGAGACCGCACCCAACAACAAGCCCACCCAAGCCCTCTCCCTGTAACCCCACATATTTACCCTAGTAATTACCAGACTCTTATAAAGCCTCAGCGGAACAGCCCTGTTTTTGTATTCTGGTCCTCTCCAAATAAATACGAATACCACGCGGCCATTACCCACATGGAAGCAATGACCAAGCGGTATTATTGTTCCATTATTAATCCAGAAACCCAGAAAATGTTCTGGGACTTGCATTTAAATCCCACCATGGCAGATGGTGGAATTTGAATTCAATAAAAAAAACTGGAATTAAGTGTCTGCTGAAACCATTGTTGATTGACAGAGGAAAAAATCCCATCTGGTTCACGAATGTGCTTTAGGGAAGGAAATCTGCCATCCTGACCTGGTCTTGCCTACATGTGACTCCAGAACCACAGCAATGTCTCAACTGCCCTGTGAAATGGCCTCGCAGGACATTCAGTTGTAAAAATCGCTGCAAAGTCTCTACAAAGAAATTAAATTGCACGGATCATCTGGCATCGACCAAGTCACTAGAAAAGACAACGGCAAAACAAGCAGCCCTGTAGACCCTGCAAAGTGCTCCTTACTAACGTCTGGGGGCTACTGCCAACATTGGGAGAGCTGTCTCACAGACCAGTCAATCAACAGCCTGACATAGTCATTCTTATGGAATCATACCTCACAGAAAATACCCCAGACACCACCATTGCCATCTCTGGGTACATCCTGTCCCACAGGCTGGACAGACCCAGCAGAGGTGGCGGCACAGTGGTATACGGTCGGGAGAGAGTTGCCCTGGGAGTCCTTAACATCGACTCTGGACCCCATGAAGTCTCATGGCTTCAGGTTAAACATGGGAAAGGGAGCTTCCTCCTGGTTACCACGTACAGTCCTCCTTGGGCTGATGAATCATTACTCCTCCAGGTTTAACAACACTTGGAGGAAGCACTGAGGGTGACAAGGGAGGAAATGTACTCTGGATGGGAGATTTCAATGTCCATCACCAAGACTGGCTCAGCAGTAACATTACTGATCAAACTGGTCGGGTCCTGAAGGATAGAACTGCTCGACTGAGTCTGCAGCAGGTGGTAAAGGAACCAGCAAGAGGAAATAACGTCCTCGACTTCATCCTTACCAATCTGCCGGCTGCAGATGCATCTGTCCATGAGAGTATCTGTAAGAGTGGCCACGACACAGTCCTTGTGGAGCTGAAATCCCACATTCACATTGAGAATAATCTCGATTGTGTTGCACGCACGATCACTGTGTTAAATGGGACAGACTTTGAACTGACCTGCAACTCAAGGTTGGGTGTTTATGAAGTGCTGTGGGCCATCAACAGCAGCAGGATTGTACTCCAGCACAATCTGCCACCTCATGGCCCGGAATATCCCCCACTCAACCAATACCATCATGCCAGGGGATAAATCCTGTTCAATGGAGGGTGCAGGAGGGCATACCAGGAGCAGCACCAGGCAACCTAAGAACGAATTGTCATCCTAGTGAAGCTACCAAACAGGAGTACGTGCGTGCCGAAGGGCAAAAGTAGCAAGCGATAGAAAGAGCTAAGCGATCGCACAACCTGCAGATCAGATCTAAGTTCTGCAGTCTTTCCAAATCTCGACATGGAAGGTGGTGGCAATTAAACACTCAGCGGAGGAGGAGGCTCCAAAAACCGTACCATCCTCAATGATGGAAGAGTCCAGCACACCAATGGAAAAGATAAGACTGAAGTAATCGCAATAATCTTCAGCCAGAAGTGCCGAGTGTATGATCCATCTCGGCCCCCTGCAATCGTCCCCAGAATCTCAGATATCAGTCTCCAGACAATTTGATTCGCTCCACGTGATATCAAGAAAATATTGGAAGCACGGGATTCTGCAAAGGCAATTGGTCCTAATAACATTCACTGAAGACTTGTGCTCCAGAACTTGCCGTTCCCCTGGCCAAGCTCTTCCAGTACAGTTATAACACTGACATCTACCCAACAATGTGGAAAATTGCCCAGGTATGTCCTATACACAAAAAGCAGAACACATCCAACCCAGCTAATTACCAGGGGCAATGTCTCCACTGGTTGGAATCATACCTGGTACATACAAAGATGGTTGTGGTTGTGAAGGGTCAGTCATCTCAGCTCCAGGACATCTCTACAGGAGCCCATCCTGGTAATGAACTGGGCCCAACAGTCTTCAGCTGCTTCATCAATGACCTTCCCTCTATCATGAGGTCAGAAGAGGACTTTTGCTGATGATTGCACAATGTTCAGCACCATTCGTCACTCCTCAGATACTGAAACAGTCCGTGTCCAAATGCAACAAGATCGGGACAATATCCAGGCTGCAGCTGACAAGTGCCAAGTAACATTGTGCCACACAAATGCCACGCAATGCCCGTCACCAACAAGACACACACTAATCAACGCCCTTTGATGTTGTAGCCATCAGTGAATCCTCCACTGTCAACAATCTTCGGGTTACCATGGACTAGAAACTGAACTGGACTCACCACATAAACACAGTGGCTACCAGAATAGGTCAGAGACTAGGAATACTGTGGTGAGTAACTCACATTCTGACTACTCAAAGCCTGTCCATCACCTTCGAGGCAGAAGTCAGGAGTGTGATGGGATACTTCCTACTTCCCTGGATGAGTTCAGCTGCAACAACACTCAAGAAGCTTAACACCTTCCAGGACAAAGCAGCCCACTCGATTCACACCAAATCCACAAACATTCAACCCCTCCTCCACCAACGCTCTAAAGCAACAGTGTGTACCATCTTCATGAAGCACGGCAGCAATTCACCAAAGATCTTTAGACAGCACCTTCCAAACCCACGAACCCTTCCATCTAGGAAGACAATTTCGACAAATAAACAGGAACACCACCAATTGCAAGTTCCCCTCCAAGCCACTGTCCATCCTGATTTGGAAATACATCACCGTTCCTTCATAGTCACTGGGTCAAAATCCTGGAATTCCCATCTGACAGCATTGTGGGTCAACTCACAGAACATGGACTGCAGCGATTCACCACCATCTTCTCAAGGGGAACTAGGGATGGACAATACATGTTGGCCTGCCCATGTCCCACAGTTGATTAAAAAAAAATGCCAACTGAACTTGCAAATTAACTTCCACCATGTTCTGTTCTCTATTACTACTTCTGTGGCATTACTTTCCAGCAGTCAATGTGCACTCTTGCATCTCACTCATCCTTTATTTATCTAAAGAAACTCTTGCAAACTTATTTTATATTTAGACCCTCATAATTCTCTTCTCTCTAATTATTTCTTCTTTAGTTGTCCTCTGTTGTTCTTTAAAGGATTCTCACTCCACTGGCTTCCCACTAGCTTTTTTTTGCTACATTGTAAGCTTTCTCTTTAGGGATTTTTACACTTTCAAAGATCAGTGAACATGTGTGCCCAGTCGCTCTGCCTGTCAATACTCTTAAGGGCTCTGCCATTTATTGTATAATTCCTACTCCATTGGACCTTAAAAAACGCATTATCTCACATCTGTCCAGATTAAACTCCATGTGCCATTTCTCTGTCCTACTCTCCAACTGATCTATAGCTTCAATTATCCTGTGACAATCCTTTGCGCTATCTGCAACTGTACAAATTTGTGTGCACTATTTGTGAACTTACTAATCGGACCAGTTCCATTTTCCTCCAAATCATTTATGTAAACTATGAAGAACAAATGTATAGGAACTGATTTCTGTGGAACACCGCTCGTCACAGCCTTCCATTCAGTAAAAAAAACCCTCTACTGCTACCCTCTGTCTTCAGCGCCCAAACCAGTTCTGTATCCATCTTGCAAGTTCCCATCTGATTCCGGGTGACTTCAAATTTCATGCAAGTCAACCATGAGGTGCCTCGTCAAAGCCTTAATTGAAATCCATATATTTCACATCCAGTGCCCCGTCCTCATTTTCATTTTTGTCACTCCCTTGAAAAACAAGTTTATGCTACACGACATCCTCTTCACAAAACCACGCTGTCACTAAAAAGTTTCTTTGTTTCCAAATGTGAATAAATCCTGCCCCTAAGAATATTTTCCAGTATTTTCTGTGTGACTGATGTAAGACTCACCGGCTTATAATTTCCTGGATTATCCCTTCTGCTTTTCTTAAACAATGGAATAATATTGGTTATTCTCCAGTCCTCCAGAACTTCACCTGTAGCTGATGATATAGAAATTTCTGTCAAGGCCCCTATTCCCTCATGCTCTATAATGTCCCAATTAAACATTGAAAAGCTATTGGCCACACTCTGACCGTATCTCTCTATTCCACCACATAGTCTAACAGCACGTTCCAGGCACCCAGCACAGTCTGTGTGAAGAACGCACCCCCCCCCCCCCCCCGCACATCTCCCTTAAACTTTCCCCCTCTCACCTTGATCCTGCGCCACCTGACACTTCTACCCTGGGAAAAAAAACCTCTGATGACCCACCCTGTTTTTTCCTCTCATGATCTTGTAGACATCTATCAGCTGTCCTCAGGCACTGTCTTTCCAGTGAAAATAATTCTAGTTTATTCAGCCTCTCCTCCTAAACAAAACCCTCGAGACCATAAGAACATAAGAAATAGGAGCAGGAGTAGGCCATCTAGCCCCTCAAGCCTGCCCCGCCATTCAATAAGATCATGGCTGAACTGTCGTGGCTCAGTTCCACATTCCCGCCCTCTCCCCATAACCCTTAATCCCCTCTCTTATCAAAAACCCATCAACCCGCGTCTTAAAAATATTTAGCGAGGAAGCCTCCACCTCTTCAACGGGCAGAGAATCCCAGAGATTCACCACCCTTTGAGTGAAGAAGTTCTTCCTCAACTCCGATCTAAACCGCCCCCCCCTTTATCTTGAGGCTGTGCCCCCTAGTCCTACTGTCCTTTCTGAGCGGGAAGAGCCTCTCCACCTCTATCCTATCCATCCCATTCATCATCTTATACGTCTCAATGAGATCTCCCCTCATTCTTCTAAACTCTAGTTTATTCAGCCTCTCCTCATAGTTCAACCCCCTCAACTCCGGTATCAGCCTAGTGAACCTCCTCTGCACTCCCTCCAAGGCCAAAATATCCTTGCGTAAGTACGGCGCCCAAAACTGCACACAGTACTCCAGCTGCGGCCTCACCAATGCCCTATACAGTTGCAGCAAGACCTCCCTGCTTTTATATTCAATCCCCTTCGCTATGAAGGCCAGCATCCCATTTGCCTTCCTGACCACCTGCTGCACCTGCAGACTGGGTTTTTGCGACTCATGCACAAGGACCCCCAGGTCCCTCTGCACCATAGCCTGCTGCAGGTTTTCACCCTATAAGTAGTAGTCCTTTCTACCATTATTCCAACCAAAGTGGATAACCTCACACTTGCCAACATTGTATTCCATCTGCCAGGTCCTCGCCCACTCACTCAGCCTATCTAGATCCCTCTGCAGACTCTCCACACCCTCCGCACAATTTGCTGTTCAACCTATCTTTGTGTCATCAGCAAATTTCAACACCTTACACTCGGTTCCCTCCTCCAGATCATCTATATAAATGGTAAATAGCTGAGGCCCCAGCACCGACCCCTGGGGCACTCCACTAGTCACCAACCGCCAATCCGAATAGCACCCATTGACACCCACTCTCTGCCTCCTATTTGACAGCCAATCCCCTATCCACGCTAACACCTTACCCCCAACTCCATGCCCCCTAACCTTCTGTAACAACCTTTTGTGCGGCACCTTATCAAACACCTTCTGAAAATTGAGAGGCACCACATCCACTGGTTCCCCTCTGTCTACCGCCCTAAACACATCCTCATAGAATTCCAATAAAATCGTCAGACACGACTTCCCCTTAACAAAACCGTGCTGCGTCTGCTCTATCAAACAATTCTTCTCAAGATGCCTCGCTATTTTCTCCTTCATTACGGATTCAAGCATTTTTTCCTACAACAGACGTTAAACTAACCGGCCTATAATTCCCTGCCTTTTGCCTGCTATCCTTTCTAAACAGCGGCGTAACATTAGCCGTTTTCCAATCTTCTGGCACTTCCCCGGAATCCAGCGAGGTTTGGAAAATAATCATCAAGGCATCCACTATCACCTCCGCCATTTCCTTCAGAACCCTTGGATGCATTCCATCCGGTCCTGGGGACTTGTCCACAATCAGTCCCTCTAGTCTGTCGAGCACCGCCTCTCTAGTAACAATGATCTCATTCAGACAGCATTTTTTTAAATGTATTTGTTGGGCATTGCTGGGTGGCCAGCATTTTAAATTGTCCAATCGCAGTTGCCCTTGAGAAGTTGGTTGTGAGCCAGTTTCTTGAATCACTGCAGTCCATGTGCTGTGGGTTGACCCAAAATGCCCTTTAGAAGGGATTTTCAGCATTTTAACAAAGCGACTGCGAAGGAACTGACAATATATTTCCAAACCAGGACATTGACTCACGTGGAGGGGAGCTGCAAATGGCAATGTTTCCATGTGTCCACTGTCCTTGTCCTTCTAGGTGGAAATGGTCTTAGGTTTGGAAAACGCTGCCCAAGGATCCTGGGTGAATTGCCGCAGTGCATCTTGTAGATAGTACACACTGCTGCTACTGAGCATCAGTGATGGAGGGAGTGAACGTTTGTGGATGTGGTGCCAGTCAAGCGGGGCTGCTTTGTCCTGGATGGTGTCAAGCTTCTTGAATTTTGTTGGAGCCGCACCCATCCAGGCAAGTGGGGAGTATTCCATCACACTCCGGACTTGTACCTTGTAGATGGTGGACAGGCTTTGTGAAGTCAGGGGGTGACTTATTCACCGCAGTATTCCTCGCCCCTGTCCTGCTCTTGGTGCCACTGTGTTTGTGTGGTGAGACCAGTTGAGTTATTTTGGTAAATGGTAACATCCTGGTGATCTCTCTTTGCACTGTCTTCAAAGCTTACTCGTCCTTCAGGTACTGTGGTGAACAACATTGCACACAATACCTGAAGTGTGGACAAACTAATGTTTTCTATGGCTGCATGGGATATGGGGTGAATAATCAACTCAAGGGCAAGTGTTAATGAAGGGTCTAATCAGTGTGGATCAGACTCAGGTACAGGAATGGAGTAAATAGACAGGAAACAGATTAACTGTAAAACTGAAGCCAATGGACTCCACGTTCCCAGAACTGAAATAATAAGAATTGTAATCAAACTGAGATGACAAACAGAATAAGTGGAAACGGAGACTTACCAGGGACACCAACAATGGCCAGGATTGGATAGTAAACCCCTTGAATAATCCACAGCACAAAACGGATGCGACTTGTTAACGGTAACAAACCAAAAAAAGATAAAGAAATAAAGTACAGACCGTCAGCAAAACTCCTGTCCAGTGTTGGAATATCCCCATCCGTTATTCCCAGATTCTGATCCATTGTAGAAACATTCCAATCCGTTATTCCCAGATTCTGATCCATTGTTGGAACATTCCAATCCGTTATTCCCAGATTCTGATCCATTGTTGGAACATTCCATTCCATTGTTCCCAGATTCTGATCTCTCCTCCCCCTCCCTCTCTCTCCACAGCTGCTGATCTCTGTTAGTGTCGGAGTTGTCTCTCTCACTGACTCAATGGGACAACACATTGAACGGATTCCCTTATTAATAGAAGAGGGAAAACCCTTTCCGCACACTAATCAGATCCATGGAGACTCACATCAGTTACAGTCACTAAACAAACAGTTCAATTAACCCCACTCAATCCAACGCTTTTCATATCACAATGGAATAGAACATGTACCCAACCTGGATAATGGCGGAGGTTCACTGAGAGCAGGACGAGTGGAAATAGTGCAGACACTGGCCATAAACTTTCAATCTTCCCATTTCTTTCAAAATAAATTTTATCAGATGTGGGTATTGATGGCAAGCCCCAGTATTCATTGTGTATACCTTGCTGCCCTTAAGAAGGGGGTGGTGAGCTCCCTTTTTGAACCATTGCAGCCTGTCCAATGGGACAACAACAGAGCTGTTAGGGAGGGATCCCAGGATTTGGACCCAGTGACAGTGAAGGAACAGTCAAAATATTTCCAAGTCAGGATGGTGTGGTGCCTTTTAGGGAGAATTTCCTATGGACCATGTGGTCAGGCCTGACCCTATGGAGTGTTGAGGTGGGACTAGGAGCTACTCGGGTGCAGATTCTGAGCCGGGGGGGATTGGATGTTGGACCCAGGAAGGTGCAGTGTACAGTTGCAGAGTTATGCTGTCTGACCATGTGATAAATACAGTTTAGGAGGAAACCAGAACAACCGGAGTAAACCCACGCAGAGACGGGTAGAATCACTAAACTCCACACAGACACTGACCTGAGGATGGAATTGAACCCGGGTCTCTGGCGCTGTGAGGCAGCATGACTAACCCCTTTCTACACTGTCGGGATTGTATGATTGTAAAGAACACATTATAAATGAGAAATGGAATTGTGTTTGTAAAGGCTCCACACAAATAATTCACAAAACCAGGATTATATGCAGCAGTTGTATTAAAAGCTGTGAATTTTAAATTGTGTCTCTGAAACCCCATTAACGCTATTTATTCCCCATCACAGAAAAAGGTGATTATTCTCATGTACGTTATTTATTCATAATATTCATTCAATTTCCTTCACTAAAAAGAACAATCTGATGGATTAAAGTAAATGTGTACTCTGGATAATTCAATAAAAATCTCTTTGATTTGTGGCGATGTTTTTCATGGCCATAAGGTCTGGGTGTGGTAAACAGTGGCACACTGCCACTTGGTAAAGTATCTGACAGCACTTACATTCTTATTGGGCCGACTTCCCTGACTCAGGCTGGGTGGTTTGATTTGATTTGGTTTATTATTGTCATGTGTTAGTATACAGTGAAAAGTATTTCTTGCGTGCTATACAAAGCATACCGTTCATAGAGAAGGAAATGCGAGAGTGCATGATGTAATGATACAGTCATAGCGAGCGTACAGAGAAAGATCAACTTAATGTGAGGTCGGTCCATTCAAAAGCCTGATGGCAGCAGAGAAGCAGCTGTTCCCGAGTCAGTTGTTACGTGTCCTCAGATTGTGTATCTTTTCTCCTGATTGAAGAAGGTGGAAGAGAGGATGGCTGGGTTGTGTAGGGTCCTTGATTTGCTGGATGCCTTGCTGAGACAGCAGGACGGAGTCAATGGACAGGAGGCTTGTTTGCTTGATGGATTGGGCTTTATTCATGACCCTTTGTAGTTACTTCCAGTCTTGGGCAGAGCAAGAGCCATACCAAGCTGTGATACAACCAGAAAGGATGCTTTCTATGGTGCATCTGTAAATGTTGGTGAGAGTCGTAGCTAACAGGACAAATTTCCTTAATTTTCTGAGAAAGTAAAGCCACTGATGGGCTTTTGTAACTATATTGTTGGCATGGAGGGACCAGGACAGATTGTTGGTGATCTGGGCACCTTGAAACTTGAAACTCAGAAAACACAAAACTCAAAAAGGAAAGCTTTCTCCCAGTTCTAGGGGTGAAGATGGACAAGAATCCTTATTTACAACATTGGCTGCTAGGAAGCAGGTAAGTTTAAATGTCCCAATGTATGGGAAAATGTAAGTTTGTAAGGTAAGTTTGTGGGATGGTGTGAGAAGTAGTGTAATTTTTAAGGCTGCAAGAGCTAACAGTACAATCAGCAGTGATGGACGAGTTCAGCAGCATACAGAAAGGGGGAGGCACATGACAGACAGTTAACTAGGTTACACGAAACAGATAACCGCAGTGATGAGATTAAGCGCAAAATGGGAGTTGAGAGAGTGTTAATTGAAGGAATGACACAATACAAGCCATTTACAGTGTTTAAAGTTAACAAGGTTAACAGCCAAATAAGGGGGAATAACACAATACAAGCCATCACAATGTTTGAAAAACAGTATAAAATCTGCTGCAAATCTATGTAAGGTGTGCCTATTTTGACTAGACACCCGGTCTTGCAAGAACGACAAATAAAATCTTGCTCCTTCAGAACTTGACTTGACTAAATTGTTTAACTGTGAATTGTGTTTCTCACAATTGGGGGCTCGTCCGGGATCCTAACATCCCTGGTAGGGAGGTTGCCGGTGACAACTGGGAAGACGCGTCCCGTTCCAAATTGAATGGTCCCAGGTGTCTCCCCCCCACAGTCCCCCCACCCCTCCCCCCCCGGCCTCCCTGAAGGGTGACGTCAGTCTCGAGCTGCTCCTTGGCGCTATTTTTGAATCCCTGTCGGCGCGCAGGCGGACTCTGTTCACACCGCCACCGCCAAACCGTCAGATGTCGGTGGAACGCGGGTCACGTGTCTCCTTTCCGGGAGGCTGTGATGGGCGGGACGACAGGAGGATGTGGGCGGAGCTACGAGGGTTTGGAGCGGGTTTGGAAGAGGGTGGGGAGAGGCGGTGGGAAGGTGGGGAGTGGCTGCGGGAGCTGGGGGCGGGGCTGTGCGAGACGGGACTGGAGTGGTGGAGGGAGAGGGCGGGGCTGCGCGGGGGCGGGGCTTTGGAAGAGTGAGGCGTGGCTGGAGGAGGGCGGAGGCACGGGTTCTGGCGGGGCCGCGGGGGAAGAGGCTGGTGGAGGGTGGAGGGTGGGGGCGGTGCTGTGGGAGGTTGGCGTGGCTACAGGAGAGTGGGGGCAGGGGTGGAGGAGGCTGGGGGCGTGGCTGCGGGGCTGTGCGGGGGTGGGGCTGTGGAAGAGTGACTAACCTATGTTTATAATCTATGTGTACATAGATCCCTGAAAGTTGGGAATCAAGTAGATAAGGTTGTTAAGAAGGCGTACGGTGTCTTGGCGTTTATTGGTAGGGGGATTGAATTTAGGAGTCGCAGTGTAATGTTGCAACTGTACACAACTCTGGTGCGGCCGCACTTGGAGTACTGTGTGCAGTTCTGGTCCCCACATTACAGGAAGGATGTGGAGGCTTTGGAGAGGGTGCAGAGGAGGTTTACCAGGATGTTGCCTGGTATGGAGGGGAGGTCCTATGAGGAGAGACTGAGGGATTTAGGGTTGTTTTCGTTGGAAAGAAGGCGGCTAAGAGGGGATCTTATAGAAACATATAAGATGATTAGAGGTTTAGATAGGGTGGATAGTGATAGCCTTTTTCCTCGGATGGAGAAAGCTAGCACGAGGGGGCATGGCTTTAAATTAAGGGGGGGTAGCTACAGGACGGATGTCAGGGGTAGGTTCTTTATCAGGTTTATGGACGAAAAGGGATTGGTATAGGCTAGTGGGTCATAGTTTTTGTAACTGGTCGGCGCAACATCGTGGGCCGAAGGGCCTGTTCTGCGCTGTAATGTTCTATGTTCTATTAACCCTAACCCTAACACCAGCCACCCAGACTGAGAGACTGTCTGGGCCATGGTGCAGAAACTCCTGAGGCATCATGTTGGAGCTGAGGGTGACAGAGCAAAGAGGGAGACACTGTGAGTCAGAGGGAGGAATGAGGAAATCAGTGCAATCGGCTGGAGAGACAGGGATGGGTTCAGGATGATCATTCAGCCTCGGGACCATTGGCTGGGTCCAAGCTGCTCAAATCCTAATAATATTGTGATTTTAGTGGAAGGCTCTGAGAATAACTTTAGTTTTCTTCCATTTTGTGTGCCTAATTTCATAAACACCCTGACCCGAACCCTATCCCTATCCCGAACCCGAACTCTAACCCTATCCCTATCCCGAACCCTAACCTTACCCTTAACTCGAACGCGAAACCAAACCCGAACCTAAATCTAACCCTAACTCAAACCTGAAGCCGATCCCCAACTCTAATCCTAACCCTAACTCTAATCTGAACCCTATCCCGACCTCTAATCCTAACCCTCACCTTAACCCTAACCTACCCTAACTTGAACCCGAACACTAACCCTATCCCTAAACCTAACTCTAACACTAACCAAAACCCAAACCTAACTAATCCTAACTGCAATCCGAACTCCAACCCTAACCCAAACTCTAACCCGAACCCAAAATGAAACCCAAACCCTAACCCGAACCCTAACCCTAACCCTATCCCTAGCCCTAACCCCAGCCCTAACCCTACCCCTAACGTTAACGCTAACCCTAACCCTTAACCCTAACTGTAATCCGAACTCTAACCCTAACCCTATCCCTAACTCTAATCCTAACCCTAATCCTAACTCTAACTCTAACCCTAACTCTAACTCTAACCCTAACCCTAACCTTAACCCTAACCCTAACCCAAAATCTAATCCCAATACTAACCCTAACCCCAACTCTAACCCTAACCCTAACCCTATCCCTAACCCGAAGCATCACCCTAGCCATAAACCTAGCCCTAAACCTAACACTAACACTGAACCTAAACCTAACCTTAACCCTAACCCCAACTCTAACCCGAACCCTAACCCGAACCCTAACCTTAAGAAAGTGAGGGGAAGAAAGTGATGAGAGTCTGAAGGGAGGGAATGTGGGGAGAGTGAGGGGGGAGAAAGTGAGGAGGGGAGATGTTGAGTGGAGATAGGGGAAATTGAGAGGGAGGGAGTGTGAAATAACTGAGAGGGAGAGTGAGGGGGAGGAAAGTGAGGGAGAAAGTAGGGGGGACAGAGGGAACGAGAGGCTGAGGGAGAAGAGAGTGAGGGGGAGAGAGTGAGTGTGAGAGAGTGAGCGGAAAGATTTTGAGGAATAGAGTGCAGTGAAGAGATTGAGTGGGAGATATTGTGAGGAGAGGGAGGAGAGTGAAGGAGAGGGAGAGTCAGAGGAGGGAGAGTGACGGTGAGAGAGAGGGACTGATGAGGAGAGAGTGAGGGGGGGATAGAGTGAGGGAGGAATCAGTGAAGAGCGAGTGAATGGGAGAGAGAGAGGGTAGCGAGCAAAGGGAGGTGGAGTGAGGGGAGAGAGTGATGGGCAGATTGAGTGAGGGACAGCAGACTGTGAGTGAGGGGAGACAGAGTGACAGGGAGAGATTGAGGGGGAGAGAGGGTGAGAGTGGGGGCAGGGGGAGAGGGGAGGACAGTGAGGGGGAGAGAGGGTGGGGGCGGGGGGGAAGGGTGAGAGAGGGTGGTGGCGGGGGGAGGGGGGAGAGAGGGTGAGAGTGGGGGTGAGGGGGGAGAGAGGGCGGGGGTGAGGGGGGAGAGGGTGAGGGTGGGGGAGGGGGGAGAGAGGGTGGGGGCGGGGGAGGGGGGGAGAGGGTGAGGGTCAGCCTCTGACCTTCGGGTAAGCATTCTCCAAGGCGGCCTTCACGACACACGGCAGCGCAGAGTCGCTGAACAGAGACTGATAGCCAAGTTCCACACACATGAGGACTGTCTCAACAGGGATCTTGGGTTCATGTCGCACTATCTGCAACCCCCGTGACTTGCCTGGGTTTGCAAAACCTCACTTACTGTACTGTCTGGAGACAATACACATCTCTGTAACCTGTGATCAGTGCTCCTTCCACTCACATTGTCAACCACTTCAGGTCTTGAACAGCAGGTTAGGTGTAAAGATTCACATTCTAATCAGTAATCTCTAAACTGTCTGTGCTTTATATGCTCTGTCTGAGGCCAGAACTCTCCATTCACCTGACGAAGAGGGAAACCTCGAAAGCTTGTGAGTCTATTATCAAATAAATCGGTTGGACTAAAACCTGGTGTTGTCAGACTTTTTACTGTGCCTCTCTCTCAGAGACAGAGAGAGAGACACACAGAGAGACAGAGAGAGACAGTGTGAGAGAGAGAGCGACAGAAAGAGAGACAGAGAGAGAGAGAGACAGAGGGAAATAGAGACAGAGAGAGAGAGAGGCAGTCTTCAGGAGCAGAATTGAACTCGGGGTCAAGGCGCAGGTTTCAGGAGCTGAACTCGGGGTCAGGGCTCAGGGTTCGGGAGCTGAACTCGGGGTCAGGGCTCAGGGTTCAGGAGCTGAACTCGGGGTCAGGGCTCAGGGTTCGGGAGCTGAACTCGGGGTCAGGGCTCAGGGTTCGGGAGCTGAACTCGGGGTCAGGGCTCAGGGTTCGGGAGCTGAACTCGGGGTCAGGGCTCAGGGTTCGGGAGCTGAACTCGGGGTCAGGGTTCGGGAGCTCAACTCGGGGTCAGGGCTCAGGGTTCAGGAGCTGAACTCGGGGTCAGGGTTCAGGGTTTGGGAGCTGAACTCGGGCCAGGGTTCAGGGTTCAGGAGCTGAACTCGGGGTCAGGGTTCAGGAGCTGAACTCGGGGTCAGGGTTCAGGAGCTGAACTCGGGGTCAGGGTTCAGGGTTCGGGAGCTGAACTCGGGCCAGGGTTCAGGAGCTGAACTCGGGGTCAGGGCTCAGGGTTCAGGAGCTGAACTCGGGGTCAGGGTTCGGGAGCTGAACTCGGGGGGTCAGGGCTCAGAGTTCAGGAGCTGAACTCGGGGTCAGGGTTCAGAGTTCAGGAGCTGAACTCGGGGTCAGGGTTCGCGGTTCGGCAGCTGAACTCGGGGTCAGGGTTCAGGGTTCGCTACCTGAACTCGGGGTCAGGGTTCAGCATTCGGGAGCTGAATTTGGGGTCAGGGTTCGGGAGCTGAACTCGGGGTCAGGGTTCGTGGTTCGGGAGCTGAACTCGGGTTCAGGGTTCGGGAGCTAAACTCAGGGTCAGGGTTCACAGTTTGGTACCTGAACTCGAGGTCAGGGGTCAGGGTTCGGAAGCTGAACTCGGGGTCAGGGCTCAGGGGTCGGGAGCTGAATTCGGGGTCAGGGCTCAGGGTTCAGTACCTGAACTCGGGGTCAGGGTTCGGACCCTGAACTCGGGGTCAGGGTTCGGGAGCTGAACTCGGGGTCAGGGTTCGCGGTTTGGTACCTGAACTCGGGGTCGGGGGTCAGGGTTCGGGAGCTGAACTCGGGGTCAGGGTTCAGGATTCGGAGCTGAACTTGGGGTCAGGGTTCAGTCCCTGAACTCGGGGTCAGGGGAGAGGGTCCGGGAGCTGAACTCAGGGTCAGGGTTCGGGAGTTGATCTCGGGGTCAGGGCTCAGGGTTCGGGAGTTGATCTCGGGGTCAGGGCTCAGGGTTCGGGAGTTGATCTCGGGGTCAGGGCTCAGGGTTCGGGAGTTGATCTCGGGGTCAGGGTCCAGAGTTCGGGAGCTGAACTGGGGAACAGGGCTCAGGGTCCTGGGCCTGTCCACACGGTCAGGGGACACGGTTCGGGGCCTGTCCTCGGGGTCAGGGTCAGAGTTCGGGAGCAGAAGGTCAGCATTTGGGAGCTGAACTCGGGGTCAGGGTCAGGGCCCAGGAGCTGAGCTCAGGGTCATGGTTCAGGGTTCGGGAGATTGTCGGGGCAGGGTCAGTGTCAGGTTCAGGGCTTTTGGAGCTGAACTCGGGGCAGGGTCAGGGTTCGGGAGCAGAATGGAGATTTTAAACAGTGCCCTACACTAAACAGAAATTTTAAACAGTGCCCTACACTAAACGGAGATTTTAAACAGTACCCTACACTAAACAGAGATTTTAAACAGTACCCTACACTAAACAGAGATTTTAAACAGTGCCCTACACTAAACAGAGATTTTAAACAGTGCCCTACACTAAACAGAGATTTTAAACAGTACCCTACACTAAACAGAGATTTTAAACAGTGCCCTACACTAAACAGAGATTTTGAACAGTACCCTACACTAAACAGAGATTTTAAACAGTGCCCTACACTAAACAGAGATTTTAAACAGTGCCCTCCACTAAACAGAGATTTTAAACAGTGCCCTACACTAAACACAGATTTTAAACAGTGCCCTATACTAAACAGAGATTTTAAACAGTACCCTACACTAAACAGAGATTTTAAACAGTGCCCAACACTAAACAGAGATTTTAAACAGTACCCTACACTAAACGGAGATTTTAAACAGTGCCCTACACTAAACAGAGATTTTAAACAGTGCCCAACACTAAACAGAGATTTTAAACAGTGCCCTACACTAAACGGAGATTTTAAACAGTACCCTACACTAAACAGAGATTTTAAACAGTGCCCAACACTAAACAGAGATTTTAAACAGTGCCCTACACTAAACGGAGATTTTAAACAGTACCCTACACTAAACAGAGATTTTAAACAGTGCCCTACACTAAACAGAGATTTTAAACAGTACCCTACACTAAACAGAAATTTTAAACAGTGCCCTACACTAAACGGAGATTTTAAACAGTACCCTACACTAAACAGAGATTTTAAACAGTACCCTACACTAAACAGAGATTTTAAACAGTGCCCTACACTAAACAGAGATTTTGAACAGTACCCTACACTAAACAGAGATTTTAAACAGTACCCTACACTAAACAGAGATTTTAAACAGTGCCCTCCACTAAACAGAGATTTTAAACAGTGCCCTACACTAAACACAGATTTTAAACAGTGCCCTATACTAAACAGAGATTTTAAACAGTACCCTATACTAAACGGAGATTTTAAACAGTACCCTACACTAAACACAGATTTTAAACAGTGCCCTATACTAAACGGAGATTTTAAACAGTACCCTACACTAAACAGAGATTTTAAACAGTGCCCTACACTAAACAGAGATTTTAAACAGTACCCTACACTAAACAGAGATTTTAAACAGTGCCCAACACTAAACAGAGATTTTAAACAGTACCCTACACTAAACGGAGATTTTAAACAGTACCCTACACTAAACAGAGATTTTAAACAGTGCCCTATACTAAACAGAGATTTTAAACAGTACCCTACACTAAACAGAGATTTTAAACAGTGCCCTACACTAAACAGAGATTTTAAACAGTACCCTACACTAAACAGAGATTTTAAACAGTGCCCTACACTAAACAGAGATTTTAAACAGTACCCTACACTAAACAGAGATTTTAAACAGTGCCCCACACTAAACAGAGATTTTAAACAGTGCCCTACACTAAACAGAGATTTTAAACAGTGCCCTACACTAAACAGAGATTTTAAACAGTGCCCTACACTAAACAGAGATTTTAAACAGTGCCCGACACTAAACAGAGATTTTAAACAGTACCCTACACTAAACAGAGATTTTAAACAGTGCCCTACACTAAACAGAGATTTTGAACAGTACCCTACACTAAACAGAGATTTTGAACAGTACCCTACACTAAACAGAGATTTTAAACAGTGCCCTACACTAAACGGAGATTTTAAACAGTACCCTACACTAAACAGAGATTTTAAACAGTGCCCTACACTAAACAGAGATTTTAAACAGTGCCCTACACTAAACAGAGATTTTAAACAGTGCCCTACACTAAACAGAGATTTTAAACAGTGCCCTATACTAAACAGAGATTTTAAACAGTACCCTACACTAAACAGAGATTTTAAACAGTGCCCTACACTAAACAGAGATTTTAAACAGTACCCTACACTAAACAGAGATTTTAAACAGTGCCCTACACTAAACAGAGATTTTAAACAGTACCCTACACTAAACAGAGATTTTAAACAGTGCCCTACACTAAACAGAGATTTTAAACAGTACCCTACACTAAACGGAGATTTTAAACAGTGCCCTACACTAAACAGAGATTTTAAACAGTACCCTACACTAAACAGAGATTTTAAACAGTGCCCTACACTAAACAGAGATTTTAAACAGTGCCCTACACTAAACAGAGATTTTAAACAGTACCCTACACTAAACAGAGATTTTAAACAGTGCCCTACACTAAACAGAGATTTTAAACAGTACCCTACACTAAACGGAGATTTTAAACAGTGCCCTACACTAAACAGAGATTTTAAACAGTACCCTACACTAAACAGAGATTTTAAACAGTACCCTACACTAAACAGAGATTTTAAACAGTGCCCTACACTAAACAGAGATTTTAAACAGTGCCCTACACTAAACAGAGATTTTAAACAGTACCCTACACTAAACAGAGATTTTAAACAGTGCCCTACACTAAACAGAGATTTTAAACAGTACCCTACACTAAACAGAGATTTTAAACAGTGCCCTACACTAAACAGAGATTTTAAACAGTACCCTACACTAAACGGAGATTTTAAACAGTGCCCTACACTAAACAGAGATTTTAAACAGTGCCCTACACTAAACAGAGATTTTAAACAGTGCCCTACACTAAACAGAGATTTTAAACAGTGCCCTACACTAAACAGAGATTTTAAACAGTGCCCTACACTAAACAGAGATTTTAAACAGTGCCCTACACTAAACAGAGATTTTAAACAGTACCCTACACTAAACAGAGATTTTAAACAGTGCCCTCCCTACACTAAACAGAGATTTTAAACAGTGCCCTACACTAAACAGAGATTTTAAACAGTACCCTACACTAAACAGAGATTTTAAACAGTACCCTACACTAAACAGAGATTTTAAACAGTACCCTACACTAAACAGAGATTTTAAACAGTACCCTACACTAAACAGAGATTTTAAACAGTACCCTACACTAAACAGAGATTTTAAACAGTGCCCTACACTAAACAGAGATTTTAAACAGTGCCCGACACTAAACAGAGATTTTAAACAGATCAGGTTTCGGGGCCTGTCCTCGGGGTCAGGGATCGGGGCCTGTCCTTGGGTCGGTGCTCAGGGATCGGGGCCTGTCCTCATGGTCAGGGTTCAGGTCCTATCCTCGGGGTCAGGGATCGGGGCCTATCCTCGGGGTCAGGGATCGGGGCCTGTCCTTGGGGTCAGGTCTCAGGGTTCGCGGCCTGTCCTCATGGTCAGGGTTCAGGACCTGTCCTCGGTGTCAGGATTCGGGGCTTGTCCTCGGGATCAGGGTTGAGGACTTGTCCTTGGGGTCAGGGTTCATTTTCTGTCCTCGGAGTCAGCATTTGGGTTCAGTCCTAGGGCTCAGGGTCAAGGCCTGTTTCCAGAGTCTGGGTTTGGAGCCTGTTCTCAGGATCAGGGTTGAGGGCCTGTCCTCGGGGTCAGGGTTCAGGACCTATCCTCAGGGTCAGGGTTCGGGGACCGGTCTCAGGGTCAGATTTCGGGGTCTGGCCTCGGAGTCAAGGTTCCAGGCCTATCCTCGGGGTCAGGGTTCGGGGGTTGTCCTCGGGGTCAAGGTTCCAGGCCTATCCTTGGGGTCAGGGTTCAGGGCCTATCCTCGGGGTCAGGGTTCGGGGGTTGTCCTCAGGGTCAAGGTTCAGGGCCTATCCTCGGGGTCAGGGTTCGGGGGTTGTCCTCAGGGTCAAGGTTCAGGGCCTATCCTCGGGGTCAGGGTTCGGGGGTTGTCCTTGGGGTCAAGGTTCAGGGCCTATCCTCGGGTTCATTGTTTGATGGTGGTCCTCAGGGTCAGGGCTCGGGGCCAGACCTTGGTGTCAGGGGTCACGGTTTGGGGCCTGTTCTCAGGGTCAGGGTTCGGGGCCTGTCCTCAGGGTCAGGGTTCGGGGCCTGTCCTCAGGGTCAGGGTTCGGGGCCTGTCCTCAGGGTCAGGGTTCGTGGCCTGTCCTCAGGGTCAGGGTTCGGGGCCTGTCCTCAGGGTCAGGGTTCGGGGCCTGTCCTCAGGGTCAGGGTTCGGGGCCTGTCCTCAGGGTCAGGGTTCGGGGCCTGTCCTCAGGGTCAGGGTTCGGGGCCTGTCCTCAGGGTCAGGGTTCAGCATCAGTCCCCAGAGTCAGAGTTCAGTGGCTGTACTCGGGGTCAGGGTTGACCTGATCTTGGGGTCTGGGGTCTGTGCCTGTACTCGGGTTCAGTGTTCGGGGACCACGTTCAGGGTCAGGGGCCTGTACGTGGGGTCAGGGCCAGGGGCCAGGGTTTGGGGTCAGGGGCCAGGGTTCGGGGTCTGTCCTCGGGGTAAGGGGTCAGGGCCTGAACTCGGGGTTGGGGTTGTTCCCTCCTCC